>NC_052150.1:893658-1239084 GCF_902713615.1 Scyliorhinus canicula
CCCCGACCCTTCATCCCACCTCCAGGCCACCCCCCACTACTCCCCCTCCCCCCACCCCGCCCTGCAGAGGCCCCCCGGCCAGCGGCACAAATGTCAGCAAACTATGGCGATGGTGGATACTTTTTGTAACCCCGTTCTCTTCCTCAGCAGCCACCACGTCGGTTTCCCGATTTTTAAAACCACCAATGAAACTCGCTGTCGGTAATTCCAGCTGGCGGAAGCCTGGGAGTATCCTGCCAATGGCAGGCAGACAGCGTTTACTGTACATGCAGAGTAGAATGCATTGATGCCGCTGTGAAGGCACCGGAACATGACATTCTGGTGGGCGCTCTGCCCAATTCTCCGGCCAATCACATTTCCCGATTCCAGGGTCAGCCAATGGAGAATCTGGCCATTGTCTTTTGAAGCTTTTCAAAACCAACATCCCTCCAGTGTTAGCTGGAGATAACGTAGTGTCTCAGAAACTGATACATGTCTTGACAACGTGACATCAGGGTTTGTGGAAATTGTCTTGCCGACATAAACCCAACCCTCAGAGTTGGTGGATTTCAGACAGTTCGGACTTTTAGCTGTGTACACTGGAGGGATGGGACTGGATATGTACAATGAAGGTTTGATGGTCAGCACAGACATGGTGGGCCGAAGGGCCTGTATCTGTGCTGTCTGACTCTATCCTGGATTCCTTCAAAATTTCGAACATGCCTGAGCATTTGAGGTGAAGCACGTGTATTGTCAGCACTTTGTGTTACTGTTATATCTGAATGGTGAGGTGATAAATGAAATGTGATGAAAGTCTAGCCTTGCTTGGGAAATGGTCTATTGATGGACATCAACCTCATTCATAAAATGATGATGCTGCAGTGGATGATAAACTCATTATTCGGACTGCTGCAAGATAAAAAACAAAACATGCATCGCAGTTTGTAATAAATAATCAGGGTTTGTGTGGTAATGATCCTTCCACAAAAACTACTAAAAGGAACATCATTCAATTTGCACATAATTAATTCGCTATTGTGACTTTCAAATTCCTTTAATTGTTTGTGGCTCTCCCATTGGTGTCTTCATTTATATAAGAGGGTTTTGTTCCTTCTCTTGACAGGACTTATCTGAACCTATTTAACACATTCAAAGCCAAAAGCTGCCAATCTTCCTTTATCTGCTCAATCTCTCCCTTCAAAAAACATCTTAAAGAATTTACCATTCATTTCAGAATCTTTATTTCCTGCAAGCTCAGTTAGAACTGTTCTTTTTCATAAGCTCTTCAACCTCTGCAATATTATTCATGATTGTTTATTTTATTTATTTATACACAGTGAGCTCCACTAACATAGCCAGAAATTATTTCCCATTCTTAACTGCCCTTCAGAAGGTGGTGCTTTCTTGAACCGCTGCAGTCCGTGTGTTGTAGGTACTCCCACTGTGCTATTAGGGAGGGAGTTCCAGGATTTGCCCTGGCGACAGTGAAGGAACAGCCGATATATTTCCAAGTGAGGATGACCTATGGGTTGGAAGGGAACCTGCAGTTGGTGGTATTCCAATGCTTTGAGGTTGAAGGTCTGGAAGATGATGGTGAAGGAGACTTGGCAGGTTACAGCACTGCATTCTGAATATCGTCAATATTTCTGTCACTGTGTGTTGGTAGTGGAGGGATGCTGATTAATCAGGCTGCTTTGTCCTGGATGGTGTTGAACTTCTTGAGTGTTGTTGGAGCTGCATTCACCCAGGTAAGTGGAGAGCATTCCATCGCCCCCCTGGCTTGTCCATCACTGATGCTGGGAGAGCCAGGAGGTGACTTACCTGCTGCAGGATTCCCAGCCTCTGACCTTCTCTTGTAGTCACAGTGTGTATGTGGCTAGTCCAGTTCAGTTTCTGGTCAATGGTAACCCCCAGGTTGTTGATAGTGGGGCATATAGCATTGGTATTGCCATTAAATGTCATTATTAGAATCTGTCTTGTTTGTGATGGTCAGTGCCTGGAACGTATGTGATGTTAATGTTCCTTGGTACTGATCAGGTCAAACCTAAATGCTGTCCAGGTCTTGTCGAACGTGAGCACGGCAAATGGTGCTGAACATTATGCAATCACCAGCAAGTCTCCCATTTCTGACATTAGGATAGAGGAGGTCATTGATGAAGCAGCTTAAAATGGTTGGACCGAGGATACTGGCCATAAGAATTCATGTAGTGATGTCCAGGGACTGAGAGGTTGGCCTCCAAGAACCAAAACTATGTTTCTTTGTACTAGGTATGGCTTCACCCAATGGACAGATTGCTTCCTGATCTCACTGACTCCAGTTTTGCAAGTGCTCCCTGATACCACACTCGGTCAAATGCTGCCCTCAAGTGATGCAATTCTCACTCACATCTGGATTAAGCACATTTGACCATGATTGGAGAAAATCTGTAGCAAGGTCAGGAGGTCAGAGGGCCTGGCGGAACCCGAACTGAGTGAGCAGGTTAATGTTGAGTAAGTGCTGTTAATAACGCAGCCGACACCAGCATCCATCATTTTAATAAGAACATAAGAACATAAGAACTAGGAGCAGGAGTAGGCCATCTGGCCCCTCGAGCCTGCTCCGCCATTCAATGAGATCATGGCTGATCTTTTGTGGACTCGACTCCACTTTCCGGCCCAAACACCATAACCCTTAATAACTTTATTCTTCAAAAAACTATCTATCTTTACCTTAAAAACATTTAATGAAGGAGCCTCAACTGCTTCACTGGGCAAGGAATTCCATAGATTCACAACCCTTTGGGTGAAGAAGTTCCTCCTAAACCCAGTCCTAAATCTACTTCCCCTTATTTTGAGGCTATGCCCCCTAGTTCTGCTTTCACCCGTCAGTGGAAACAACCTGCCCGCATCTATCCTATCTATTCCCTTCATAATTTTAAATGTTTCTATAAGATCCCCCCTCATCCTTCTCCAATGAATACAGTCCCAGTCTACTCAACCTCTCCTCATAATCCAACCCCTCTAACCTAGTGAATCTCCTCTGCACACCCTCCAGTGCCAGTACGTCCTTTCTCAAGTAAGGAGACCAAAACTGAACACAATACTCCAGGTGTGGCCTCACTAACACCTTATACAATTGCAACATAACCTCCCTAGTCTTAAACTCCATCTCTCTAGCAATGAAGGACAAAATTCCATTTGCCTTCTTAATCACCTGTTGCACCTGTAAACCAACTTTCTGTGACTCATGCACTAACACATTGCTGATGATTGAGAGTAGACCGATAGTGTGGTCATTGCCGAGATTGCAATTCTCCTTCTTTTTGCAGACAGGGACATACTTGAGCAGTATTTCACATTGGCAGGTGGATGCCAGTGTTGCAGCTGCAATAGCTTGGTGTGGCTAATTCTGGAGCACAGCTCTTTAACACCACAGCTGAGGGTTTTGTCAACACTCACGACCTTCGCTTATGTGCTGCCCTCAGCTTTTTTCTTGACATCACCTGGAGTGAAACTGAGTGGCTGAATGGATTGAGTTATAATTTTATTCAGTTTCCTTTCTCTGAATTATCTTTTTCTTTTGGTGTTTTCCCCTTCAAATCAACCATTTTCGTCCGAGATGGAGGATCCCTTGTGATTGGTGCTGTGTGGAGATGGATCCAATATTGACTGATTGAAGATGCTGCTGTTGAGAAAAGATTCAACCTTCCTGCCCGGCATGGCCAATCAATACAGAGCACCAATCAATGCTAAATATATACACTCATCATTCAAAAAGTGCTATTTGATTGTTACAATCATTAAACAGATTGTGTTCCGCATCAAAATTATGTAAAAACCCAATAATGGAGAAGTCTTCACTTTAGTTGTGGGTTTCAGCCGTTTCAGGCACCATCGTCAATACTCTCGCCAACCAATACATCCTCACTCCAACTCCTTACTCCTGAGAACTTCATATCATCTGTGAACCTTTCCTCCTGGAATCAACTTTGTGATATCTTTCTACTTTAAGGGAACTAGATAAATAGAACTTTTTCTTCCTTTACCTCAACTATCCTTTGTCCTTTGAATAATGCAGCCAATCTATTGGCCATTAATGCTGAATCACCAGCATTTTATAATGTGCTGCTCTGCTTCGGGGGAAATATATCACTGTGGCACCTGAATAATTCTAATCTTCCTGGTTTCTGTTTGTAATGGAACTGAAATTAATGCTAGCAATTAAGAGATTAAAATCAATGCAGACACAACATCAGTGCTTTGGTTGATAGCATCTCAGGGACCATTACAAACTCTGATCATTTGTGTGGTACAGGCCTTTGCATTTCTGTGGATTGAACTGTGATAGATTAACGTTTGTGAGTTCAGCCCTTACAGATAACAATTTCATTGTAGGAGAATAAACATTTCATTAAACAACTTGTATTAATGTAGCAGCATTCACATAATAAACTTCCATTCCATTCAGTTACAGGAAACTGTGCTGGAACATTGACATCACTCACAATAAACAGAGTTTATCAGCTTTCACCTGAAATGATGACCTGGATTTTGGATTCAGAATAATGGTGGGACAGTCAATGCTTACTGACAGCAACTTCCAGCGTCTGTACAGCCAAACACGGAATTCAAGGAGTTATTTTCCAATTTACCCTTGGATGGGCAGCAGCAGAGGTGGAATGTCCTTTACCCGCATTCCCGCAGACATCCTTCACCACGATCACCAGCCCTGCCTGGGAGACAGGGGCAGCCGTAGGGAGTGCCAGCTCACTACAGAACAGGAGGGGGCACCAATGCCAGAGGAAGATGAATGACCTTCTCTGTGCAGTCAGAGTAATTCTACCTCTTCATGTCTCCCTTGGCAACGCCTCACACATCCATCACATCTCCATGGCGATCTCTACTCAGCCATCTTACAGGTTCCCAACACCTGGGAACCTTTCACCCCCTTTCCCCCACCTTTCACCCCCTTTCCCCCACTCCCCGTGTACCCTCTCCCCAGTAGATAATCTGTTCTTCACATCCCCGCTCCCATGCAAATTCCACGCATGCCAGACTTCACCACCATCCAAACTGATCCTTTAAGTCCAGGCCCCCAAGGGGACCCCCACCAAGGTTATCTCAGGCAACAGGGTGTGGTAGACAGCAGACCACCTCAGCCTCAGCCATGGATCCTGGGGAGACACCTGGATGTAGCAGGAGGGTGCGGAAGAGTAAGAAACGATAGACACTTAAAACAGCCGCTCAGACTTGTCGCTTCACCATATGGAGTGTGAGGTTGGCAGTGCTGTATATCTTGCAGTTATTAATACCGTTCATCACATTCACCCCCTGTTTAAAAAAAACACATAGTCCGTCGGGGGTGAAGTGGAATTATAAGTTCAGTCTTTGTGGTGGTCTGATAGTCCGTGCTGACTTTCGCCGCTCCGGTGGTGGCGCCGTGGATGCGGTCGGTTCCGATGGTGGTCTATCCGGGAGCACAGTTGACTGAGCCTTTGCCCACCTTGAAGGGGGGGAGGTATCAGGGGTGATTAGGGTTATCGGTGCCGGCGCCGGCTGGGAGCAGGGAGCGCTATGCGGGGGGCGCTGTCGGAGTTGGGGGTCGGTGCGGGGCCGGAAGCGTCGGTAGAGGGGGGGGGGTCGGTGTGGAAAACGTCGGGGTCGGTGGGAGAGTCGGTGGGGTCGGTGGGAGAGCCAACGGGTGCCAGGTCTCGCAGGAAGACAGTATCCTGCCTGCTGTCGGGGTGTTCGACGTAGGCATATTGAGGGTTTGCGTGCAGCAGGTGGACCCTCTCGACTATTGGATCCGTTTTATGGATCCTCACGTGCCTCCGGAGTAGGACTGGACCCGGAGTCGTCAGCCAGGGTGGAAGCGAGACTCGAGAGGTGGACTTCTTGGGGAAGGCAAACAAACGATTGTGAGGGGTCTCGTTCGTGGCCGTACAGAGGAGCGACCTAATGGAGTGCAGGGCATCGGGTAGGACCTCCTGCCAGCGGGCGATAGGGAGACTCCTTGACCGTAGGGCTAGGAGGACAGCCTTCCAAACTGTCACGTTCTCCCTCTCCACTTGCCCGTTTCCCCGCGGGTTATAGCTCGTCGTCCTGCTCGAGGCGATGCCCTTGCTGAGCAGGTACCGACGCAGCTCATCGCTCATGAACGATGTACCCCAGTCGCTGTGAATATAAGCGGGGAAACCAAACAGAGTGAAGATGCTGCGCAGTGCCTTGATCACGGAGGCCGAGGTAGTATCGGGGCAGGGGACAGCAAAAGGGAAGCGGGAGAACTGATCGATGACGGTGAAGAAATAGATGTTGCGGTTGTTGGAAGGGAGAGGCCCTTTGAAGTCCACGCTTAGTCGCTCAAAGGGCCCAGAGGCCTTTATCAGGCGGGCCTTGTCTGGTCGATAGAATTGCGGTTTGCATTCCGCACAGATCTGGCATGCCTTAGTCATGACCTTGACCTCCCCTGTGGAGTAGGGCAGGTTGCGGGACTTGATGAAGTGGGCAAGCCGGGTGACCCCCGGGTGGCAGAGGTCATCGTGGATGGCTCTCAGGCGGTCCAATTGCGCGTTGGCGCAAGTGCCGCGAGACAGGGCATCTGGGGACTCGTTAAGCTTCCCCGGGCGATATTTAATATCGTACGTGTAGGTGGAGAGCTCTATTCTCCACCTCAGAATCTTGTCGTTCTTTATTTTGCCCCGTTGTGCGTTATCGAACATAAAGGCGACCGACCATTGGTCGGTGGCGAGGGTGAACCTCCTACCAGCTAGGTAGTGCCTCCAGTGTCGCACGGCCTCCACTATGGCTTGTGCCTCCTTCTCGACTGCAGAGTGTCGAATTTCCGAGGCGGTGAGGGTTCGGGAGAAGAACGCTACTGGTCTGCCCGCTTGGTCTGCCCGCTTGGCTGAGGGCAGCAGCCAGGGCGACATCTGATGCATCGCTTTCTATTTGAAAGGGGATGGCTTCGTCCACCGCGTGCATGGCGGCCTTGATGATGCCGGCCTTGATACGGTCGAAAGCCGACTGGGCCTCATCCGTCAGAGGAAAAACCGTGGTCTTAATGAGTGGCCGGGCTTTGTCCGCATATCTGGGGACCCACTGGGCGTAATAGGAGAAAAGCCCCAAGCACCGTTTGAGTGCCTTGAGGCTACGGGGGAGGGGGAGTTCCTTAAGGGGATGCATGCGGTCGGGGTCCGGGCCTAGGACCCCGTTCTCCACGACGTAGCCGAGGATGGCTGGCCGGGTTGTGTGGAACATGCATTTCTCTTTGTTGTACTTGAGGTTGAGGGCCCGGGCAGTCTGGAGGAACTTCCTCAGGTTTGCATTGTGGTCCTGCTGGTCATGGCCGCAGATGGTGACGTTGTCCAAGTACGGGAAGGTCGCCCGTAAGCCGTACTGGTCCACCATTTGATCCATCGCCCTCTGGAAAACGGAGACTCCGTTTGAGACAGCAAAAGGGACCCTGTGGAAGTGAAACAGCCGACCAGCTGCTTCGAAATCCGTGTTGGGGCGGTCCTGTGGGCGGATAGGGAGTTGATGATAGGCCGATTTAAGGTCGACGGTGGAGAATACCCGATACTGGGCGATTTGGGTCACCATTTCAGCTATTCGGGGAAGTGGGTACGCATCGAGTTGTGTAAAGCGGTTTATGGTCTGGCTATAATCCACTACCATTCGCTGCTTTTCCCCGGAGCGGACTACCAATACCTGAGCCCTCCAAGGGCTGTTGCTGGCCTCTATGACCCCCTCTTTTAGTAGCCGCTGAACCTCTGACTTGATGAAGGTCATGTCTTGGGTACTGTACCGGCGACTCTTGGTGGCGATGGGCTTACAGTAGGGAGTGAGGTTCGCGAAGAGGCGGGGTGGCACAACTTTGAGTGTCGCCAGGCTGCAGACTGTGAGTGGGGGCAGGGGCCCGCCGAACTTCAGTGTCAGGCTCCGGTGGCTGCACTGAAAGTCCAGACCGAGCAGCAGGGGGGCGCAGAGTTGAGGGAAGATGTAAAGTTTAAATCGGGTGTATTCAGCGCCTTGAATCGCGAGGTCAGCGACACAATACCCCGTGATTTGTACCAAATGGGACCCTGAGGCGAGGGCGATAGTTTGGGAGGCGGGATGGATGCACAGGGAGCAGCACCTTACCGTGTCTGGGTGGATAAAGCTCTCCGTGCTCCCGGAGTCGAACAGGCAGGGAGTGTCGTGGCCGTTGACTTGAAACCGCATCATCGAGTTTCGCAGGTGCTTTGGCCGCGATTGATCGAGTGTGATCGCTCCTAGGTTCGGGCCGTCAGAGTCGGACTCACAAAATGGCCGCCCGGAGTCACAAGATGGCCGCCGCCGCCGGTCGCACGTGTCGGGTATCGAAGATGGCTGCCGCCAAGATGGCCGCTCCCATGACTCGCACTAGGTCGATGACGCGTCAGAAGTGGGCGTGCCCGGCCGCCGTGCGGCCGCGTTGCGGGGTCTGTGAGGCCGGGAGCTTGATTTCTGGGCCCGGTGAGGGTTTCGTTTGTGGCCTTTGGGCCCAGCCAGGCAGACTTTCGCGAAGTGCCCTTTCTTCCCGCAGTCGTTGCAGATCGCGGATCGGGCCGGGCAACGCTGACGTGGGTGCTGGCCTTGCCCACAGAAATAGCATGGGGAGCCCCCGGAGTGAGCGGATCGACGCGTGCACAGGCCTGTAGCGTGGCCGAGTCTGGAGGGGATCGAGAGGGATTGGTAAGGTCCGCGGAGTATGTACGGAGGTTACGGTGGGCCTTTTCGATAGAAGAGGCAAGCGTTACCGTGCCCTGGAGGTCCTTTGCCCCGTCTTCTAGGAGCCGCTGCCGGATGTACGAGGACCTGATACCGGACACAAGGGCGTCGCGAATATGCAAGTTCCTGTGGTCTTCTGCCGTCACTGCTTTGTGGTCGCAGTTCCTTGCGAGCGCGGTGAGTCTTTCCACAAACTCGTCCAGCGTTTCCCCGGAACGCTGGCTGCAGGTTGAGAGCAAATGTCTGCCATGTACCTTGTTAGTAGGTTTTATGAAGCGTTTTTTTTATGAAGTGTTAGTGCTCTTTGGGGGGGTTTAAACTAATTCAGCAGGGGCATGGGAACCTGGATTGTAGTTTTGGGGTACGGGAGATTGAGAGTATAGAGGTCAGGAGCACAGATTTGACTTTGCAGGAAGGCGGCAGTGTTCAGGTAGGTGGTTTGAAGTGTGTCTACTTCAATGCCAGGAGTATACGAAATAAGGTAGGGGAACTGGCAGCATGGGTTGGTACCTGGGACTTCGATGTTGTGGCCATTTCAGAGACATGGATAGAGCAGGGACAGGAATGGTTGTTGCAGGTTCCGGGGTTTAGGTGTTTTAGTAAGCTCAGAGAAGGGGGCAAAAGAGGGGGAGGTGTGGCGCTGCTAGTCAAGGACAGTATTACGGTGGCGGAAAGGATGCTAGATGGGGACTCTTCTTCTGAGGTAGTATGGGCTGAGGTTAGAAACAGGAAAGGAGAGGTCACCCTGTTGGGAGTTTTCTATAGGCCACCTAATAGTTCCAGGGATGTAGAGGAAAGGATGGCGAAGATGATTCTGGAAAAGAGCAAAAGTAACAGGGTAGTTGTTATGGGAAACTTTAACTTTCCAAATATTGACTGGAAAAGATATAGTTCGAGTACATTAGATGGGTCATTCTTTGTACAATGTGTGCAGGAGGGTTTCCTGACACAATATGTTGACAGGCCAACAAGAGGTGAGGCCACATTGGATTTGGTTTTGGGTAATGAACCAGGCCAGGTGTTAGATCTGGAGGTAGGTGAGCACTTTGGAAACAGTGACCACAATTCGGTGACCTTTACGTTAGTGATGGAAAGGGATAAGTATACCCCACAGGGCAAGAGTTATAGCTGGGGGAAGGGCAATTATGATGCCATTAGACATGACTTAGGATGTGTTGGTTGGAGAAGTAGGCTGCAAGGGTTGGGCACACTGGATATGTGGAGCTTGTTCAAGGAACAGCTATTGCATGTTCTTGATAAGTACGTACCAGTCAGGCAGGGAGGAAGGGGTCGAGCGAGGGAACCGTGGTTTACCAAAGAAGTGGAATCTCTTGTTAAGAGGAAGAAGGAGGCCTATGTGAAGATGAGGCGTGAAGTTTCAGTTGGGGCGCTTGATAGTTACAAGGAAGCGAGGAAGGATCTAAAGAGAGAGCTGAGACGAGCAAGGAGGGGACATGAGAAGTCTTTGGCAGGTAGGATCAAGGAAAACCCAAAAGCTTTCTATAGGTATGTCAGGAATAAAAGAATGACTAGGGTAAGAGTAGGGCCAGTCAAGGACAGTGGTGGGAAGTTGTGTGTGGAGGCTGAGGAGATAAGTGAGATACTAAATGAATACTTTTCGTCAGTATTCACTCAAGAAAAAGATAATATTGTGGAGGAGAATGCTGAGACCCAGGCTATTAGAATAGATGGCATTGAGCTGCGTAGGGAAGAAGTGTTGGTAATTCTGGACAAGGTGAAAATAGATAAGTCCCCGGGGCCTGATGGGATTTATCCTAGGATTCTCTGGGAAGCCAGGGAAGAGATTGCTGAGCCTTTGGCTTTGATTTTTAGGTCATCATTGGCTACAGGAATAGTGCCAGAGGACTGGAGGATAGCAAATGTGGTCCCTTTGTTCAAGAAGGGGAGTAGAGATAACCCCGGTAACTATAGGCCGGTGAGCCTAACGTCTGTGGTGGGTAAAGTCTTGGAGAGGATTATAAAAGATACGATTTATAATCATCTAGATAGGAATAATATGATTAGGGACAGTCAGCATGGTTTTGTGAAGGGTAGGTCATGCCTCACAAACCTTATCGAGTTCTTTGAGAAGGTGACTGAACAGGTAGTCGAGGGTAGAGCAGTTGATGTGGTGTATATGGATTTCAGTAAAGCGTTTGATAAGGTTCCCCACGGTCGGCTATTGCAGAAAATAGGGAGGCTGGGGATTGAGGGTGATTTAGAGATGTGGATCACAAAATGGCTAGTTGAAAGAAGACAGAGAGTGGTAGTTGATGGGAAATGTTCAGAATGGAGTTCAGTTACGAGTGGCGTACCACAAGGATCTGTTCTGGGGCCGTTGCTGTTTGTCATTTTTATAAATGACCTAGAGGAGTGCGCAGAAGGATGGGTGAGTAAATTTGCAGACGACACTAAAGTCGGTGGAGTTGTAGACAGTGCGGAAGGATGTTGCAGGTTACAGAGGGACATAGATAAGCTGCAGAGCTGGGCTGAGAGGTGGCAAATGGAGTTTAATGTGGAGAAGTGTGAGGTGATTCACTTTGGAAAGAATAACAGAAATGCGGAATATTTGGCTAATGGTAAAATTCTTGGTAGTGTGGATGAGCAGAGCGATCTCAGTGTCCATGTACATAGATCCCTGAAAGTTGCCACCCAGGTTGATAGGGTTGTGAAGAAGGCCTATGGTGTGTTGGCCTTTATTGGTAGAGGGATTGAGTTCCGGAGCCATGAGGTCATGTTGCAGTTGTACAAAACTCTAGTACGGCCGCATTTGGAGTATTGCGTACAGTTCTGGTCGCCTCATTATAGGAAGGACGTGGAAGCTTTGGAACGGGTGCAGAGGAGATTTACCAGGATGTTGCCTGGTATGGAGGGAAAATCTTATGAGGAAAGGCTGATGGACTTGAGGTTGTTTTCGTTAGAGAGAAGAAGGTTAAGAGGTGACTTAATAGAGACATACAAAATGATCAGAGGGTTAGATAGGGTGGACAGCGAGAGCCTTCTCCCGCGGATGGAGGTGGCTATCACGAGGGGACATAGCCTTAAATTGAGGGGTAATAGATATAGGACAGAGGTCAGAGGTGGGTTTTAGAGTGGTGAGGCCGTGGAATGCCCTACCTGCAACAGTAGTGAACTCGCCAACATTGAGGGCATTTAAAAGTTTATTGGATAAGCATATGGATGATAAGGGCATAGTGTAGGTTAGATGGCCTTTAGTTTTTTTTTTCCATGTCGGTGCAACATCGAGGGCCGAAGGGCCTGTACTGCGCTGTATCGTTCTATGTTCTATGTTTCTTCAATATTTCGATCGCCGCATCATAGGTCGTAGCGGTTTCGATCACGGCGGAGAGTCGGTGGCCCACCCGGCCATGTAGTAAACGCAGCTTGCGAGCGCTGTCGACATCAGACGTTGAGGAGTCCAGATAGTCCTTGAAACACCGGAGCCAATATTTAAACATTTCCGGGGCTCCCGGCGACCTGGCGTCCAGGTTGAGTTTCTCCGGTTTTAGAGCGCTGTCCATCTTGATGTGTCTGTAGATTAAATTGAGGTTCTCTCAATTACGACGTGAGAGCGAGGTTGGCAATCAAAGGCTTTAATCTACAGTGAACAGGACAGCATTCGAGAGAAGTATGCTCGCCACACGGAGCCTTATCCTGTATACCGTTTCCTGGGGGCGTAGCCAGAGGCAGAGTCTCCCAGGGTTCCAAGCATCTTAAAGGGGCAAGGTATTAAAGGTCAGGTACCGTTTACAGCAGTTATTAATAACGTTCACCACATGTCTCTCAGCTGCCACACTGATAACTCAGTCAGGAAGCTCTGCTGCTGCCATGCGCCCCCTCTGCAACTTGCATCCTGGAGGGTGATGGCTGCCTGAACGCTCACTTCCGATATCCCCTGCAGAGGGTGGTCGCCAGGGTCATGTTTATATAAAGCTGTTGCAAATGGTGCCGCTGTTCGGTGAATATTCAGTCACGGGGGGACGGAGGGTATGTCCTTGAGTGAGTGCTGACTAATGACATGCTAATGTATTTAAATGAGGTTCCCGTGCTCCCACAAAGCGTTTTGCGTTACTCCGCTAGCGAGTGGTGTTGGAAAACCGTGGGCTGGATTCTCCGCACCCCAAAATCACGTCCGGTGCCAGGGCGGAGAATCCAATTCCGTGCATGGATTCGGGACAGGTGCTGGTCCCTCGATTCTCTGGCCCCCAAAAAGCGGCGTACTCTTTGAGTACGGTGCGCCACGTTACCCCGATCTGCGGCCATTTCCAGAGGCCCACCTGTTATTCCCCGCCCCAACCGGCCGAAGTCCCAACGGTGTGGATCTAACATAGTCTACCGTTCTGGGCCGGTGGTCTGGGTTGGTCTGAGTCTGCCAATGGAGTACGGCTCGGCCGCTGGAGTCCACCGCCCTGCGCATGTGTTGGCCACTGACTCGGAACTGCGGGGGCCCCTTTCTGCAGCAAAAGCTGTGAGATTCACTCAAGGTCTCTGCTAGCCCCCTACAGGGCTAGGAATATGGAGCCTTTTGACACCAGTTTTTCTGATGTGAAAGGCCACAGTTTTTATGACGCTGTGGGGACATAGTCCCAAAGACGGAGAATCCAGTCCTGGAAATCTGGATCTTGCTGGAGAGCCTCGCGTTTTCCAATTCTCTCTGGATTTTGTATCCGCTCTGCCATTCTCACTGACGGATAACTCAGGCACAAAGTTACCCCCATTATTATCAACAAGTTGCCCAGCACTGTTCTTCAGAACCATTAACTAAATATTTAGAGACAATTAACATCAAATATTAGAGATCACACATGTGGTGAAATATGAGATAAAAACACAGGAATTAAACCTAAATACTGAATAAACTGAACACAATAAGTAACTCCAGTTACATTATTTGAATGACCCCCATACAATCTGCAGCAGAAACATTTCGAAATCTCTCTTCCCGCAATAATGCTGTTCTTTCAATTTGCTTTTAAAACTCAATCAGTAAGAATGCCTCCCTGGTGACTTTATTTCACTCTTACTGATGAGTGTGAAATCTTTTCAGCCAAGTCTGATTGCTTCTGCCTTTAATTGAACATAGCTCTCTTACATAATTGAAAATAATAAAAAAATTAGACAGTAATAAACTTATCATCTGTAGTTCCATTAGGTTTCACTGTTTCCAATTAAAATCCATTCTTTAAAATTATTGCCTTCCTTCAAAATTCATATTGAGCTCCATGTCGTATCTCCCATTGACCGTTAATGGCAGAATCTCCTAATTGCAAATGACACTCTTCATTTACATTCCTGCTTCCAGAGCATTTTAAGTCCTTGATATTATCATCAGAGTAAAAGGCTGATAAAAGAACCTGTTGCTCCTTGAATTTCAATAAATATACCTCAGAAAATCAGTGTTGTTCAAGAAGCTTTTGATTGTGTGAAAACTACTTTGAGACACTTGAGGTGAGGTGCACCTGAATTGAAGTATTATTTATTATATATATACGGCACAGTTAACATAGAAAAACCCTCGATACTTCACCGGGAAATCATTTCAAAAATTAGTCACCAATTTTTGTTCTTTAAGGGGTCACGATTTCAAGGTGAGAGGGGGAAAGTTTAAGGGAGATATGCGTGGAAAGTTTTTTACGCAGAGGGTGGTGGGTACCTAGAACGCTTTGCCAGCGGAGGTGGTAGAGGCAGGCACGATAGCTTCATTTAAGATGCATCTGGACAGATATATAAACTGGCAGGGAACAGAGGGAAGTAGATCCTTGGAAACTAGGAGACAGGTTTAGATAAAGGATCTGGATCGGCGCAGGCTGGGAGGGCCGAAGGGCCTGTTCCTGTGCTGTAATTTTCTTTGTTCTTTGTTCTTTGTTCAATCAGGAGGAAGGGTTGGGGAGACTGCAAACGTGCTCCTGCAGAGAGGCGGGATTTTAGGGAAGCTTTAAAGAGAGGAAGGGGGCGGAGGGACAGACAGATTAGACAATAAATCTGAGTTTGGAGACCAGATGATAAACATAACCCCAAAAATGGGCGAGTTTTGCTTGTGTGGTGTTTTGAAAAGTTAAATATTTTAGTGGGCAGCACGGTAGCATAGTGGTTAGCACAATTAGCACACAGCTCCAGGATCCCAGGTTCGATTCCCGGCTTGGGTCACTGTCTGTGTGGAGTCTGCACATCCTCCCCGTGTGTGCGTGGGTTTCCTCTGGGTGCTCCGGTTTCCTCCCACAGTCCAAAGATGTGCAGGTTAGGTGGATTGGCCATGATACATTGCCCTTCGTGTCCAAAATTGCCCTTAGTGTTGGGTTGGGTTACAGGGATAGGGTGGAGGTGTGGGCCTGGGTAGGGTGCTCTTTCCAAGAGCCAGTGCAGACTCGATGGGCCGAATGGGCCCCTTCTGCAATGTAAATTCTATAAAATATTTGAGGCAGGAACAAAACCCGCCACGGACAAGCCCTTTTCCTGTTTCAATGACGGGATGAAGAATGGGGAACCAGTTGGCTCCGAGGGAGTGGGTTTCTTATTAAAATATTTCAAATAAGGCTGAGTGAAATCAATTAACAGTCTCGTTCATGATGGTCAAATTTCCTGGGAATTCAGCGAGTAAGAGGTCTTGGGAGGACGCTGGATTTAAGAACCTGGGTCCTTGGCGCTATGATGCAACAGTACTAACCATTATGCCACCGCTCCATCCCAGAGGGCTGGTGTAGCACAGGGAAGGGTTGGTTTAGCAAGGGCTAAAGAGCTGGCTTTTAAAGCAGTCCAGGGCAGGCCAGCAGCACGGTTCAATTCCCGTACCAGCCTCCCCGAACAGGCGCCGGAATGTTGCGACTAGGGGCTTTTCACAGTAACTTCATTTGAAGCGTACTTGTGACAATAAGCGATGTTCATTTCATTTCATTGCATTTCAGGTCCCTGGCGCTGTGAGGCAACAGTGCTAACCACTGTGCCACTGTGCCATCTCAGGTCCCTGGCACTGTAAGGCATCAGTGCTAACCACTATGCCACTGTGCCACCTCTGGTCCCTGGCACTGTGAGGTAGCAGTGCTAACCCACTGTGCCATCATGCCACCCTGGGTCCCTGGCACTGTATGGCAGAAGTGCTAACCACTATGGCACTATGCTGCCTCTCGGCCTAGCTGCCAAGTGACTGCCCTGAAGCATATGTAATTTCTCTGTTCCTCACCACCCCGACTCCAACTCAGAGATCCTGTGATCAAACCCCCTGATCACCATTTGCAGCACCTTTATATTCAGTGACCCACAACCAGCCAACACCCCACAGTCTCTCTCACTACCTGCTCACAGCTTGGCTGCATCCCTGTGCTGTAGGATCACAACCTGTCAATAAATCCACTTATCAATCAGGTTGTCCATGCACAGGGAACCAATGGAGAATACTAAAATGTATCCTTCCAGTTAAAAATAGAAAATCTTTGAGAGTCAAGGTTGGAATGTGGAAGGCATTTATGGGTTGATGGCAGGCAGGAGTTGCCAAGAATCAGTGAATGATGGATTTCTGAGGGTTGTAGAGGTGTAGAGTTGGAGCAGAGTTGGAGGAGAACAAGTGACATGTGCTTTGGGAAGGTAAGATACCCTTTTGGAAAGGTCAGATACTTTGAAAGAGGTCAGGAAGCCTTTGAGATTGTTAATACCAGACATGAATATACATAAAATGTCTATGGATCTATCAAGTTGCCAAATCATTTTCAATCTCCTGCTCTTTAAATTTTTGGAAAAGAAATGCCTACAATTGGAAAAGAATCAGTGCTTGCAATTTCACAAGCAGTTTGTTGACATAAGCCTCAGGGTTACCATTATAGAATTATTCTACATGACTTCTTCCACAACCTACCATTATAACAGTAGGGGACTGTAGGTTCACATTTGATTAATTGCTCCAAGTGGTTATAAAGAGATGATTTGTCTTTGATGTGAGGTAATTAATCCAAATGTATTTTTAAATAAATAATTGATGGGATTCAAATGTATTGAATGGGCTTTTAATAACGGGGAATTTAAATTTTTAAAAATTCATTTACAGGATGTGGGTATCCCTGGTTAATCCAGCGTCTATTGCCCATCCCTAGTTGCCTTTCAGAAGGTGGTGGTGAGCTGCCTTTTTGAACTGCTGCAGTCCCTGAGTTGTAGGTACACTCACAGTGCTGTTAGGGAGGGATGGATAAGATAGTGAAGTTCTGTAACAGATACTTGACACATTGGTTCATTTAATCGTATTTTGACTCCTGAGGTCTGTCTATGGTGGACATTGGGTGAGTTGGCATGGAGGCTGTAAGGGAAGAGTGTGGTGGATGGGGTGATGGGTTGACATGTGCTGATGCCAAGTTGGTAAGGAAAGTAGGAGAGATGAGGTGGAGTATATAGAAGGCCATAGGTTGGCATGGATGGTTTGGGTGCCATGGGAGTGGGTAAAGAGGTAAATGTTGGTACAGACAATATGGGGTAGTTGAGGAACATGAGATGGCATGAATTGGCATAGATGGGTGTTGGGCGTATGTGGAGGATGTGTGCATGTGAGGGGGAAAGGTTAGAGAGCTGTTTATTGTTCTACCCTTTTTATTAGAGCTTTGATTTGATTTGATTTGATTTATTATTGTCACATGTATTAGTGTACAGTGAAAAGTATTGTTACTTGCATGCTGTACAAACAATGCATACCGTACATAGGGAAGGAAGGAGAGACTGCAGAATATAATGTTACAGTTATAGCAAGGTGTAGAGAAAAGATCAACTTAATACGAGGTAGGTCCATTCAAACGTCTGATGGCAGCAGGGAAGAAGCTGTTCTGGAGTCGGTTGGTACGTGACCTCGAACTTTTGTATCTTTTTCCTGATGGAAGAAGGTGGGAGAGAGTATGCCGAGGGTGCGTGGGGTCCTTAATTATGCTGGCTGCCTTTCTGAGGCAGCGGGAATTATAGATAGAGTCAATGGATGGGAGGCTGGTATGCGTGATGGACTGGGCTACATTCACAATCTTTGTAGTTCCCTGCGGTCTTGGGCAGAGCAGGCTCCATACCAGCGAGGGTAAAGTTCCAGAGTACTGTGGCAGGCCCTTCATTCAGTCCCCATCCCCCCCCCCCCCCCCCCCCCCCTACCCCCCCCCCCCCAACTTCCTGCAGCCCCCATGGCTGCCCCTGCATAGTTTATGGGGTTTTCAATCCCCACTCCGGGTTTCCTCTGGGTGCTCGTTTCCTCCCACAATCCAAAGATGTGCAGGTTAAGTGGATTAGTGTCCAAAAGGTTAGACAGAGTTACGGGGATCGGAGGGGTGCGTGGACCTAGGTAGGGTTCTCTTTCAGAGGGTCAGCGCAGACTCAGTGGGCTGAATGACCTCTTTCTGCACTGCAGGGATTCTATGATACTATGATTCGAAGTGCTGAATTCTAATGGAGTAGCACTGAAAACTTCCATTAATTTTCGGTGATAGAAGGGAAGATAATCCTTTGAATGACTGTGAGATTCTGCTGTTTGCAGCCTCAGTCTCCATCGCTCAGATGCCATCAATATTCATTAACTAGTTTCTGCTCCTTCTCATTTATTTTTAATTTCTAATTGAATTAATTTTTCTTGCATGTGATTGTCTTTTATGCTCAAACTTTGAGTTACTCTGTCCATCGACACGGCAGCTTCATCTTCATATTGGGATATACAGAAAGCAGTGTGGCCGCCATTGTCATAGAGTCATAGAATTTAGATGCTTCAGGAGGGATAGAGAGGGAGGTAGAAGGGGTGGAGGAGTTGCATTACTGGTCAGAGATGATATCACAGCTGTGATTACCGAGGGCACGATGGAGGTTTCGAGCACTGAGGCAATATGGTTAGAGCTAATAAATAGGAAGGGTGCAGTAACATTGTTGGGACTTTACTACAGGCCTTCTAAAAGTGAGCGTGAAGTAGAGGCACAAATATGCAGACAGATTATAGAACAATGTAGGAGCAATACGGTGGTTGTGATGGGAGATTTTAACTTCCCCAACATTGAATGGGACTCATGTAGTTGGAGGCGTAGATGGAGCAGAGTTTGTAAGGAACATCTAGGAGAGTTTTTTAGAGCAGTATGTAAATAGTCCAACTCGGGAATGGGCCATACTGGACCTGGTATTGGGGAATGATCCCAGCCAGGTGGTTGATGTTTCAGTCGGTGATTACTTTGGGAATAGCGATCACAATTCCGTAAGTTTTAGAATACTCATGGACAAAGACGAGAGTGGCCCTAAAGGAAGAGTGCTAAATTGGGGGAAGGCCGAGTATAACAAAATTTGGCAGGAGCTAGGGAATGTGGATTGGGAGCAGCTGTTTAAGGGTAAATCCACATTTGAAATGTGGGAGTCTTTTAAGGAAAGGTTGATTAGGGTGCAAGACAGACATGTTCCTGTGAAAATGAGGGATAGAAATGGCAAGATTAGGGAACCATGGATGACGGGTGAAATTGTGAGACTAGCTAAGATGAAAAAGGAAGCATACATAAGATCGAGGCGACGCAAAACTGATGAAGCTTTGGAGGAATATCAGGAAAGTAGGACGAATCTCAAACACGCAATAAAGGGGGCTATAAGGGGTCATGAAATATCTTTGGCTAACAGGGTTAAGGAAAATCCCAAAGCCTTTTATTCGTATATAAGGAGCTTGGTAACTAGAGAAAGGATTGGCCCACTCAAAGACAAAAGAGGGAATTTATGCGTGGAGTCAGAGGAAATGGGTGAGATTCTTAATGAGTACTTTGCATTGGTATTCACCAAGGAGAGGGACAAGACGGATGTTGAGGCTAGGGATGGATGTTTAAATACTCTAGGTCAAGTTGTCATAAGGAAGGGGGAAGTTTTGGGTATTCTAAAAGGCATTAAGGTGGACAAGTCCCCAGGACTGGATGGGATCTATCCCAGGTTACTGAGGGAAGCGAGGGATGAAATAGCTGGGGCCTTAACAGATATCTTTGCAGCATCCTTGAGCATGGGTGAGGTCCCGGAGGACTGGAGAATTGCTAATGTTGTCCCTTGAAGTTCCAGAGTTGAAGAGGAAAGGATTGCAAAGGTGATTCTGGATAGGAGCGAAAATAACAGGGTAGTTGTTATGGGGGACTTTAACTTTCCAAATTTTGACTGGAAACACTATAGTTCGAGTACTTTAGATGGATCCGTTTTTGTCCAATGTGTGCAGGAGGGTTTCCTGATGCAGTATGTGGATAGGCCAACAAGAGGCGAGGCCGTATTGGATTTAGTACTGGGTAATGAACCAGGACAGGTTAGATTTGGAGGTAGGTTAGCATTTTGGTGATAGTGACCACAATTTGATTACGTTTACTTTGGCGATGGAAAGGGATAGGTATATACCGCAGGGCAAGAGTTATTGCTGGGGGAAAGGCAATTATGATGCGATGAGGCAAGACTTAGGATGCATCGCCTGGAGAGGAAAACTGCAGGGGATCACAATGGAAATGTGGAGCATGTTCAAGGAACAGCTACTGCGTGTCCTTGATAAGTATGTACCTGTTAGGCAAGGAGGAAGTGGTCAAGTGAGGGAACCATGGGTTACTAAAACAGTTGAATCACTTGTCAAGAGGAAGAAGGAGGCTTATGTGAAGATGAGAAGTGATGGTTCAGTTGGGTCGCTTGAGAGTTACAAGTTAGCTAGGAAAGCTCTAAAGAGAGAGCTAAGAAGATCCAGGCGAGGACATGAGAAGTCTTTGGCAGGTAGGATCAAAGATAACCCTAAAGCTTTCTATAAGTATGTCAGGAATAAAAGAATGACTAATGTAAGAGTAGGGAAGGGCAGCACGGTGGCCTGGTGGTTAGCACAACCGCCTCACGGCGCTGAGGACCCAGGTTCGATCCCGGCTCTGGGTCACTGTCCGTGTGGAGTTTGCACATTCTCCCCGTGTCTGCGTGGGTTTCGCCCCCACAACCCAAAAATGTGCAGAGTAGGTGGATTGGCCATGCTAAATTGCCCCTTAATTGGAAAAAATAATTGGGTAATCTAAATTTATAAAAAAAAAGGTAAGAGTAGGGCCAGTCAAGGACAGTAGTGGGAAGTTGTGCGTAGAGTCCGAGGAGATAGGAGAGGTGCTAAATGAGTATTTTTCGTCAGTATTCACACAGGAAAAAGACAAAGTTGTCGAGGAGAATACTGAGATACAGGCTACTGGACTAGAAGGGCTTGAGGATCATAAGGAGGAGGTGTTAGCGATTCTGGAAAGTGTGAAAATAGATAAGTCCCCTGGGCCGGATGGGATTTATCCTAGGATTCTCTGGGAAGCTAGGGAGGAGATTGATGAGCCTTTGGCTTTGATCTTTAAGTCATCTTTGTCTACAGGAATAGTGCCAGAGGACTGGAGGATAGAAAATGTTGTCCCCTTGTACAAGAAGGGGAGTAGAGATAACCCCGGTAACTATAGGCCAGTGAGCCTTACTTCTGTTGTGGGAAAAGTCTTGGAAAGGTTTATAAGAGATAGAACATAGAACATAGAACATAGAACGATACAGCGCAGTACAGGCCCTTCGGCCCTCTATGTTGCACCGACATGGAAAAAAACTAAAGGCCATCTAACCTACACTATGCCCTTATCATCCATATGCTTATCCAATAAACTTTTAAATGCCCTCAATGTTGGCGAGTTCACTACTGTTGCAGGTAGGGCATTCCACGGCCTCACCACTCTTTGCGTAAAAAACCCACCTCTGACCTCTGTCCTATATCTATTACCCCTCAATTTAAGGCTATGTCCCCTCGTGCTAGCCACCTCCATCCGCGGGAGAAGGCTCTCGCTGTCCACCCTATCTAACCCTCTGATCATTTTGTATGTCTCTATTAGGTCACCTCTTAACCTTCTTCTCTCTAACGAAAACAACCTCAAGTCCATCAGCCTTTCCTCATAAGATTTTCCCTCCATACCAGGCAACATCCTGGTAAATCTCCTCTGCACCCGTTCCAAAGCTTCCACGTCCTTCCTATAATGAGGCGACCAGAACTGTACGCAATACTCCAAATGCGGCCGTACTAGAGTTTTGTACAACTGCAAAATGACCTCATGGCTCCGGAACTCAATCCCGCTAACAATAAAGGCCATCACACCATAGGCCTTCTTCACAACCCTATCAACCTGGGTGGCAACTTTCAGGGATCTATGTACATGGACACCGAGATCCCTCTGCTCATCCACACTACCAAGAATTTTACCATTAGCCAAATATTCCGCATTCCTGTTATTCTTTCCAAAGTGAATCACCTCACACTTCTCCACATTAAATTCCATTTGCCACCTCTCAGCCCAGCTCTGCAGCTTATCTATGTCCCTCTGTAACCTGCAACATCCTTCCGCACTGTCTACAACTCCACCGACTTTAGTGTCGTCTGCAAATTTACTCACCCATCCTTCTGCTCCCTCCTCTAGGTCATTTATAAAAATGACAAACAGCAACGGCCCCAGAACAGATCCTTGTGTTACACCACTCGTAACTGAACTCCATTCTGAACATTTCCCATCAACCACCACTCTCTGTCTTCTTTCAACTAGCCAATTTCTGATCCACATCTCTAAATCACCCTCAATCCCCAGCCTCCGTATTTTCTGCAATAGCCGACCGTGGGGAACCTTATCAAACGCTTTACTGAAATCCATATACACCACATCAACTGCTTTACCCTCGTCCACCTGTTCAGTCACCTTCTCAAAGAACTCGATAAGGTTTGTGAGGCATGACCTACCCTTCACAAAACCATGCTGACTATTCCTAATCACATTATTCTTATCTAGATGATTATAAATCGTATCTTTTATAATCCTCTCCAAGACTTTACCCACCACAGATGTTAGGCTCACCGGCCTATAGTTACCGGGGTTATCTCTACTCCCCTTCTTGAACAAAGGGACCACATTTGCTATCCTCCAGTCCTCTGGCACTATTCCTGTAGCCAATGATGACCTAAAAATCAAAGCCAAAGGCTCAGCAATCTCTTCCCTGGCTTCCCAGAGAATCCTAGGATAAATCCCATCAGGCCCCGGGGACTTATCTATTTTCACCTTGTCCAGAATTGCCAACACTTCTTCCCTACTCACCTCAATGCCATCTATTCTAATAGCCTGGGTCTCAGCATTCTCCTCCACAATATTATCTTTTTCCTGAGTGAATACTGACAAAAAGTATTCATTTAGTATCTCGCTTATCTCCTCAGCCTCCACACACAACTTCCCACCACTGTCCTTGACTGGCCCTACTCTTACCCTAGTCATTCTTTTATTCCTGACATACCTATAGAAAGCTTTTGGGTTTTCCTTGATCCTACCTGCCAAAGACTTCTCATGTCCCCTCCTTGCTCGTCTTAGCTCTCTCTTTAGATCCTTCCTCGCTTCCCTGTAACTATCAAGCGCCCCAACTGAAACTTCACGCCTCATCTTCACATAGGCCTCCTTTTTCCTCTTAACAAGAGATTCCACTTCTTTGGTAAACCACGGTTCCCTCGCTCTACCCTTTCCTCCCTGTCTGACTGGTACGTACTGATCAAGAACACGCAATAGCTGTTCCTTGAACAAGCTCCACATATCCAGTGTGCCCAACCCTTGCAGCCTACTTCTCCAACCTACACATCCTAAGTCATGTCTAATGGCATCATAACTGCCCTTCCCCCAGGTATATCTCTTGCCCTGCGGGGTATACTTATCCCTTTCCATCACTAATGTAAAGGTCACCGAATTGTGGTCACTGTCTCCAAAGTGTTCACTTACCTCCAGATCTAACACCTGGCCTGGTTCATTACCCAAAACCAAATCCAATGTGGCCTCGCCTCTTGTTGGCCTGTCAACATATTGTGTCAGAAAACCCTCCTGCACACATTGTACAAAGAACGACCCATCCAATGTACTCGAACTATATCTTTTCCAGTCAATATTAGGAAAGTTAAAGTCTCCCATAACAACTACCCTGTTACTTTCGCTCTTTTCCAGAATCATCTTCGCCATCCTTTCCTCTACATCTCTAGAACTATTAGGTGGCCTATAGAAAACTCCCAGCAGGGTGACCTCTCCTTTCCTGTTTCTAACCTCAGCCCATACTACCTCGGAAGAAGAGTCCCCATCTTGCACCCTTTCTGCCACCGTAATACTGTCCTTGACTAGCAGCGCCACACCTCCCCCTCTTTTGCCCCCTTCTCTGACTTTACTAAAGCACCTAAACCCCGGAACCTGCAACAACCATTCCTGTCCCTGCTCTATCCATGTCTCTGAAATGGCCACAACATCGAAGTCCCAGGTACCAACCCATGCTGCCAGTTCCCCTACCTTATTTCGTATACTCCTGGCATTGAAATAGACACACTTCAAACCACCGACCTGAACACTGCCGCCCTCCTGCGAAGTCAAATCTGTGCTCCTGACCTCTCTACTCTCAATCTCTCGCACCCCAAAACTACAATCCAGGTTCCCATGCCCCTGCTGAATTAGTTTAAACCCCCCCAAAGAGTACTAACAAATCTCCCCCCCAGGATATTGGTGCCCCTTAGGTTCAGATGTAGACCATCCTGTCTATAGAGGTCCCACCTTCCCCAGAAAGAGCCCCAGGTATCCAGAAATCTGAATCCCTCCCGCCTGCACCATCCCTGTAGCCACGTGTTTAATTGCTCTCTCTCCCTATTCCTCGTCTCACTATCACGTGGCACGGGCAACAACCCAGAGATAACAACTCTGTTTGTTCTCGCGCTGAGCTTCCATCCTAGCTCCCTAAAGGCCTGCCTGACATCCTTGTCCCCTTTCCTACCTATGTCGTTAGTGCCAATGTGGACTACGACTTGGGGCTGCTCCCCCTCCCCCTTAAGGACCCGAAAAACACGATCCAAGACATCACTTACCCTTGCACCTGGGAGGCAACATACCAAACGTGAGTCTCTCTCGCTCTCACAAAATCTCCTATCTGTGCCCCAGACTATTGAGTCCCCAATTACTAATGTTCTACTCCTTTCCCCCCTTCCCTTCTGAGCAACAGGGACAGACTCCGTGCCAGAGGCCCGCACCCCATGGCTTACCCCTGGTAAGTCCCCCCCCCCACAAGTATCCAAAACGGTATACTTGTTACTCAGGGGAACGACCGCAGGGGGTCCCTGCACTGTCTGCTTCTTCCCAGTCCCTCTTACAGTTACCCATCTATCTCCAGTCTTTGGTGTAACTACTTCCCTGAAGCTCCTATCTATGACCACCTCTGCCTCCCGAATGATCCAAAGTTCATCCAACTCCAGCTCCAGTACCATAACTCGGTCTTGTAGGAGCTGGAGCTGGCTGCACTTCCTGCAGGTAAAATCAGCAGGGACAGATAGGATGTATAATCATCTGCAAATGAATAATTTGATTAGAGATAGTCAACATGGTTTTGTGAAGGGTAGGTCGTGCCTCACAAACCTCATTGAGTTCTTCGAGAAGGTGACCAAACAGGTGGATGAGGGTAAAGCAGTTGATGTGGTGTATATGGATTTCAGTAAAGCATTTGATAAGGTTCCCCACGGTAGGCTATTGCAGAAAATACAGAGGCATGGGATTCAGGGTGATTTAGCAGTTTGGATCAGAAATTGGCTAGCTGAGAGAAGACAAAGAGAGGTGGTTGATGGGAAATTCTCTGACTGGTGTCCAGTTACTAGTGGTGTGCCACAAGGATCTGTTTTGGGGCCGTTGCTGTTTGTCATTTTTATAAATGACCTGGAGGAGGGCATAGAAGGATGGGTGAGTAAATTTGCAGGTGACACTAAAGTCGATGGAGTTGTGGACAGTGCAGAAGGATGTTACAAGTTACAGAGGGACATAGATAAGCTGCAGAGCTGGGCTGACAGGTGGCAAATGGAGTTTAATGCAGAAAAGTGCGAGGTGATTCATTTTGGAAGGAATAACAGAAAGGCAGAGTACTGGGCTAATGGTAAGATTCTCGGTAGTGTGGACGAACAGTGAGATCTCGGTGTCCATGTCCATAGATCCCTGAAAGTTGCCACCCAGGATGAGAGGGTTGTTAAGAAGGCATACAGTGTGTTAGCTTTTATTGGTAGAGGAATTGAGTTTCGGAGCCATGAGGTCATGTTGCAATTGTACAAAACTCTGGTGCGGCCGCATTTGGAGTATTGTGTGCAGTTCTGGTCGCCACATTATAGGAAGGATGTGGAAGCATTGGAAAGGGTACAGAGGAGATTTACCAGGATGTTGCCTGGTATGGAGGGAAGATCGTATGAGGAAAGGCTGATGGACTTGAGGCTGTTTTTGTTAGAAAGAAGAAGGTTAAGAGGTGACTCAATTGAGGCATACAAGATGATCAGAGGATTAGATAGGGTGGACAGTGAGAGCCTTTTTCCTCGGATGGTGATGTCCAGCACGAGGGGACATAGCTTTAAATTGAGGGGAGATAGATATAGGACAGATGTCAGAGGTAGTTTCTTTACTCAGAGAGTAGTAAGGGCATGGAATGCCCTGCCTGCAACAGTAGTAGACTCACCAACATTAAACGCATTCAAATGGTCTTTGGATAGGCATATAGAACATAGAACAGCACAGCACAGAACAGGCCCTTCGGCCCTCGATGTTGTGCCGAGCAATGATCACCCTACTCAAACCCACGTATCCACCTATACCCATAACCCAACAACCCCCCCCTATACCCGTAACCCAACAACCCCCCCCCCATACCCGTAACCCAACAACCCCCCCCCCCCCCCATACCCATAACCCAACAACCCCCCCCCCCTCCTTACTTTTTTTAGGACACTACGGGCAATTTAGCATGACCAATCCACCTAACCCGCACATCTTTGGACTGTGGGAGGAAACCGGAGCACCCGGAGGAAACCCACGCACACACGGGGAGGACGTGCAGACTCCGCACAGACAGTGACCCAGCCGGGAATCGAACCTGGGACCCTGGAGCTGTCAAGCATTTATGCTAACCACCATGCTACCGTGCTGCCCACTAAAATATTTAACTTTTCAAAACACCACACAAGCAAAACTCGCCCATTTTTGGGGTTATATTTATCATCTGGTCTCCAAACTCAGATGAGGGAATAGTGTAGAGGGACTTTAGAGGGGTTTCACAGGACGGCGCAACATCGTGGGCCGAAGGGCCTGTACTGCGCTGCAATGTTCTATGTTCTATGTTCTATGTTCTTTGTTTAAGAAGGGTAGCAGGGATAATCCAGGGAATTATAGACCTGTGATCTTGACTTCAGTAGTAGGCAAACTGTTGGAGAAGATACTGAGGGATAGGATCGATTCACATTTGGAAGGAAATAGACTTATCAGTGATAGGCAGCATGGTTTCGTGCAGGGAAGGTCATGTCTTACAAACCTAATAGAATTCTTTGAGGAAGTGACAAAGTTAATTGATGAGGGAAGGGCTGTAGATGTCATATACATGGACTTCAGTAAGGCGTTTGATAAAGTTTCCCATGGCAGGTTGATGGAAAAAGTGAAGTCGTATGGTGTACAGGGTGTACTAGCTAGATGGATAAAGAACTGACTGGGCAACAGGAGACAGAGAGTAGTGTTGGAAGGGAGTGTCTCAAAATGGAGAAAAGTGACTAGTGGTGTTCCACAGGGATCCGTGCTCGGACCACTGTTGTTTGTGATCTACATAAATGACCTGGATGAAGGTATAGGTTGTCTGATTAGCAAGTTTGCAGATGATACTAAGATTGGTGGAGTTGCAGATAGCGAGGAGGACTGTCAGAGAATACAGCAAAATATAGATAGATTGGAGAGTTGGGCAGAGAAATGGCAGATGGAGGTCAATCCAGGCAAATGCGAGGTGATGCATTTTGGAAGATCAAATTCAAGAGCGGACTATATGGTCAATGGAAGGGTCCTGGGGAAAATTGATGTACAGAGAGATCTGGGAGTTCAGGTCCAATGTACCCTGAAGGTGGCAACGCAGGTCGATAGAGTGGTCAAGAAGGCATACAGCATGCTTGCCTTCATTGGACGGGGTATTGAGTCCAAGAATCGGCAGGTCATGTTACAGTTGTCTAGGACTTTGGTTAGGCCACATTTGGAATACTGCGTGCAGTTCTGGTCGCCACATTACCAGAAGGATGTGGATGCTTTGGAGAGGGTGCAGAGGAGGTTCACCAGGATGTTGCCTGGTATGGAGGGTGCTAGCTATGAAGAAAGGTTGAGTAGATTAGGATTGTTTTTGTTGGAAAGACGGGGTTGAGGGGGGACCTGATTGAGTTCTACAAAATTATGAGAGGTTTGGACAGGGTAGATAGCAACAAGCTTTTCCCAAGAGTGGGGGTGTCAATTACAAGGGGTCACGATTTCAAGGTGAGAGGGGGAAAGTTTAAGGGAGATGTGCGTGGAAAGTTTTTTACGCAGAGGGTGGTGGGTGCCTGGAACGCTTTGCCAGCGGAGGTGGTAGAGGTGGGCACGATAGCATCATTTAAGAGGCATCTGGACAGATATATGATTGGGTGGGGAACAGAGGGAAGTAGATCCTTGGAAAATAGGCGACAGGGTTAGATAAAGGATCTGGATCGGCGCAGGCTGGGAGGGCCGAAGGGCCTGTTCCTGTGTTGTAATTTTCTTTGTTCTTTGTTCTTTGTTGTTTACAGTGCAGAAGGAGGCCATTCAGCCCATTGAGTCTGCTCTAGCTCTTGGAAAGAGCACCCTACATAAGCCCACACCCCCACCTCATCACCACAACCCAGGAACCCCACCTAACCTTTTTGGACACTCAGGACAATTTAGAATAGCCGATCCACCTGACCTGCACATCTTTGGACTTGTCCACCCATTTGCCATGGGGGCAAACCCCGTTATGGTTGCTAGCTCTGGCGAGAGGGCAAGAACAAGATTTGCCGGGGGGATCTCAGACTGAGATTTTTCCTGTCCCCCGTCGGCAATGTAATCAGATTCACTCCCAGGAAAGGAGCGAGCCTGATTATCACCAATGAGCATGGATTTAAATATTCCTAAATGGCAGAATGCCATTGCTTCCAGGGGGTGTCAGGGTACCCCCTGCCGGCGTGATGGGCGGCACGGTAGCACAGTGGTTAGCACTGTTGCTTCACAGCATCAGGATTTGATTCGCGCTTGGGTCACTGTCTGTGTGGAGTCTGTACGTTCTCCCCGTGTCTGCGTGGGTTTCCTCCGGGTGCTCTGGTTTCCTCCCAAAGTCCAAAAATGTGCGGGTTGGGTGAATTGGCCATTCTGAATTCTCCCTCCGTGTATCCGAACAGGCGCCGGAGTTTGGCAACTAGGGGCTTTGCACAATAACTTCAGTACAGTATTAATGTAAGGCAACTTGTGACACTAATAAAGATTATTATTATGTCATGCCAGTGGGAATCACTGCTGCTCCCCAGCAGTCGAGGTGACCATGCCAGGGGCGCGGAGGCCAGTGTAGCTCCCAGCTGTTCAGGGACATGCCTGGCACCCTGACAGTGCCAACCTGGCACCTACAAGGGTGAGGCCAATGGTGGAGCCAGGGACAACGCCAGGCATGGGGCAAAGGGGAGGTGTGATGAGGGGGAGATTGCTGCCGAGGATGGATAGGGGATGGGGGGAGGTGTCCCAATGTCCATGGAGAGGGGTGCTTATCTCTGAACTTCGAGATTGATGCCCTGGTCTCTGTGGAGCCAGGCTGGCCTGTGCCTTTGGACCCCACACCTCAACAATGAGGGGACAAAACACACATAGAATCACAGAATTCACAGTGCAGAAGGAGGCCATTCGGCCCACCGATAATGCACCATCCCTTACAAAGAGCACCCCACTGAAGCCCACGTATCTACCCTATCCCCATAACCCAGTACACACCCTCCTGCTTTATTTGGACAAAGTGTCAGAAGACCTGGAGAGAAAAGGGGGCTGTTTCTCTGGGAAGAAACACATTGGATGGGATTCTCCGTCGGCGGGATGCTCCATTTTGCCGGCAGCCTGGGGGTTTCCCGATGGCGTAGGGCTGCTACAAAATGGGAAACCCCATTAACCGGCTGGCGTAACGGAGAATCCGGCCGGCGGAGCTTTCAATCAGGACAAGGCACCTGAGAATTATGGCGGGAAGATTTCGCCCCATATTTCAATCACCTACCTGAATGTGAACATTGGAAGAAGTGTGATGTCCACGGGGATAGGGCCGGGGAGTGGGCCTGGGTCGGGAGCTCTTTCGGAGAGTCGGGGCAGCCACGACCCAGTGGACTCCTCCTGTTGCACTGTAAGGATTCTCTGCTTCTATGGACATTATGTAGATTACATAAACCACTGTTTTATGTCATGAATATATCTAAAAGTTTAAAATATAGTGATACAAGCAATTTGTAGCTTTTAACATATAAACTTTCCAAATCTGACAAGTGCATTTTCCAACAGGGTTAAATCTGTCCTCTTGCTTCAGATGTATTACTGAATGACCAATGCTCGATATGCTGAATGGTTTCCTTCTGTTCTGTAATAATTCTGAGGTTTTCACACGCAGTGAGGTTAATTATGGTGCAGAAAGCCAATTTGTCCTTTCTCAATCAACGATGGAATTGTTTCAACAAAGAAGGTCAGAGAGGTTCACAGCATGAAAACAGGCCCTTCGGCCCAACCTGTCCATGCTGCTCAGTTTTTAGCACCAAGCTAGTCCCAATTGCTGACATCCCTCCACAGGTTATTTTAAGACAAACTGCACTGGAATCCATTGTGCTGTTCCCACCAATACACCTCACCACATCAGCTCTGATCAAAGGTCATCAACCTGAAATTCGTCTATCCACACATGTTGCCAGACTTGTTCCCGCAATTATTTGTTTTATTTCAGGTTGTCAGCATCTGTGACATATGTCACCAAAATTATATCTGTCTAAAATAGCTAATTTATAGGGACAGGTTGTACAGACCACACTGGAGTTCCCTTCAGTATAGAAGATACTCAATGTATTGGTGATACATTGTGGAGTTAAAGATGATTACAGAATGTGATGTTATAAATGGAAAATCTAGATCAAAGGGGAAGAACCTTCAAATGTGACCTAGCTTGTTGTGGGATGGTGTTCCGTACTCTGCTTCAGTGTAGTGGATATCCAGAACTATTTTCCCTCAAAACAATTGCTAAAGCTGGAGATCAATAGAAAATTTGAGATTGCTAGACCCTTGTAAGGATGTTAAAGTGATTCAGAAGCAAGGTGTGTAGATTGAGTTAAGAAACAGATGGACAATGCGCTAATTTAAATGGTAGAGCAGACTTGGGACAGTGTACAGTTAACAGTTCTGTATAAATGCAATTTGGTGTATTTTGGAACACATATAATATCTATCTTTAGAATCAGCAGGTTCAAAGAGATTGGAAAAATCCTAACCAACTATCCCAAATCTCTGGAGTTAACAAAGTTTGCAAACAAATAATTTTTAAAAATCAACCTTTCAGTCTGGAATGATTTGCAAAGCACTGCACCATCCATGGGTGCACTAACACAACCTGTAATGTATAAAGTTTCATATATTATTTATTCTCTTCATACACAGAGTATCATAATCAGATGGAGTGCCACTCACCAATGTGTCCTAGGCTAAAAAGAGTTTATTCAATACTGCCTGCAGCATCCGAATCATCAAATCTGCACTGCAGTTTGGCATCCATGCCTGGCTATGTTATGGTGCATCATTTTACAGTGTTTTCCCTGGCATGCTCCACTGATCCAGATGGTTCCCCCGTAATTGAAACAAAGCATGTGCGCTGTGAACTGCCTTTGCCTCTCCCTTGGCACAAATGGCACAGTCTGACAGCCACATTGTATTCTTCATGTTAAATTAATGGAGCAATTCAACAGCACCAGTTTAAAAGAAGCATCAAGACACTTATCAATAACTAAGAGGAGGGCGCAGTGGCGTAGTGGCATTGTCACTGGACTAGCAATCCAGAGACCCAGGGTAAGGCTCTGGGGTCCCAGGTTCAAATCCCACCACAGCAGATGGTGCAATTTGAATTCAATACTTGGAATATTGCGCACAATTCTGGTCGCCACATTGCCAGAAGGATGTGGAGGCTTTGGAGAGGGTGCAGAGGAGGTTTAGCAGGATGTTGCCTGGTCTGGAGGGTGTTAGCTATGTGGAGAGGCTGAATAGACTCAGACTGTTATCATTAGAAAGACGGAGCTTGAGGGGTGACCTGATTGAGGTCTACAAGATTATTGGGAGCATGGATAGAGTGGATGGGCAGGCACTCTTTCCCTGGGTGGAGGGGTCAGTCACCAGGGGGCATAGGTTTAAGGTCCGTGTGGCAATGTTTAGAGGATGATGTGCGAGGCAGGTTTTTTACACAGAGAGTGGTGAGTGCCTGGAACGTGTTGCCAGGGGAGGCTGTGGAAGCAGATACATTAATGGCCTTCAGAAGGCATCTTGACAAACACGTGGATAGGATGGGTATAGGGGGATACGGCACAAGGAAGTGCTGAGGGTTTTGGCCAAGGTTGGTATCATGACCGGTACAGGCTTGGAGGGCCGAAGGGCCTGTTCCTATGCTGTATTGTTCTTTATTCTTTGCTAGAGATTGCTGGTGATGTAATAAATGCCCATTTTCCACTTTTATTTTTGTTTTTCTTTCAAATCCCTTTATTTTTCACCTGCCTGAAATCTCTTTCCAAGACGAGAGCGGGATGAATGATTTCATCGCCAGTGGAGCCAATAATGCTGCTTTGCATTTGGCCAGTAGGAGGCGCCCTGGTGAAGCAAGGGGACAATCGTGTGATCTATTTATGGAGCAATAACTGGAGGTTTGCCCAGTGATATATGGCTGTTCATGATGGAATTGAATCAGCCAGGAGTCAGGATTACTCCCCCATCACTAATAAAGTGGCTGATATAGCAGCAAGCTACATAGCTCATGACCTGGGGGAGAGGAGTGTGGATATGAGAGCAAGTGTACAGCATGGAAATAGAGTTTACAATTAATAATGTCTGCTGTGTGAAAGCTCCAGTATCAACCTTTATTTTTATGTATTTATTTTTACAGCCTCCGGGCTGATGTGTAAAACTCTAGTTAAGGTCCGTACTTTCCCTCGATAGATAGAGTTTGCAGCAGACCAATACCATCACTGATGTTTAAATTCAGTTGATATCTTTCACTTTTACAGACTGTCTCATCATGCCCTAATGTCCAAACACAAACTGACAGCAGTGCAAAGAAAACAAGCAGTGGGTTAATCGTGCATTCGCTCAACCTCAGAGGAACATCAATTTCTTGGGCAAATCAAACTCTTAGCCAGTGTAAGTCAACATCATGAAATGATGTAACATCTTTGTGCAACCTTCCAATACCTCAAAACATGCAATATATATGACATGTTCACCCCAGACTCCAACTAGATAGGAACAGTGCGTAACGTTGACTGTTCCTGCTGACACAATTCATCTCCTATAGCAACAATTCCACGTTTATTGTGAATTTGAGCCTGGCGCCAAGGTAGAAGCTCCAAAGTGTTCTACATGTGAGAAATAAGAGGATGATCAGAGTGAGAGTAGGGCCGATCAGGGATAGTGGACCGAACTTGTGCCTGGAATTTGAGGAGATGGGGGAGGCCCTAACTGAATATTTTGCTTCAGTATTCACTAGAGGGAGGGACCTTGTTGCCCATGAAAACAGTGTGAACCAGGTTAATAGACTCAAACAGGTTGATATTAAGCAGGAGGGTGTGCTGGAAATTTTGAAAAGCATCAGGATAGATAAGTCCCCTGGGCCTGACGGGATATACCCAAGGTTACTATGGGAAGCGAGGGAGGAGATTACTGTGCCGTTGGCGATGATGTTTGCGTCCTCACTCTCCACTTGAGTAGTACCGGATGATTGGAGGGAGGCCAATGTTGTTCTCCTGTTCAAGAAAGGGAATAGGGAAATCCCTGGGAATTATAGACCCATCAGTCTTATGTCTGTGGTGAGCAAAATATTGGAAAGGATTCTGAGAAATAGGATTTATGATTATTTAGAAAAACATAGTTTGATTAAAGATAGCATGGCTTTGTGAGGGGCAGGTCATGCCTCACAAGCCTAATTGAATTCTTTGAGGATGTGACGTGACACATTGATGAAGGTCGGGCAGTGGATGTGGTGTATATGGATTTCAGTAAGGTATTTGATAAGGTTCCCCATAGTAGGCTCATTCAGAAAGTTAGGGGGCATGGGATACAGGGAAATTTGGCTGTCTGGTACAGAATTGGCTGGCCGAAAGAAGACAGCGAGTGGTAGTGGACGGAAAGTATTCTGCCTGGAGGTCGGTGACCAGTGGTTTCCTCTGCCCTTTGTGGTTTTTATAAATGACTTGGATGAGGAAGTGGAAGGGCGGGTTAGTGTGATAGTCACCACTGATTGTATAATAGTTGTTATTAGAGGTAATACAGTAAGGCTCCTGTACTACAGGTACGGGGGTAAATCCCTGCCTGCTGGCACCGCCCAGTAGGCGGAGTATAAATGTGTGTGCACACCGAGCTGCTCCCATTCTGGTAGCAGCTGCTGGGGAACACACACCTCTGCTTAATAAAGCCTTGATTACTCTCTACTCTTGTCTCATCGTAATTGATAAGTTTGCCGATGACACGAAGGTTGGGGGGGTTGTAGATAGTGTTGAGGGTTATTGCAGGTTACAACAGGACATTGACCGGAGGCAGAGCTGGGCTGAGATGAGTACAACCTTGATAAATGTGAAGTGATTCATTTTGGAAGGTTGAATTTGAATGCTAAATACAGGGTTCAAGGCAGGATTCTTGGAAGTGTGGTGGAACAGAGGGATCTTGGGGTCCACGTACATAGATCCCTCAAAGTTGCCACCTAAGTTGATAGGGTAGTTAAGAAGGTGTATGGTGTGTTGGCTTTCATTAACAGAGGGATTGAGTTTAAGAGCCGCAAGGTTTTGCTGCAGCTTTACAAAACTCTAGTTAGACCACACTTGAAATATTGTGTCCAGTTCTGGTCACCTCACTATAGGGAGGATGTGGATGCTTTGGAGAGGAGATTTACCAGGATGCTGCCTGGACTGGAGGGCATGTCTTATGAAGAAAGGTTGAGGGAGCGAGGGCTTTTCTCACTGGAGCGAAGAAGGCAGATAGGTGACTTGATAGAGGTGTACAAGGTGATGAGAGGCATGGATAGAGTGGATAGCCAGAGACTTTTCCCCAGGATGGAAATGGCTGTCACGAGGGGACATAATTTTAAGGTGAATGGAGGAAGGTATAGAGGAGATGTCAGAGGTAGATTCTTTACACAGAGAGTGGTGGGTGTGTGGAATGCACTGCCAATGGGGGTGATGGAGTCAGAGTCATTAGGGACTTTTAAGCGACTCTTAGACAGGCACATGGACAGCAGTAAATTTAAGGGGTGTAGGTTAGGTTGATCTTAGATTATGATAAATGGTCAGCACAACATCGTGGGCTGAAGGGCCTGTCCTGTGCTGTACCTTTCCATGTTCAAAGTTTCAATCAGATCACATCTGACAGAAATATTGGGCCATTCCACTCAATCTCTGCATAGAACAAGCACCTCCTGCCTGAAATCAGTGCAGTGAAGCTGTGATCCACACCCTCTAAAGCAGAAATATCCTTCCTCTGGTAAGGAGAACAAAACTGTTTACAACCCGAGTTGTGATAAATCAATGCCAATCTCCAGCCGCCTGATCTTGAAGCACTCAAATGTCACCACATGTCTGATCGTTCTCTGAATTAGCTGTCCAGCAGGGAGGGTCCTTGTTATGTCCATGTGAGTCAACGGGACTTTCTCTGAACCATTCATCCACAGGGGCAAAGGTGAATGTTGATAAATGTGGAACTATAATCTAACAATAAATTGCACGCTCTCATTGTGACTTTTGATGTAAAACCATTGAGTGGAAATTTTTGGTTAGGATTTTAATACTGTGACCAGTAAAGTGTTTCTCAAAATGTGAGCATCCTCTCGCTGGTAATAAAGATTAGTGATTATCCTGCAAGCCACTAAATACTGATGTTAATGTGCTGTAAAATCAGAGTTCAGCCAGACGAGCAGATATGAGCAGAATTTCTTCTTATCTATTAACCCACGCTGACCATTTCTTCAGTCGATGACTTATTGAATGCCTTATTCATGGGACAATGCTAGAAATGGCTGAATTCATTTCCCATGTCTATTTGCCCTTGAGAAGGTGGTGGTGAAAACTGTTAACCACATTGCTGTGGGGCTGGAGTTACATTGAGGTTGAGGGTAGAGGTGACAGATTTCCTTCACCAAAAGGGACATTCTTGAACAAATTGGGTTTTCCTGGCAACCCAACAGCTTAATCGCCCCTTTTACTAATACTTCAGGTTAATTTAATTCAACAAATTCAACTTCTTAAATTGCTATGTGGAGATTTAATCTCCTATCCCAGGATTATCAGCCTCCTATCCAGCAGCAATCTATTTTGCAAACTCAGCCATTTCGTATCGAAGGTTAAATTTATCCATCAGTTCAACTCAGTAAAACTCACTTTTAACAAATTCTCCATCAGTATTATAATCTTTCTTGGAGAGATCTATTTAAATTCATGATAATTGAATATTTCTTTGTTCAGATCAATTTTATTAAATTAGTTACTGCTGAAAAAACAAGATCAATTTAAATTTATGAAAATTTGAATTCAATCTCTCTCACTGTCTGTGAAAATACAAATTGTCCTTAATAAATGTGTCAACATTAACTCCAGGCTGCAGATTAATCTCCATTCGCCATGTTTGGGAAATATTTCATCCCAAGTCAATAACATTTTTGGTGGGTTAATGTTGCGTAACCAGCCGTTTGCTCCGCATTCTGAACATTCGCACCTGAGGAAGGAGCAGTGCTCAAAAAGCTAGTGATTCCAAACAAACCTGTTGGACTTTAACCTGGTGTCAGACTTCTTACTGTGCCCACCCCAGCCCAACGCCGGCATCTCCACATCATGAATATTTCTGAGTTTCAAATTCCTAGGGGTGCACATCAACAAAAATCTGTCCTGGTCCACCCACGTCGACGCTACCACCAAGAAAGCACAACAGCGTTTCTACTTCCTCAGGAAACTAAGGAAATTTGGCATGTCCATATTAACCCTTAGCAACTTTTACAGATGCACCATAGAAACCATCCTATCGGGGGATCACAGCCTGGTATGGCAACTGCTCGGCCCAGGACCGCAAGGAACTTCAGAGAGTCGTGAACACCGCCCAGTCCATCACACGAACCTGCCTCCCATCCATTGACTCCATCTACACCTCCCGCTGCCTGGGGAAAGCAGGCAGCATAATCAAGGATCCCTCCCACCCGGCTTACTCATTTTTCCAACTTCTTCCATCGGGCAGCAGATTCAGAAGTCTGAGAACACGGACGAACAGACTCAAAAACAGCTTCTTCCCCGCTGTCACCAGACTCCTACACGACCCTCTTATTGACTGACCTCATTAACACTACACCCTGTATACTTCACCCGATGCCGGTGTTTATGTAGTTACATTGTGTAACTTGTGTGGCCCTATTATGTATATTCTTTTTATTTTATTTTACTTTAATTTACCAAGTGATCTGTTTGAACTGCTTGCAGAAAAATACTTTACACTGTACCCCGGAGCATGTGACAATAAACAAAATACAAATACAAATTCAAACTCACTATCAGCTCTTGGCCCCTACACCCAACCGCCACCCCCACCCCCATCCCTCAGCCCCCATGCCTAGCCCCCTCCCCACACCCCCTAGACTCCACCCCTATTGTCCATCCCTTAGACCCCATCCCCCACCCCAGCCCCTAGCCCCACCCCTAGCCCCCAGCCCCCACCCCTTAGACCCCACCCCTTCTCGTCCATCACATAGAGCCCAGCCCCTATCCCCAGCCCCAATCCCCATCCCCACCCCAAACCCCAGACCTTAGACCCCAACCCCACCCCTAGCCCTCCATCCCCAGCACCCAACCCCCAGGCCCCACCCCCACCCCATCCCCAGCCCCGAACCCCCAGCCCCCACCCCCAAACCCCACACCTTAGACCCCAACCCCTAGGCCCCAGCCCCCCACCCCCATCCCCCAACACCCAGACCCCAGCCCCCCACCCCAGCCCCCAACCCCCAACCCCCAGCCCCCCATCAACAGCCCCCAACCCCCAGCCCCCACCCCCATCCCTCAGTAGGGGGGAGGGGTGTTTATGTGGAGAGGGTGGGGAAAGTTTATCAATGAAATACAATTTACTCCTCAAGTTAAGAGCAGCTAAGTTTTATTCCAGCCTTAAAACAAGTCTGCGTGCTGCCACAGCTAGTTAATTAGCTGTTACAACTAGTTAATTAGCTGTTACAGCTAGTTAATTAGATGTTACAGCTAGTTAATTAGCTGTTACAACTAGTTAATTAGCTGTTACAGCTAGTTAATTAGCTGTTACAGCTAGTTAATTAGGTAACTTGCTTCAACTGGTTTTCAAATGGAATTTTGTCCTTCATTGCTAGAGGGATGGAGTTTAAGACTAGGGAGGTTATGTTGCAATTGTATAAGGTGTTAGTGCGGCCACACCTGGAGTATTGTGTTCAGTTTTGGTCTCCTTACTTGAGAAAGGACGTACTGGCACTGGAGGGTGTGCAGAGGAGATTCACTAGGTTAATCCCAGAGCTGAAGGGGTTGGATTATGAGGAGAGGTTGAGTAGACTGGGACTGTACTCGTTGGAATTTAGAAGGATGAGGGGGGATCTTATAGAAACATTTAAAATTATGAAGGGAATAGATAGGATAGATGCGGGCAGGTTGTTTCCACTGGCGGGTGACAGCAGAACTAGGGGGCATAGCCTCAAAATAAGGGGAAGTAGATTTAGAACTGAGTTTAGGAGGAACTTCTTCACCCAAAGGGTTGTGAATCTATGGAATTCCTTGCCCAGTGAAGCAGTTGAGGCTCCTTCATTACATGTTTTTAAGGTAAAGATAGATATTTTTTTGAAGAATAAAGGGATTAAGGGTTATGGTGTTCGGGCCGGAAAGTGGAGCTGAGTCCACAAAAGATCAGCCATGATCTCATTGAATGGTGGAGCAGGCTCGAGGGGCCAGATGGCCTACTCCTGCTCCTAGTTCTTATGTTCTTATGTTCTTATGTTCTTATGGTCTTCAAAGCTTAAACAGAGGCTGGATTCTCCGCAGCTCCACAAAATCACGTTTGGCACTGGGGCGGAGAATCCAATTTCACACCGAAATCAGGCCCGGCGCCCATTTGGTGATTTTCCGGGACGTGAGAATCGGCGTGATTGCGGAGTACTCCACCCGGCTGGGGGACCATTGACGGAGGCCCACCCAGCGATCCTCCGCTTCCAACCGGCTGAGTTCCCGACGACGTGGAACTAACCACCTATTGCCGGTCAGGATGCTGGTGTGGTGGCTGCGGACTCAATCCGCGGCAGCCCTGATGGAGGGGGCGGGGAGATTGAACACCGGGAAGGGCCTTATAGACGGCCGGGGTTAATACCCATGCGATCAGATCCTCGAGCGCGCGGCTGATCGGGGGGGGGGGGTCTACATTTTCAATCTGCCATCGCTGTCCGAGTCCGCTATGGTGCTCAGCGTGGCCGCTGGAGGCCGCCGTGCGCATGAACGGACTCAAAACCGGAAGTGTGGGGGCCCGTATCTGCAGCTAAAGCTGCGTGAATTACTCGCCCATTTGAAGACCGAGTGGTACTGGGGAGTTTGGATGTGTCGCACCCCATTAGCATCTAAAAACCCAGAGAACTCTTTGCTCATAAAAGGTGTGCCATTGTCCGTGATTAACACTTCGGGTATGCCCTGGGTAGAAAAAGGCAAACTCAGCTTCTCATTGCCCCCTTCTTGTGGACCTCCAACCATTTGGAATGGGTGTTGATTAGAAGCAGGAATATCAAACCCTGAAATGGGCCAGCAAAATCGGCATGTAACTGTGCACATGGCCACCCTGGCCATTCCCAAGAGGGGAGGGGAGCAGCGACTGGGAGCCTCTGGTGCGACTGCCACATGGATTTTAGCTACAGCGGCCTTAACCTTTCTCAGGTTGAAATACTTTGGGGTACTTTCCCCGCATTCTCCCAGGCCCCTCGGATACATTCGGAAGATTTGTTGCCAGTCAAGGTGCTGGTGACTGAACCAATCAGGGCCAACCAGCTGGGGCCATGTCCCTTCACTACAATTTATGGGAGGGGCACCGACGGCCATCCACCGGGGCCATGGCAGTTCCCGCAACCTACAGAGGTTCACTGGATCAGTGGCCAATCAAAGCTCAATGTCCCTCAAATTCAAGTATTGTTTCTTAATACAGTCAAACGTTTGCCTTCCTACAACTGAAACACAGCACCAGTATCAAGCTCCATATCCCAAAAGGTACCCATTCACCTGCCACTTCTCAGGGGAAAGCTGAGCAGCTGCCACACGTTGTGCTGCATGTGGTCCTCCTTCCCTGGTGCATCCAGACGGGTCCCAGGTAGACTCCACCTCAGCCGAGACGCCAGAGTCTCTGGTCAGCCTGTGACAATGTGACAGCAAACCAGCTGAATCCTCATTGCCAGTTTAGTAGACCACAAAGGAGCCCACACTGAGTTGTCAAAAAGAAATCAAAGTTTATTAAAATAGCCATTATTTACGCAGTTTGAAAGATCCCAGCTATGTCTCTCCAGACAGCACCCAAACTGGCCGGCTTTATGCAGAAGATCACTATTTTTAAAAATAAATTTAGTGTACCCAATTATTGTCTTTTCCAATTAAGGGGCAATTTAACGTGGCCAATCCACTTATCCTGCACATCTTTGGGTTATGGGGATGAACTCACACAGACACGGGGAGAATGTGCAAACTCCAATAACGACCTGTTTGATCAAGCTTCTTGTCATTGGTCCTAATATCTCCTTGTGTGGCTCGGTGGTCATGTTTTGCTTTGTAACAATCTTAGAAGGTTTTATTGTTTTAAATCGAGGTGCTATATTAATGTAGCGTGTTTCTGTTGTAATCGAGGTGCTATATTAATGTAGTGTGTTTCTGTTGTAATCGAGGTGCTATATTAATGTAGCGTGTTTCTGTTGTAATCGAGGTGCTATATTAATGTAGCGTGTTTCTGTTGTAATCGAGGTGCTATATTAATGTAGTGTGTTTCTGTTGTAATCGAGGTGCTATATTAATGTAGTGTGTTTCTGTTGTAATCGAGGTGCTATATTAATGTAGCGTGTTTCTGTTGCTGTTGTCGAGCCATCAAAACAAAATGGGTATTTCCACCTTTGAAGGTCACATCTGTTCCTGCGCTCCCCGACGTTTATGAGGATATTTTTGCACACTTGATGCATTCAGATTTGTTTGGCAAATGCTTAAGTTTTAAGCAGAATGCAATTGTGACGCAGGAGCTGTTAAATAACCCGTCTTTTGCACAAGTTGATATTTGCTTTGATGGAATCTCAGGAATTTGGCACAGTCTAAATGCATTCCCAATATTGCAACAAGAGCTCTCACTCTTCAAACTTTGTTGTGTGTGTGTTTGTGTGAATGTGTGTCTGTGTGTCTGTCTTGTGTGTGTCTGTGTGTGTGTCTGTCTTGTGTGTGTGTGTGTCTGTGTTTGTGTCTGTCGTGTGTGTGTCTGTGTGTGTGTCTGTCTTGTGTGTGTGTATGTTTGTGTGTGTGTCTGTCTTGTGTGTGTGTGTGTTTGTGTTTGTGTGTGTTTGTGTCTGTCGTGTGTGTGTCTGTGTGTGTGTCTGTCTTGTGTGTGAGTGTGTTTGTGTTTGTGTGTGTGTCTGTCTTGAGTGTGTGTGTGTGTGTTTGTGTGTGTGTCTGTCTTGTGTGTGAGTGTGTTTGTGTTTGTGTGTGTGTCTGTCTTGTGTGTGAGTGTGTGTGTGTGTGTGTGTCTGGTGTGTGTGTGAGTGTGTGTGTGTCTGTCTTGTGTGTGTCTGTGTCTGTGTGTGTGTGTGAGTGTGTGTGTGTGTCTGTGTGTGTGTCTGTCTTGTGTGTGAGTGTGTGTGTGAGTGTGTGTGATGGTGTGTGAGTGTGTGTGTGTCTGTCTTGTGTGTGTCTGTGTGTGTGTGAGTGTGTGTGTGAGTGTGTGTGTTTGTGTGTGAGTGTGTGTGTGTCTGTCTTGTGTGTGTCTGTGTGTGTGTGTGTGTGTCTGTCTTGTGTGTGTGTGTGTGTGTTTGTGTTTGTGCAGAGGGCAGTGATGGTGGTGGTGACTGTCATTATTGGGCAGCCAAGGGCCAAAGACTTCAGGTATGTTTCTAAGAATTACTGGTTAATTCACTTGTGTTGTGAGTCCGGGTCAAGTGGGGTTGGAATGACCTGCACACTATAATAATAATAATAATCTTTATTGTCACAAGTAGGCTTACATTAACACTGCAATGAAGTTACTATGAAAATCCCCTAGTCGCCACATTCCGGCGCCTGTTCGGGTACACAGAGGGAGAATTCAGAATGTCCAATTCACCTGACAGCACGTCTTTCGGGACTTGTGGGATGAAACCGGAGCACCCGGAGGAAACCCACGCAGACACGGAGAGAACGTACAGACTCCGCACAGACAGTGACCCAAGTTGGGAATCGAACCCGGGACCCTGGCGCTGTGAAGCAACAGTGCTTACTACTGTGCTGCCATGCCAGCTCAGGGTATCGGAACACAACCAAGACCAAAGCATTTCAAACTATCAGGAACAAAAGTAGAACCGGCATTGATCCCTGGTGTAAACCATTTCCAATCCTCCCTCCATCCTAAACAACTGTTAACCTCAACTCGGGATTTCAGTTTTGTTGCTGATATATTCACAATTATACCCTTCTTATTTTTGCAAACAGTTTACTATGAAAGTGTTACCAGGCATCTTCCATTTCAAAGTGATACTGTGCCTTGACAGCATTTCTGTATCTATTCAATTAGTCACTGGGTCCATAATCATTACATTTGGCAAACCTGATTTGCCTTCACTCTGCAATATTGTTCTTTTTATCTCAATACTCACCAGCTTTACCTTCACTGTAGACCTGAGAGGTTGTAACTTTAAGATATATGTTATACACTCAGCTGGCCATCTCGTTTATCAGTAACTATCAGAAAGATTTGCTGTATGAGACAACCCGATGATACATTCGCATTGAATGTAATTTGCAGCCTGCATTGTCATATATGCTGAACACTGGAAGAGCTGTAATAAATAGAAGCTTTAGAGAGGCTTGTCAAAGTAGCAGTTTTGAAAGACATGATGTGATGCACCAATACAGATAAACTGATGAATTACATTAATTCAATCGCCCATCATTTTCCATATTCCAGCCATGTCTTCAGGGTGTTTTTTTCAGACATTTTGACTGACTTTTCTCTGGAGGTTGGTGACCTTGAGCATTAACCAAGGATAATCTTTTACTCCACCACATTGACACCATCACAAATGTGGCTACATGACGTCCCTTCTCACTCTGCAATATCGAACAGCCTTAATACCTTCCCTTGCTGTTAATGTGAAATAGATTCAGTTCAACTGCAGCCGTGGTTTAAGACTGCAGTTTAGTGTGTGTGAGATCCCAGAGGAAGCTTGCTCTGCTGCAGAGAGCTTTTGCTTCGTGAAGAATACTTTAGACAGAGTGGCCCGACAGTAGAATCAGTGCCATGTCCCGCTTTGCAAGAAGTAGCAGTCAGTGATTTCTATCATCAGCCACTAGACAAGGTGTCAATGAGATGGAAAGGATCTGAAATAGGTTGTTTCTGAATTGCATTTTTCTGAGACCAAAGTGTTTCCTTTGACTGGAACTCATGTAAAAATCACTGAGCAACCTGTTTGAATAATTAGATTTTTAAAAAGATGGTGTAACACTGAAGATGCTCTGCCACAATCTCAAAGTATTTCTGTGGTGAGATAACCACTGTAGTTATGTGTACTGCAGTAGGGGGATGTATGCCTGTACCTGTAATACAGGTTCCTCCGGTAAGCCCCTGCCGGCTAGCTCCGCCCACAGGGAGCTTATGTATAAATGTATGAGAGCTGCTCAGACCCTTAGTCTACTGTTGCAGATGGAGGAACAACATCGTACAACAATAAATTGTAGCGCTAACAATTATACTTTGGGAGCTCCATGAGAGGGCGCATGCGGTCGGGATCGGGCCCCAGTAGTCCGTTTTGGACTACGTAGCCGAGGATGGCTAAGCGGTCTGTGCGGAACACGCATTTCTCCTTGTTGTACGTGAGATTAAGGAGAGATGCGGTGTGGAGGAATTTATAAAGGTTGGCATCATGGTCCTGCTGGTCATGGCCGCAGATGGTGACATTGTCGAGGTACGGGAAGGTGGCCTGCAGTCCGTACCGGTCAACCATTCGGTCCATTTCTCGCTGAAATACCGAGACTCCATTCGTGACGCCGAAGGGAACCCTAAGAAATTGGTACAGACGACCGTCTGCCTCGAAGGCAGTGTAGGGACGGTCCGATTTACGGATGGGGAGCTGGTGGTAGGCGGATTTCAGGTCATAGTAGAGAAGACCCGGTACTGTGCAATCTGATTGACCATATCAGAAATGCGGGGGAGGGGGTACGCGTCGAGCTGCGTGTACCGGTTGATAGTCTGGCTGTAGTCCACGACCATCCTGTGCTTCTCCCCGGTCTTAACCACTACCACCTGGGCTCTCCAAGGACTGTTGCTGGCCTCGATGATACCCTCCCGAAGCAGCCGCTGGACTTCGGACCTGATGAAGGCCTTGTCCTGGGTGCTGTACCGTCTGCTCCTGGTGGCGACGGGCTTGCAATCTGTGGTCAGATTGGCAAAGAGTGAGGAAGGCTCGACCTTGAGGGTCGCGAGGCCGCAAACGGTGAGGGGAGGTAGGGGTCCACCGAATTTGAGGGTGAGGCTCTGGAGATTGCACTGGAAATCCAGGCCTAGTAAGAGTGAAGCGCAGAGGTTGGGGAGAATGTACAGACGGAAACGGTCGAATTCCACGCCCTGTACAGTAAGTTTAACCAGGCAGAAACCCTGGATCGGGACAGAGGGCTTTGAGTATAATTGTTAGCGCTACAATTTCCCTGTGTACCTCTCTCACATATCTACAAATATTCTATTAACCCATGTCTAATGGTTGCTGTCTCGTCAGATGAAAGATATTTTAGCTTTCACAAGTCCCTGTTAGAAAATCCGATAACACAACAGCTTTCTTTGGACATTTGTTGGCCAGCATTTTCAAACAACATCAAATAAACATTCCATCTGAGACAACAGGTTCCAGTCAAGCATCTGGCACCATTTTATCCACTTGACCAAAATCACTCAAACCTGCTGCTGAAGGACTAAATATCCTTCATTTTTAAAAATAAATTTTAGAGAACCCAATTATAATTTTTTCCAATTGAGCGTGGCCTATCCACCTTTGAGTTGGCACATGCACATCTTTGGGTTGTGGGGGTGAAACCCACGCAGACACGGGGAGAATGTGCAAATTGCACACAGACAGTGACCCGGGGCCGGGATCGAACCCTGGGCCTCAGCGCCGCAGTCCCAGTGCTAACCACTGCGCCATGTGCCGCCTGACTAAATATCTTTCTGCTATTTGGAATTCAGGTTAGAGGATAGGTCAGATAACAGGAAACAGAAACTAGATTTGAATGGGTCTCTTTTGGGTTGGCAAGCTGTAACGAATGGTCTGTCAGAGGGATCAGTGCTGGGGCCTCAACTATTTACAATTGAAATAAATGACTTGGATGAAGAGATGTGGGGCAGGATTCTCCGACTCCCCACCGGGTGGGAGAATCGCCAGGGGTCGGCGTGAATCCCACTCCCGCCGTCTTCCAAATTCTCCGGCCCCCCAAAATTCAGCCCGGCGTGAATCGCGTCGCCCGCCTTGAAGAATGGTGGGGTCCGGCACGGCTCAATGGGCCTCGGGGCTGCCCAAAATCTCCAGCCCGCGATGGGCCGAAGTCCCACCTGGTTTTTGCCGGTCCCACCGGCGTAGATTGGAGTAGGTCCTTACCGGCGGGACCTGGCGGCGCGGGCGGCCTCCGGGGTTCTTGGGGGGGCGCAGGGGGATCTGGCCCTGGGAGGTGCCCCCACAGTGGCCTGGCCCGCGATCAGGGCCCACCGATCCGCCGGTGGGCCTGTGCGTGGGGGCACTCTATTGTTCCGCACCGGCGGCTGTAGCAGTCCGCCATTGCCAGTGCGGAAACAAAGCCCTGTGTGCATGCGCGGGGATGACGCCAGCACACACTGGTGTTCCCGCGCATGCGCTAACTCGTGCCAGCTGATGTCACAAAGGCGGGTAGGAAAGTAAGGAGGTTACAAAGGGACATGGATAAGTTCAGTGAGTGGGAAAAGAAAAGGCAATTTGAGTATAATCTGGGCAAATGTGAAATTGTCCAATTTGGCAGGAAGAACGGAAAAGCAACATATTATTTACAATGATAATTTTAAGGCAGAGGTCGGATGTTAAAATTCATCACGCATAGGCGTAGGCAGAATGTGAAGTTGAGGCCTCAATCAGATCAGCTGTCATTTTATCCAGTTGCAGAGTAGATTTGAAGGACCAAATGGCCTCTTTCTGCTCATAGATTATCATAGAATTTACAGTGCAGAAGGAGGCCATTCGGCCCATCGAGTCCACACCGGCTCTTGGAAAGATCACCCACACTTCCACCCTATCCCCTTAACCCAGTAACCCCACCCAACACTAAGGGCAATTTTGGAGACTAAGGACAATTTATCATGGCCAATCCACCTAACCCGCACATCTGTGAGAGGAAACCGGAGCACCCGGAGGAAACCCACGCACACACAGGGAGAACATGCAGACTCCGCACAGACAGTGACCCAAGCCGGAATCGAACCTGGGACCCTGGAGCTGTGAAGCAATTGTGCTGACCACTATGCTACCGTGCTGCCCTGCTCCTGATTCATATGTTCAGAGCTGATTTTGAAAGGTATCAATTATGGGCATTAGAATTTTGACAACATTTCAAATAAAATGCTTGAGCTTGTCCAACTGGGTACCATGCTGTACAGGTCTGTTATCAAAGTACCTTCCCCTAATACAACTGTGGGGTAGATTTGAACCCTTTCCAGGAGTGGTGTGGTTGGGGTTTAAGGCACTGGGAGAGGGCGAAGCGAGCCATCACATCACCTTCCTCCCACCTTTCTCCCACCTGACTCCCATCTTAACTTCAGTAACAAGAGGGTTTCTCAGCCCTGAGGGTTGGGGCCTGTTTGGCATTGCACATGTTCAGCCAGGTGAGGGAGTTGATGCCGTAATGATGATAAAATCTCACGGATGAATGTCGAAGGGCTTTGAAAAGTCTCAAACTGAATTAACACTCAGGTCCTCACGTACTCAGAGGACTGGAAGATGGGTAATGTGACACCACTGTTTCAGGGAGGGAGGGAGGCAGATGATGGGAAATTATAGGCCGATTAGTCTGACTTCGGTCATTGGTAAGATTTTAGAGTCTGTTATTAAAGATGAGATCGCGAAGCATTTGGAAGTGCATGGGTAAAATAGGACTGAGTCAGCACGGCTTTGTCAAAGGGAGGTCGTGTCTGACAAATCTGAGAGTTCTTTGAGGCAGTAACAAGGAAGTTAGACAAAGGAGAATCAGTGGACGTGATTTATTTAGATTTCCAGAAGACCTTTGACAATGTGCTGCATGGGAGACTGTTAAATAAGTTAAGAGATCATGGTGATCAGGGTAAGATCCTGGCATGGATAGAGGATTGGCTGACTGGCAGAAGGCAGAGAGTGGGGATAAAGGGGTCTTTTTCAGGATGGCAGCCGGTGGCTAGTGGTGTGCCTCAGGGGTTGGTGCTGGAATAACAACTTTTTACAATATACATTATTGACCTGGAAGAAGGAACTGAAGACACTGTTGCTAAGTTTGCAGATGATACAAAGATTTATAAAGGGACAGGTAGTATTGAGGAAGCAAGGGGGCTGCAGAAAGACTTGGACAAGCTAGGAGAGTGGGCAATGAAGTGGCAAATGAAATATAATGTGGAAAAGTGTGAGGTTATGCACTTTGGAAGGAGGAAGTAGGCATAGACTATTTTCTAAATGGCGAAATGCTTGGGAAAGCAGAAGCACAAAGGGACTTGGGAGTCCTTGTTCACAATTCTCTTAAGGTTAACGTGCAGGCTCAGTTGGCAGTTAAGAAGGCAAATGCAATGTTAGCATTCATGTCGAGAGGGCTAGAATACAAGACCAGGGATGTACTTCTGAGGCTCTATCAGGCTCTGGTCATACCCCATTTGGAGTATTGTGAGCTGTTTTGGGCCCCGTATCTAAGGAAGGATGTGCTGGCCTTGGAAAGGGTCCAGAGAAGGTTCACAAGAATGATCCCTGGAATGAAGAACTTGTCGTATGAGGAAAATTTGAAGACTCTGGGTCTAAACTCGTTGGAGTTTAGAAAGATGAGAGGGAGATCTTATTGAAACATACAAGATACTGCGAGGCCTGGATAGAGTGGACGTGGAGAGGATGTTTCCGCTTGTAGGAAAAACTAGAACCAGAGGACACAATCTCAGACTAAAGGGACGCTCCTTTAAAACAGAGATGAGGTGGAATTTCTTCAGCCAGAGGGTGGTGAATCTGTGGAACCCTTTGCCTCAGAAGGCTGTGGAGGGCAATTCACTGAGTGTTTTTAAGACAGAGATAGATAGGTTCATGATTAATAAGGGGATCAGGGGCAATAGGGAGATGGCAGGAGAATGGGGATGAGAAAATATCAGCCATGATTGAATGGTGGAGCAGACCCGATGGGCCAAGTGGCCTAATTTTGCTCCTACGTCTTTTGGTCTTATGGTACTCTGATTGAGCTGGCGTGGAGGAGTTACTGCAGTGAAGTCATTACAAGTCTTATCCACGGTGCAAGGAAGTGTATTTGTCTTCTCAAAAAGATTTAAAGGGTATTGATTCCAGAATAAGTGAAAATCCGTTGTAGAAATCTAAACTGATTTGGGTGCAGTCAGTTTGATTAGGTCAAGGTTCCTATTTGCTTCAGATAATGTGACAGCGAAACAGATTAATGATGCTCTTGCTGTGTGTATAATGGCTGCTGGAATTGTTACCTAACACGAGCGTTTCAACATAATAAATCGTGTACAAGTGCTTTGAGATTTTTCCAGGAGGGCTGTTGTTATTATGTGCCAAAATATGAAGAGCAGAAAACTTATATGAACTAATAATTCAGTGGTGAATATATATCCAACTGCAAATTACACAAAGTATCCAAGCTTGGATTGACAAGTGACAAGTAACATTTGCACCAGACACATGGCTGGCAATGGCCATCTCCACCAAGAGAGAATCTTCACCACTTAACATTCAGTGGAATTACCATCATTGAATCCCTCACTATCATCATCCTGGGATGACCATTGACCAAAAGTTGCTTGATTGGCACCCCTTCCACAAACACCCAGTCCCTCCAACATTGATACAACATGGCAGCCATGTGTACCATCCACAAGATGCACTGCAACAACTCACCAAGGTTCCTTATGTAGCACCTTCCAAACCCATGACCACTGCTTCTAGAAGGGCAAGGACAGCAGACACGTGAGAACACCCATCCCCTGGATGTACCTCTTCAAGTCAGTCACAATCCTGACTTGGAAATTATAACGCCGTTCCTCCCCAATAGCACTGTGGATGTACCTGCACAAGATAGACTGCAAGAACTCTTACAACCCCAAGTTAAAGTCCAACAAGTTTGTTTCGAATCACTAGCTTTCGGAGCACAGCTCCTGTGAATCCTGGGCTGCGCTCCAAAAGCTCCAAAAGTTCCACAATAACCTTTGATGTGGTTCTTTATTAAATGCATTCTGGAAATCTAGGTATAGTACGTTCACTGGCTCCCCTTTATCCACAGCACATGTGCCGTCCTCAAAGAACTCGAATAAATTGCTTAAAGGTGATTTTCTTTTCACAAAACCATGTTGACTCTGCCTGATTATCTTGAACTTATTTAAATGCCCTGCTATAACATCTTTAATAATAACTTTTAACATTTCCCTATGATAGATGTGAAGTTAACTGACCTGTAGTTTCCCACTTTCTTTCTCCCTCTTTATCAAACAATGGTGTTGCGTTTGATGTCTTCAAAACTAATGGAACCTTCCCTGAATCTCTGGAGTTTGGGATGATTTGTTTTTCACAGGTGATTGTGTTCTTCTGTTTATGATCACAAATAGATGAGATTTCACCCAATGAAAAGGGCCAGAATGAAGCTGCTCAAGGGATTTCTGGATGATGAAGGGTCTGTAGTGTTGGTGCGGCTAGAATTGTCAGCGTTTCAAAACATCAACTTACACATCAACTAAAATGAGATTATGACTGTAATAAAAATGAGACAATCCATTTGTACATTGCTAATTCTACACATGCTAAGAGGTGATAGGGAATCTGTTTTGAAAAGCCATTTGGGAAGTGTTAAAGATAATCCTGCATTCATAATTAAATGGTTTATCAAACAGGCCCAGACGCATAGTTCCAAAGTAGAGACACAGCTGCCAGTTAGTGCCTATTCATGTTAAAATCAACGTGGGAAAATAGCTTGATGGTGAATTTTTATTTCTGGATGGGGTTAGGGCGAGGGTTTGTGGGATGTGTTTAGGGTTAGCCTCTATTGACATTATTGCGAAAGGATAGGCATCTGGAGCGCTCACCATCATTAACTGGAATCCAAGTAGTGAAGCAAGACAACAGCTCAACTTCAACTACATTTCATTTTTTTTTTTTTTTTTTTTTAAATTTAGATTACCCAATTATTTTTTCCAATTAAGGGGCAATTTAGCGTGGCCAATCCACCTACTCTGCACATTTTTGGGTTGTGGGGGCGAAACCCACGCAGACACGGGGAGAATGTGCAAACTCCACACGGACAGTGACCCAGAGCCGGGATCGAACCTGGGACCTCAGCGCCGTGAGGCGGTTGTGCTAACCACTAGGCCACCGTGCTGCCCTACAACTACATTTCATAAGAACATAAGAACTAGGAGCAGGAGTAGGCCATCTGGCCCCTCGAGCCTGCCCGGCTATTCAATGAGATCATGGCTGATCTTTTGTGGACTCAGCTCCACTTTCCGGCCCGAACACCATAACTCTTAATCCCTTTATTCTTCAAAAAACTATCTATCTATATCTTAAAAACATTTAATGAAGGAGCCTCTACTGCTTCGCTGGGCAAGGAATTCCATAGATTCACAACCCTTTGGATGAAGAAGTTCCTCCTAAACTCAGTCCTAAATCTACTTCTCCTTATTTTGAGGCTATGTCCCCTAGTTCTGCTTTCACCCGCCAGTGGAAACAACCTGCCCGCATCTATCCTATCTATTCCCTTCATAATTTTATATGTTTGTCTAAGATTCCCCCCTCATCCTTCTAAATTCCAACAAGTACAGTCCCAGTCTACTCAACCTCTCCTCATAATCCAACCCCTTCAGGTCTGGGATTAACCTAGTGAATCTCCTCTGCACACCCTCCAGCGCCAGTACGTCCTTTCTCAAGTAAGGGGACCAAAACTGAACACAATACTCCAAGTGTGGCCTCACTAACACCTTATACAATTGCAACATAACCTCCCTAGTCTTAAACTCCATCCCTCTAGCAATGAAGGACAAACTTCCATCGCCTTCTTAATCACCTGTTGCACCTGTAAACCAACTTGTTGTGACTCATGCACTAGCACACCCAGGTCTCTCTGCACAGCAGCATGTTTTAATATTTTATGATTTAAACAATATTTTATCATTTAAATAATAATCCCTTTTGCTGTTATTCCAACCAAAATGGATAACCTCACATTTGTCAACATTGTATTCCATCTGCCAGACCCGAGCCCATTCACTTAAGCTATCCAAATCCCTCTGCAAACTTCCAGTATCCTCTGCACTTTTTGCTTTACCACTCATCTTAGTGTCATCTGCAAACTTGGACACATTGCCCTTGGTCCCCAACTCCAAATCATCAATGTAAATTGTGAACAATTGTGGGCCCAACACTGATCCCTGAGGGACACCACTAGTTACTGATTGCCAACCAGAGAAACACCCATTAATCCCAACTCTTTGCTTTCTATTAATTAACCAATCCTCTATCCATGCTACTACTTTACCCTTAATGCCATGCATCTTTATCTTTTTTTTTTATAAATTTAGAATACCAATTTCATTTTTTCCAATTAAGGGGCAATTTAGCATGACCAATCTACCCACCCTGCACATCTTTGGGTTGTGGGGACAAAACCAACACAAACACGGGGAGAATGTACAAACTCCACACGGAGAGTGACCCAGAGCCGGGATCGAACCTGGGACCTCGGCGCCGTGCGGCAACAGGGCTAAACCACTGCGCCACCATGCTGCCCTCATGCATCTTTATCTTATACAGCAACCTTTTGTGTGGCACCTTGTCAAAAGCTTTCTGGAAATCCAGATATACCACATCCATTGGCTCCCCGTTATCTACTGCACTGGTAATGTCCTCAATAAATTCCACTGAATTAGTTAGGCACGACCTGCCCTTTATGAACCCATGCTGCGTCTGCCTAATGGGACAATTTCCATCCAGGTGCCTCGCTATTTCTTTCTTGATGATAGATTCCAACATCTTCCCTACTACCGAAGTTAAGCTAACTGGCCTATAATTACCCGCTTTCTGCCTACCACCTTTTTTAAACAGCGGTGTCACGTTTGCTAATTTTCAATCTGCCGGGACCACCCCAGAGTCTAGTAAATTTTGGTAAATTATCACTCGTGCATTTGCAATTTCCCTAGCCATCTTTTTTAGCACTCTGGGATGCATTCCATCAGGGCCAGGAGACTTGTCTACCTTTAGCCCCATTAGTTGCCCATCACTACCTCCTTAGTGATAACAATCATCTCAAGGTCCTCACCTGTCATAGCCTCATTTCTATCAGTCGCTGGCATGTTATTTGTGTCTTCCACTGTGAAGACCGACCCAAAAAACCGGTTCAGTTCCTCAGCCATTTCCTCATCTCCCATTATTAAAACTCCCTTCTCATCCTCTAAAGGACCAATATTTACCTTAGCCACTCTTTTTTGTTTTATATATTTGTCGAAACTTTTACTATTTGTTTTTATGTTCTGAGCAAGTTTATTCTCATAATCTATCTTTCTCTCCTTTATAGCTTTATTAGTAGCTTTCTTCTGACCCCCAAAAGATTTCCCAGTCCTCTAGTCTCCCACTAAGCTTTGCCACTTTGTATGCTTTTTCCTTCAATTTGATACTCGCCCTTATTTCCTTAGATATCCACGGTCGATTTTCCCTCTTTCTACCGTCCTTCCTTTTTTTTTGGTCTAAACCTTTGCTGAGCACTGTGAAAAATCGCGTGGAAGTTTCTCCACTGTTCCTCAACTGTTTCACCATAAAGTCTTTGCTCCCAGTCTACCTTAGCTAGCTCTTCTCTCATCCCATTGTAATCCCCTTTGTTTAAGCACAAAACATTAGTATTTGATTTTACCTTCTCACACTCCACCTGTATTTTAAATTCCACCATATTGTGATCGCTCCTTCCAAGAGGATTCCTAACTATGAGATCATTCATCAATCCTGTCTCATTACACAGCACCAGACCTAGGACCACTTGTTCCCTCATAGGTTCCATTACATACTGTTCCAGGAAACTATCATGGATACATTCTATCAACTCCTCCTCAAGGCTGCCTTGACCAACCCGGTTAAACCAATCGACATGGAGATTAAAATCCCCCATGATAACTGCTGTACCATTTCTACATGCATCAGTTATTTCTTTGTTTATTGCCTGCCCCACCATAATGTTACTATTTGGTGGCCTATAGGCTATTCCTATCAGTGACTTTTTCGCCTTACTATTCCTGATTTCCACCTAAATGGATTCAACCTTATCCTCTATAGCACCGATGTCATCCCTTACTATTGTCCGGATGTCATCCTTAAATAACAGATCTACACCACCTCCCTTATCATCCACTCTGTCCTTCCGAATAGTTTGATATCCTTGGATATTTATCTCCCAGTCGTGACCATCCTTTAACCATGTTTCAGTAATGGCCACTGCCATAAAATACATCCATGTATATAATGGAGTGCAGACAGGCAGTGATTGACACACAGGATGACCAGTAAGCACACAGAACACAGCAGCCAATCACCAGACAGGACACAACCACTATAAAGCCAGAAGGCACCAGTTTTCCTGCTCTCTCGGGACTCAGCCTCTGAGACAGTCAGAGCTCGTGAGCTAGCCAGTTCAAACACCATGCGGTGGTTAGTAAGTCTAGTCAGGCTAGCACTAGGTCTCCAGTCAAGTCAGCATAGTGTCAACCCACAGTTGAACATGTATAATAGTTAGATGTTAAATAAAATCATGTTGCACTTCATCAAGTGTTGGAAGCCTGTCTCTCGCTACACTGCATCAAACGCAGTCCCCATCGACCCAGCCTGCCCAACACATCATGGTACCAGGTAGTGATGCTGAAAATTGATGGATCTACCTTGAGTGAATCAGCATTGCCCAGCAAACAGCCATCCGGTGACATGGAAAACGTCCGCCCTCCTCCGCAGCTCCGCATCGCCGGCAACCTCGGTGCAAATTGGAAGATCTTCAAACAAAAGTTCCGACTCTATCTCGAAGCCACCGACCGCGAGGCCGCATCGGATGCCAGGAAGATCGCACTATTCCTCTCCACAGCCGGGGACCACGGTATCCACATCTACAACTCCTTTACATTCGCTGAAGGCAAAGGTAAGATTAAATTTAAACCAGTCTTGCTGAAGTTCGACAGCCACTGCGACATTGAGCTGAATGAGAGCTTTGAACGGTACGTTTTCCAGCAGAGGCTTCAGGGTAAGGACGAACCTTTCCAATCATTTTTGACCCATCTCCGTATCCTCGCACAGTCATGTCACTGTGACTCGACAACTGATTCCACGATCCGGGATCAGATCGTTTACGGGGTCCACTCCGATTCCCTTCGCCAGCAGCTCCTGAAAGTCAAGCGGCTCACCCTCACCATCGCCATGGAAACGTGCGTTCTCCACGAACATGGTAACAATCGGTACTCCCACATCAGGGCGGAGGAAACGGCAAAGCTAACCCCCCACGAGGCGAAATGGGTGCAGGCCATCGCACAAATGCAGGGCCTAAGTATCGGCGTGAGTGGCCATTTTGTGCGCTTTCCCGGCTCCTGTGCATGCACGCCACGACCGAGGGGACGGCGAGACCAACGTCCAGCCTGCGCAGGTGCGTACGTCGTTCAACTGTACTGCGCATGCACGTTGGCGCACGGAACGCGTTGATGTTGGGGTCATGACGTGTCCGAATTGTGGCTCCGCCCATTTAAAGCAGCAATGTCCGGCAAAATCACGACGGTGTCTACAGTGTGGCAAGCTTGGCCACTACGCAGCCCTTTGCAGATCTGCTCCACTGCCCAGCATCCAGCGATCCCAGTCACGGCGCAGAAGCGTCCGTTCAGTACAGCAGTCCATGCCAGACTCCGACCCCGACAGCCCAACAGATCCTGATGCTGAGTGCCTCAAATCCCCATACCGGGTGGGTTTCATTACGAAGCATGCACTGCCTTTCTCCAAGGTAGTGAAGCACCTCCTGATCCTCAGCGTTAATCCCGACGATGAGTGGTGTGCTGTCCTCACAGTTAACAAGGCTCGCATCCGCTTCAAGCTGGACACCAGCGCATCGGCAAACCTCATCTCGAAATCCGATTTCGATACCATCCGCGTCAGACCAAACATTCTTCCACCGGCCTGCCAGCTCCTTGACTACAATGGCAATGCCATAGCTGCCAGTGGCTCATGCCAACTCGGAGTTTCCAATAAGTCATTTAAAGCGACACTGCGATTTGAGATCGTAGGACCTGACAGAGCATCCCTGCTCGGTGCTCGGGTCTGACAGAGCTTCCCTGCTCGGTGCTCGGGCCTGACAGAGCTTCCCTGCTCGGTGCTCGGGCCTGACAGAGCTTCCCTGCTCGGTGCTCGGGTCTGCAAACTCCTGAACCTGGTTCAGTGAGTCCACACAATGTCATCCTCACAGGCGACGGCCTCACCTGATGAAAACTTCCAGGCTGACATTGATGACATCATCACGCATTATGTTGTTGAAAACTCACCACTGTTCTTAGAATTCCCCCTATACCAAAAAGGGCCGATATTCTAAATGGTGAACAGGGATTCTCACTCCCTGACTCCGATGCAGGCTTCGGTGGGTGCTATTCAGGTCAAACTATATTTTCAAGCTATCCCCCGGTATAACCCATACCTTCACCGAAGATTTCATCTACTTACCACTTAGTAGCATCGATCCTGGGTCCCGCATTGCTAAGTAAGTAAAGTAGACTTAGGAATAAATGAAGTTATTTTATTATTATATTTTTTCTTTTAAAATCTGCAATCACTTTCTTTACAGAAAGGTAAAAAGATCTTGCTTCTGGATCCTTCTGGTTGGTTGAAGGGACCTTCAGGCCCAACTTGACAATCAATGTTCTTTAAAGTCTGTTCTTCTTAAGATGTATTCGCTGGTTAGCTCGGTTGCTATGTTTTGTCAATCCCATGTACCGAGCTGTGAGAGCTGGCTCTGCTGGCTATCTCTGAGCTGATTGTGCATCCTCTTTAAATTCTAGTCTTCCTTAGATGTATTAGCTGTTTTAGCTCGGCTGCTATGTCTTGTCTTTCCCATGGCCGAGCTGGCTGTAAGCTGACTCTGCTTCTCTTGTTCCTTCTCTCCTTCTCTCTAAGTTCTGGTTCTGGTAGTTCCTGCTCTGGTCTCTAGGTTTATATTCTCTTTCTAACAGTTATTAAGTTTTTATGACCTTACTGTAAATTAACTATTGTCTTGTTATGCTTTAGGTGTAGCATGAGCGGCTTCCTTGTGGTGCACTTGACAAAGGAAGGATCAGACGTGGAGATAACTTTAACACGTTTATTAAACTATATACACTTCTATAACTCGGGTTCGACACAACTGCTAATCCTACTGTAGCTACTCAGACTGACTAACCAGTCTGCTACAATCCACGTGGTGGGTGTGATATTGAATCAACCCTGTGTCTGTACTCACTGACTGTCTCCACTGGAAAGAGGCAGATCATGCGTGTGGTGTCCTTTATATATGAGTTGGTGTAATGCCCCCCTGTGGTCGTGTCACCTCTGTGTGTATCGTGAATGTCCATTGGTTGTGTCCTATCTAACTGATCTATTGGTTGAGTGTGTGTGTGATGTCTCTGGTACTCCCTCTAGTGTCTAGCTCGTCTACATGTATTTACATTAACCCCTTGTGTATTTACAGTGATGCACATCACCACAACTATTATTGCACTTTGATTGAAAAAAGTATCTTTGACCTAAACATTCTAATACAACTAAGTATTCATTTTGGGCATGGCCTCAGCCTTCAGATCTGATTACATTGTCCTTTGTGATGTTCAAAGTTCCTTTGTGATATTCAAAAATGCTTTGGTTTCAATAGAGGTGTGAATTTTGTTTTGGTTCCTGTCATTTCTATAGTTTTATTTTCCAATTGTGTCCCCAGCTCATAATTTTGACTTTGATTTTGGCTTTAAATTATGTTTCTCGTAGACTGATAGTCTCTAGTTTTCTTTAATTTACTTGATATCGGCAGAACTTCACACCTAGAATTGTCAGCAAATTCAACTGAACCTCATCCTTTCCTTACCAGCTGTTTACTAAGATAGTTAATTTCAATGAAGGTGTGAGCCATTGTTTTAGCTCAATACAAAAATCCTGTGTGTTTGTTTGGAAGAAGGAATCTGCATTTTATAATCCTGCTCTTTGCAGCTGCTGTTAACCCTTCGTGGGATCTTTCCCTGTATCCTCTCATGTTTCTCTAAGACCAGATATTGCCAGACTTCCATGTTTCAAATGACACATCTTTCCATATTATGAATTACAAGTACCACAGCGTGTTCAACGGAATGGGCACACTCCCATACCGATACAAAATCCTGCTCAAACCAAACGCCACCCCTGTGGTTCACGAGCCATGTCGGCTGTCGACACCCCTCAAGGACCACCTCAAGCAGAAGTTACAGGACCTCCAGGACCAGGGCATCATATCAAAGGTCACAGAACCCACGCACTGGGTCAGCTCCATGGTCTGCGTCAAGAAGCCGTCAGGGGAGCTTCGAATCTGCATCAACCCCGAGGATCTAAACCGCAACATCATGAGGGAACATTACCCGATACCAAAACAAGAAGAGTTGACCAGCGAGATGGCCCATGCCAAGTTCTTTACAAAGCTGGATGCCTCCAAGGGGTTCTGGCAAATACAACTGGACGCATCCAGTCGCAAGCTGTGCACATTCAATACCCCGTTCGGTCGCTACTGTTACAACCGGATGCCTTTTGGCATCATCTCTGCCTCAGAGGTATTTCACCGGATCATGGAGCAGATGATGGAGGGTATCGAGGGGGTGCGCGTATATGTTGACGATGTCATAATCTGGTCCACAACTCCTCAAGAACACATCGATCACCTCAAGCGGGTATTCCACAGAATCTACGAGCATGGCCTCCGACTCAACAGGGCCAAGTGCTCATTCGGTCAATCAGACATCAAATTCCTTGGCGACCACATCTCGCAGCAGGGCGTGCGGCCAGATGCAGACAAGGTTTCGGCGATCAACGCCATGAAGGCCCCAGAGGACAAGAAGGCGGTTCTCCGCTTTCTAGGGATGGTCAACTTCCTCAGGAAGTTCATTCCCAACATGGCATCCCACACCACAGCCCTCCGCCATCTCGTCAGAAAGTCGAAGGAATTCCAGTGGCTGCCCGCTCATGAGAAAGAATGGCGTGAGCTGAGGGCAAAACTCACCACAGCCCCGGTTCTGGCATTCTTCGACCCAACCAAGGAGACCAAAATATCCACTAACGCGAGTCAGGACGGTATTGGGGCGGTGCTCCTCCAACGGGATGACTCCTCCTCCTGGGCCCCAGTTGCGTATGCCTCCAGAGCCATGACGCCCACTGAGCAACGGTACGCTCAGATTGAGAAGGAATGCCTGGGCCTCCTAACGGGAATCGACAAGTTTCACGACTGTGTATGACCTCCGTAAATTCACGGTTGAGACGGACCACAGGCCATTAGTCCACATCATCCAGAAGGACCTAAATGACATGGCGCCTCGGTTACAATGAAGCCTTCTCAAGCTTTGAACTTTGAACTTGTCTACAGGCCAGGCAAAGAACTCATTGTTGCAGATGTCCTTTCCAGATCTATCACCACACCGTGTCAGCAAACTGACTTTGTCTGCCAAATCGACGCGCAGGTGCAATTCTGTGCCTCCAACCTTCCGGCCTCTGATGAGAGGGTCATTCAAATTCGTGAGGAAACGGCCAAGGATCCTCTGCTCCAGCGGGTGATGCAGCACCTCACCAATGGCTGGCAGAAGGGACAGTGTCCCCAGTTTTACAACGTCAAGGATGACCTGACGGTGGTGGGCGGCATCTTCATGAAGCTCGACAGGATCGTGATTCCTCAGAGCATGTGAGCTATGGTCCTCAGCCAACTCCATGAGGGTCACCTCGGGGTCGAGATATGTCGCCACAGAGCTCAGGAGGCAGTCTATTGGCCGGGCATCAGCCAGGACGTTGCCAACACGGTCCTCAATTGCCCTACATGTCAGTAATTACAGCCAGCTCAACCTAAAGAAACTCTGCAGCAACATGAGATAGTGACCTCCCCATGATCCAAAGTCGGTGTCGACCTTTCCCATGTAAAGGGGCGTGACTATGTCCTCCTGGTCGACTACTTTTCCAATTACCCCAAGGTGGTGAGACTGTCCGGATTCACGTCGACGGCGGTGATTAAAACAATCAAAGAAACATTTGCCAGCCATGGGATATTACTCACGGTGATGAGTGACAACGGCCCTGTTTTTATAACCAGGAGTGGTCTGATTTTGCCCAGCTTTACAAATTTTGTCATGTCGCCTCCAGCCCCCACTACCCGCAGTCAAACAGGAAGGCCGAAAAAGAGGTCCATATCGTCAAGAGATTACTATGCAAGGCTGCAGACTCAGGCTCCGATGTCAACCTGGCGCTGCTGGCAGACAGAGCGACCCCGCTGCCCACTGGGTTGTCTCCAGCGCAGATGCTCATGCATGAAACACTCTGCAAACCACGGTTCCAGCCATTCATGTTCCAGACCTTGACAACCTCACAGTCATGCAGCAGTCTTGGGCCCAACAGAAATCAGCATACAACGCTCATGCCATGGATCTCCCCAAGCTGGTCCAAGCTGATCGTGTTCACGTACAGTTGCCTCCGCCACAGCTGTGGTGGTCAAGCAAGTGGCCCCGAGATCGTTCATCATCCGCATGGCTGATGGCTCCTTCTTACGACACAACAGACGGGCACTGCGCAGAGTTCCACACCTGCCACTCAACAGTGATGCCCCGTCACACACAATGCTGCCTCCGGACGCGCCCTACCACGAGCCCACCGATCTACCAGCAATCCTGCCGACCCCTGTGCCCACCGCATTGGCAGCAGTCCCGCCCGTCCAAGTGCAGGCGGCCCCTGACCCACCCTTGAGGCGATCAACCAGAATTCTCCGCCGGCCACAAAGACTAAACTTATAGACTGAATGTTTGTACAATTTTGTTACCACATCGTTTTGACCTCTGTAAATATCATTTTTACCGTTTCATCTGCCCTATATCTGCACTAGCGACAATTCCTATGTATATAAGTTCATTTTAGCACATTCTGTATATAGTCACGCACATATACACATCCACATGCACACGCACCTTCATATTTATTATCTGAACACAAGCAACATAAAAAAAAAGAAGGGGGGAAATGTCATAATATACATCTATGTATATAATGCAGTGCAGACAGGCAGTGATTGACACACAGGATGGCCAGTAAGCACACAGAACACAGCAGCCAATCACCAGACAGGACACGTCCTCTATAATGCCGGAGGGCACCAGTCTTCCCCTATCTCTCGGGACCCAGCCTCTGAGACAGTCAGAGCTCATGAGCAGCAGTTAGTACAAACACCATGTGGTAGTCAGTTAGTCTGGTCAGGGTAACCTCAGGTCTCCAGTCAAGTCAGAATAGTGTCAACCCACAGTTAAGCATGTAATATAGTTAGATGTTAAATAAAATCATGTTGCATCTCATCAAGTGTTGGAAGTCTGTCTCTCGCTACACTGCATCAAGCGCAGTCCACATTGACCCAGCCAGCCCAACACAATAGCCACTAAATCACAGTCATTCACGATGGTTTGCAACATCAACTCATTTACCTTATTCTGAATACTACGAGCATTCAGGTAAAGTACACTTATGTTGGCTTTTATACCTCTGTTTTGAATCTTAACACCTTGATCTGTAACCGCTCCTAAATTATTTTTCCACTTAACTTTTCTCCTAATTTTCCTTTCTCTGAACCCATATCTTCATGCAACAACCTGCCACGCCGCTTTCGATTTATGTTTTTACTTCCCGTTTTATTTCTTTTAGTATTACTGGGCCTATTCACTGAGCTCCCCTCATTCACTTAACCCTTTTGACTATGGCTTCTCTGCCTTACACTTTCCCCCTTACTGCCTTTTGTTTCTGTCCCTGTTTTACTACCTTCCGACTTCCTGCATCGGTTCCCAGCCCCCTGCCACATTAGTTTAAACACTCCCCAACCGCTCTAGCAAATAGCCCCCCTAGGACATGAGTTCCAGTCCTGCCCAGGTGTAACCTGTCCAGTTTGTACAGGTCTCACCTGTTCATTGCAAATGGTCTCTGGCTGGGATTGGGGAGGGGGGGTGACCCTGGTGACTTGTGGAGAGATAAACATTTCAGGCTGGTAAACATTAATCAGAACTGGAAAAAGTTCGGCATGTAAGAGGTGAAGCAGGGAGAGAAAATGAAAGGTCATTGATCTGAAATGTCAAGTCTATTTCTCTCTCCCCAGATGTTGTCTGACCACCTGAGTGATTCCGATGCTTCCAGGTTTTATCTCAGATTTCCAGCCTCTGCAGTCTTTGCTTTTGCTTTGATGATCTGTGTCTCACCTCACACTGACAAGCAAGTTCTTGATTGGTCAGAAAGAGAATCAAAGTTTCCATGATAAGATTCAACATTAGATTCAAACGTCTGGATAAAATGGCAAATCAGACAGCAGTTAATGATACAGCTTTTTTATCCCTTGAATCATGCTGTTTGTAATAGTCTACTAATGAAAATATTAATAGTTGCTGACTTGTAGCATTTCCCACAGACACAGCTACTCTCCCTTGTCAAAGTGCAGTCGCAACACATGGTGAAAATAACCTGTTTTTATTTCAGAAAGTTTGTTTTGAAGTGGATATCTTTCTGAGATGCTGAGAAAAATCAAAATACGATGACAGACAATTCAATTTTTCCATTCCCTTTGTAAGCATCTGGAAAAATATTTGAAACAAATGGATATTCTAGTAGATTAATTTGTTCTTGCAGAAGATATTTCAGAAGATCCGTGTCTAATGAGTTCCAGTCATTAGCTATTAATTAGGGAGATTCATTTGATCTGATCATTGTTTTCAACTCAAACAAGTATATTTCAAAGTTGTGTGGATGAGAATAGAGGACAGATTGCTGAATAATAGATCAAAGAAAGTATTGCAAAAACTGGCTTTATTGTTTAGAAAACAGTTACATTTAAATAAAAGGGACACATCCTTCTGGAGAATGGTCTCTACTTTGTTGTGTTAATGCTGATATTGTTCCGCATTAGAGTTCATGCTTTAAGTTGATAATGAAGACCAGTTGGTCCAGACTGGGAAAGCGTTAGGCCTTCAGTACAAGTATATTAAAAGGTGTTCACACTGGATGTTGGGGTTAATTGCAGGGGTTTGTGCCTTTACTGTGCAAATAAATCTGTCTTGAGGTACAGACTGGTTCCAGATTCATTGTTCCATCGACATAAAGGGATTGGATTTACCATGTTGCCACTTCTGGTTCTGAATATCAGCAATAACAAGGTCAGCAGTCCTCATAAATAGTTAACTATTAATCAATAATATATTGTGCATCAAGAAAGACAATGCACTAAATTGTGAATGTTCCAGGGAAGAAAGCCCAGTAACATAGTTACATAAGAATATACAACACTAACACAGTCCATATGATCCACCAGTCTATTCTGACTTGTACAATGAGGCATTGTGTTTCTATGAAAGCCATTTGTATTTTGGGTGCCACAGTTTTGTCAATCTTGATGGCGTTTCTCCTCTTAGGAATTAAGGTAGATACGTCTCCAGGGCCGGACGGGATTTACCCCAGAATACAGAGTGAAACAAGGGAATAAATTGCTGACATCTTTATATCCTCATTGGCTACATGAGATTCCAGAGGACCGGAGAATAGCTAATGTGGTATTGCTGTTTAAGAAAGGTAGCAGGGATAATCCTGGAAACTATAGGCCGGTGAGCCTCACGTTGGTAGTAGGTAAATTATTGGAAAGAATTCTCAGGGGCAGGATTTATACCCATTTGGAAACAAATAGTCTCATTAGCGATAGACAGCGTGGTTTTGCGAAGGGGAGGTCGAGCCTCACTAACTTGATTGAGTTTTTTGAGGAGGTGACAAAGATGATTAATGAGGGGAGGGCAGTGAATGTTGTTTACATGGACTTCAGTAAAACCTTTGACAAGGAGCCTCATGGCAGACTAATACAAAAGGTCAAGTCACATGGAATCAGAGGTGAGGTGGTAAGATGGATACAGAACTGGCTCAGTCACAGAAAGCAAAGGGTAGCAGGAGAAGGGTGTATTTCTGAATGGAACATTGTGACTAGTGGTGTTCCACAGGGATTGGTGCTGGGGCCTCTGTTGTTTGTGGTGTACATAAATGATTTGGAGGAAAATGTAGCTGGTCTGATTAGTAGGTTCGCAGATGACACCAAGGTTGGTGGAGTGGCAGATCGTGTTGAGGATTGTCAGAGGATACAGCAAGACATAGATAGGTTGAAGACTTGGGCAGTGAAATAGCAAATGGAGTTTAATCCAGACAAATGAGAGGTAATGCATTGTGGTAGGTCTAACATAGAGGGGAAATATACCAATGGGCTGTAGGGCCTGTACTGTGCTGTACAGTTCTATGTTCGATGTTCTATAAATGGCAAAACTCTTAGGAACATAGAAAATCAGAGAGATCTGGATGTGCAGGTCCACAGATTTTTAAAGGTAACAACACAAGTGGACAAGGTAGTCAAGAAAGCAGATGGAATGCTTGCCTTCATTGGATGGGGCATCATTTCCCAGGGTGTTGCCTGGTCTGGAGGGTGTTAACTATGTGGCGAGGCTGAATAGACTCAAATTGCTTTTATTCGAATGACGGAGGTTGAGGGGCGACCTGATAGAGGTCTACAAAATTATGAGGGGCATGGATAGAGTGGATGTGCAGGCACTCTTTCCAGGGTGAATGGTTCAGTCACTAGGGGGGCAGAGGTTTAAGGCCAGTGGGGCAAAATTTCGAGGAGATGTGCGAGGCAGGTTTTTTACACAGAGGGTGGTGAGTGCCTGGAACGCATTGCCAGGGAAGGTTGTGGAATCAGACATACATCAACCACGTTCAAAAGGCATCTTGAGAAACATAGAACATAGAACATAGAACATAGAACAGTACAGCACAGAACAGGCCCTTCGGCCCTCGATGTTGTGCCGAGCCATGATCACCCTACTCAAACCCACGTATCCACCCTATACCCATAACCCAACAACCCCCCCTAACCTTATTAGGACACTACGGGCAATTTAGCCTGGCCAATCCACCTAACCCGCACATCTTTGGACTGGATAGACACATGGATAGAATGGGTATAGAGGGATACGGCACAAGGAAGTGCTGAGGGTTTGGGCCAAGTGTGATATTAAGACTGGTACTAGCTTGGAGGGCCGAAGGGCCTGTTCCTGTGCTGTATTGTTCTTTGTTGAGGCAATTAATCTCCTGGAACACATCTTTGTACTCACTTAGGATGCCATCATTTATAATAATCAATATTCTCCTGATTAGCTTGAGATTTTCACAAACTTTAATTCCAAGAATGGGTTTTGCATCAGTTTCCACCACGATGAATGGAAGTGATCGAGACTCTTGCTTTTCGACATTCACCTTCGTGTGCATTGACTTTCTTTACCTGTTCGAGCAGGAAACTGTTAGGAAAACAAAAGCTGTTTTAAGGGGTTTATATTTGTATTGGCAAACATTAGAAATAAGATAGAGTTGTAAGTGTGTTGAATTTAATGTTTCTATGCCTGTTCAATTCATGCTGGACAAAGGTGTATGTTCCTGTGGGGGTTGGTTCAATTCCAACTGTGATTGTACAGGGCTTAGAGAGGGTTACGACATGAAAAATAAATAAAGGGCAAGCATCTGGATGTTGCTTAGCAACTGTAGGCCCTTTTCAGGCAGAACAATCTATGAATATTTAGTTGTATGCATTGCAGTTGGAGTCAGGGAACTGGGACATGAATCCCCCTCAACTCTGGACAAGGCAAGGTAGTTGCAAAGATGCAAGAATCCGTGTGAACAGGATACAGTCCAGATAAACAGGGAATTGGAACAGAAAGGATGTCTGAGACGATGAGAGACGAGAACAGCGGCCAAGCTATTGTTCAGATAAATTCAAGGAAGAGTAAACAAAGTGCTGAGTTAAAAAGACAACTGGAGTAACCAGATTAAAGCAGCCTTCAGAGATAAATGGAACATTCGATGCTATTTTAATGCAGTCTGCGAATTCAGAGTGAAAGCAACTGTAAACAGTTTACACAGACGTCAAGTTGAAGAAATCCTACAGGGGTTGGTGTAAAATCCTGTAATGGATTTATTGTTAAAAGCGGAATGGAAGCTTTATTTAAAAATGCCAACTGGAAAACCAGGACCGGATTTTGAAAAGCAAACTGCTAATGGAAAGCATTATTGTGAGAGCTGATTTTAAAATGTGTCTTTTTAGAGCATAGAGTTTGGAAACTCTCATGTAACAATCATCTAGTGGGATTCAGAAAATAAATCCATAGACATTCACTTGAGGTTCAGAGTGAAGAGTGTATTTGAATACAATCATCCTGTGCGTTTAAAGGGAAATGGGTGACTGAAACTGTTGAAACTTATTGTACACTTCATAATCCATGTTAATCCTAAAATCTATGTGTATTTGTTAAGGTTATGGGGTAGTAAAGGGATATTCTATAATAATCCAACTTTTCAGCCTCTTACAGGTATTCTATAATAATCAAAAATTTTTGTGGGCAGCAAGGTAGCATAGTGGTTAGCACTGTGGCTTCACAGCACCAGGGTCTGTCATGTGAAGAGTACCTTTAAGAAATGGGTGTTTATAAATGGGTGTGTATCTAAATATCTGTAGTGAGAGTACCTTTAGGAAATTGGTGTTCATTACTGCAGTGATGTCAGAGAGTGGGTGGAGCTGGGCTGTCTGTCGGCTTTTTACTTTCGTTTTAGGCTGTTTGCTGCAGGGTGTGGTTTAGTTTAGTTTTCAAAGGTGGATAGCTGCAGCCACAGCCAGAAGGTGTATGAGTCTCTCTCTGTAATCTAAAAACTGTAAATCGATCCTTTGGTGATTTAAAACTAATAACAGCTCTCAGTAGTGACCTTAACCTGTGCTTCTGATGTGCTTCTGTTAAATCTTTTTTTAAGTCTTATGGATGTTAAAAGGACAGCTTAAGGATTACTTAGTGTTGTAGTCTTTGGGGGTTATATTTGAATTGATGGTCACTAAGATGTTCACTGTGTGTTTTAAAAAGGTTAACTTGAGTTCATAGAATAAACATTGTTTTGCTTTACAAAATGCTTTTCCATTTCTGCTGTACCACACCTGTAGAGTGGGCCGTGTGCTCCCCATCCCACAATCTATTAAAAGTTGTGGGTCAGGTGAACTCCATGATACACTTTGGGGTTCTCTAAACCCTGGCCCATAACAGGTCCCAGGTTCGATTCCCTGCCGGGTGCCCCGGTTTCCTCCCACAGTCCAGAAGGAGGCCATTCGGCCCATCGAGTCTGCGCCAACGCACTTAAGCTCTCACTTCCACCCTAACCCCGTAACCCAATAACCCCTTCTAATCATTTTTGGATACTAAGGGGCAATTTAGCATGGCCAATTCACCTAACCTGCACGTCTTTGGACTGTGGGAGGAAACCGGAGCACCCGGAGGAAACCGACGCACACACGGGGAGAACGTGCAGACTCTGCACAGACAGTGACCCAGTGGGCAATCAAACCTGGGACCCTGGCGCTGTGAAGCCACAGTGCTATCCACTTGTGCTACCTTGCTGCCCACAAAGGGGTTTTCTAAAAAAACAGTAAACGTTACGGGGTGGGATTTTCCGTTTGCCAATGCTGAAATTGAAAAACTTGATTGGGCAGAGAATAGGTTCAGTCGACAAAATTGAAACAGCCACCGATTTTATGGCAAATAGCGATTCTCTGTCACCTTGGCAGCAGCGACAATGCGTTCCGGAACGCACATACAGTACACACCATTTGCCTATCATTAGCGGGCCTGACCACGTATTCTCTGGGGCCTCTGCAGTTCTCCCCCTCCGATGGGCCGAGTTTCCAATTGCGCGGTTCACTTGTGCTTTTAAAAATCGTCAAGCCGGCGTGGTGGCTGCTGAGGGTATATTGTTTGCATTTACAGAACTCAAGCCACAAATAAGCCTTAAATTGGCCGTTAGGAATAATTGCAAAATGATGCTGAGAGCGAAGGTCAAAATTATCATTTAAAACTGGTCTTAGGTTGTGTTGTTATCACTCTCAAAGAAGCAAGATTATTTAAAGATTGAGAACCATCTTAAAGAATATGTGTGAGTTTCAAAATTATTTAATTGGATTTTATGACAGCCAGATTGTAACATTTGCTAATTTTGGACATCCAGATGGCCCATTATCGTCCAGTGTTATTTTATCTTCAGGTATAAAATGACAGCCATCAAACATTAAATTTGAAATTTATACTAGAATTTGTAATAAATTCTTCACATTATCACAGTGATAATTGTCTTCATTGATTTGTCTTTATCTTTGGCAATCTGTTTGACATATTGAAAGAAGGATTAAAACCATAACCAGGCTCACTTTATTTAAACAGCGAGTGGTGATAACCTGGAACACGCTGTGTATCAAGGTTGTGGAAGTGGAGACAATGGCTGGTTTCCAAAGGGAAGTGGATGGGCACATGTGGTACATAAACTGTCCGGGTTACTGGGGGTAGAACAGGGAAATGGGACTGGTCAGATTTCTCAAGAGAGAACTGGCATGGATTCGATGGGAAGAGTGGCCTTATTATCGGCCGTATTGACTCAGTGGGAAGTATTTTAAGCCTTCCCTGGTGAGAGGTTTGAAGGTGGGGAAGGAATTTAATCAGGTGGGTGGGTGGTCAGTGAGGACCTTGCCAACCTCCTGCCTCTATCCCCATTTAGTCTGTGGCAGGAAGCCAATGGGCAGCGTTCTTGCCCTGTGCCAATTTGAGTGTTTCTGAGAGACTGTGGACTTGATTCTCTGCCCGCCGCACCACATTTCCGTTTCACCCCACTGGCGGGATGGTCCGTTACGCTGGCCGGTCATTGGGGTTTCCCATTGTGGGGCAGCCCCGTGCCATCGAGAAATCCCCAGGGCTGCTGGCAAAATGGAGCACCTCGCCAGCGGAGAATCCAGCCCAGAGTGTGTGACTGAGAACGTCCAGGCTGGAAGTAAACACGTCTGTTGAACACACACTCTCTCACACACACACATAGACATACGCGCATACACGCACGCACACACACATGCACACATGCACGTGCACACACATGCACACACACACATGCACACACACACACACATGCCACACACGCGCACACACACAGATCCTTTCAGTATTATTTCTGATCAAAGCAGCCGTTTATATATTTTTTTTACAAATTTAGACGACCCAATTATTTTTTCTCCAGTCAAGAGGCAATTTAGCGTGGCCAATCTACCTAACCACCATATCTTTGGGATGTGGGGGTGAAAGCCACGCAGACATAGGGAGGATGTGCAAACTCCACACGGACAGTGACCCAGGGCTGGGATTGGAACCTGGGTGGTCAGTGCCGCAGCCCCAGTGCTAACCACTGCGCCACATGCGGTCCTCAGCCATATATATTTAAACATTATCTTTTAAGTGACTGTCAATTGTTATTGCATAAAAAAAAGCAAATTTTGAATCCCTTTCACTCAGAGTCAGGAACTCCCAAGACCTGAAGCCAGAAAGTTTAGGGACATGCGATGGGACCGTTGGGTAGAATTCCAAAGTTTATTTTGTTGATGGCGAAAATTTGTCAGCAAGTTGAAAAAATACCATTCAATGATTCTTCACAAATACTTCTGTTAATTCAATATAATCAAGCTGACGCATGTATTTGTGTGTCAATTTATCATTTTATCGCAATAATTTTAATGATTTGCAGTACTTGATATAAATGATATATGAAAACATCACTTGTACATTGAAGAAAATGAGTCTGAATTGGAGGAATTGTTTATTCTATCACACTGTTGGTTTTAGAATTATTGCAACAATAGGTTACTCCAGTAAGTAAAAATTCTGTGTCCCGGGGTGATTGAATACTGTTAAGGCCGCTATAGATGGATTTCTGCCGAGGAAGGATGTGAGTGTTCACTGGGGGCAGGCGCATTGTGGAGCTGAGATCACAGACGGATCAGCCTTGATTTTACTGAGGGGCAGAGCTGATTAGAGGGGCTGAATGGCCTCTTCCTGCCCCTAATTCGTATGTTTGCACGTACAGGGCACTACTAAAGCTGTAAATACTGTTGAAAATGTTGATTTCAAAAGGACATGGACAAGTTGGCAGAATGGAGGACACGTGACAGATAAAATTTAATTAGAGAGATTCATTTTGGTAAAAATAACATAGAGGTACAATGTAAAATAAAAGGTACAATTTGAAAGGGGGTACAGGAACCGAGGGATCTTGGTGTATATGTGAAGAAATGAGAAGGTGGTGAGACAGGTTGAGAGAGTGGTTAATAAAGGATAGAACATCCTGGGCTTTATTAGGGGCAGAGAATGCAAACACAAGGCATGTTAAACCCATAACAGGCGCCGGAATGTGGCGACTAGGGGATTTTCACAGTAACTTCATTGCAGTGTTAATGTAAGCCTACTTGTGACAATAATAAAGATTATTATTATTATAAAACGTTGGTTTGGCCTTGGCTCGAATTTTCTGCCCATTGCTGGCCATCACGCTTTATGAAGGATGTGGCAGTATCAGCAAGGGTATAGAAAAGATTGGTGTGAATAGTTCTAGCGATCAGGGACGGAATGCTCCGTTCCCGAGACGAAGTGCCGGTGCGAATGGAGAATCCGCAGGTGATTCACGACGGGATAATCGGGGTGAACCCTTCACCGATTTCGGTACTGGTGAGGGACGAGCACCAGCGTCGCGTGGAAAACGGCCAGAGAATTCTGGATGAATATGGCACTGCTGGACACTGTCCATAACCGGCACCCCGGATTCCTGACGGCTGGGACCTTCAGGTCGGAGCATCGCGGGTGGGCAGGCTGATGACGTGCCAACGGCCTTGCGACTGCGCACGGCGCATGTCCCAAGGTGCCGATTTGGAGGAGGTGGAGCATCGGCAACTGCCATCAAACTGGTGCCTGCGACGAATCCGCGTCAGAACCCATTCTTCACCTAATCGCCGATCCTGATATCAGCATCGAGTTACGGGAATCCCGTCCGAGGAACTCCATATACATAAACAGATGAGAGAATTGGGACTGCTTCCCTTGGAGAAGGGAAGGTTGAGCACAGATCTGATTGAGGTGTTCAAAATCAGGGGGAGTCAGGACAGAGTAGAGAGTGGGAAACTGTTCCCATTGGTGGAAGGATTGAGAGGGAATAGATCCAGGTAAAACATCATCAACTTAGCCAAATTAGCATTGGAGCCCTGTGCCCAGAAAACCCTCCTCTAAATATCACACTCACCATTTTCACCATGGGACAAATAGAGGTGTGTTTTACTTTGCACTTCCATGGTTCATGGAAGTCTCTGCACACTGAAATGTGCATAAACCTTCAAACAGGTAACGTTTTGTATTAGTGAGATGTCCAAATCACGACGTTTGGACTTTGAAGAAAAGGCTTGAAGTTGCTGGAATTATTTTGACAGGAAGGTTACATTTTGGATATATCCAGGTATCGCATTGGTAAAGGTAAGGTGCTCTTTTGATGAATTATGTTATCTTTTTGGATTGGTAAGTGTAGGCGTGAACGTGTATAAAATGTGGATAAGCTCTGTGGAACTGACAAGCTTTTGAATTATTTATATCTCCTGGTATTTCAATAATAGAAAACTTCTGAGTTTATAAATATTAGTGCTTCCAATTTTATTCTTGGTGAGATTCTCCGGCCGCGTCCCACAATGACCAGAGTATCCCGCCTGAGGTCAATGGACTTCTCCATTGTCTATGTCTAGTCTGTGGAGTTCTTGCGGGAGGTGGGGCAGAAGAATCCAACCAAGCCTGAAGAATATCATAATATTCCAAAGATGTGCGGGTTAGGTGGATTGGCCATGCTAAATTGCCCGTAGTGTCCTTAAAAGTAAGGTTAAGGGGGGGGGGGGGGGTTGTTGGGTTACGGGTATAGGGTGGATACGTGGGTTTGAGTAGGGTGATCATTGTTCGGCACAACATCGAGGGTCGAAGGGCCTGTTCTGTGCTGTACTGTTCTATATGACTTGTGTTATATGACTGATTTCACAACATATCATTATCACAGCAGGATGCCCTGCCAGTTCACAGTGTAACTGATAGCTCCAAGCGATGATAATCAATAGAATTCTCCGTCCCTGAGACCAAATGTTGAAACTGGGGCAGGATTTGTGAACAACAGCAAAACTGGAACTGCACCTGGATTGATTCGGCAACCATTGAGGGGCTAGCACCGGCGCCATGTGGAATACAATCAATTCCAATGAAAAACAGTGCGGGATTCGCCGGGTCTGTGATTGACACTCAGGAGGCTGACAAGCTGCAGCCGCAGATACACATTACAGTCCCCACACACACTCATCCCAGCCAACAAGGTGGCACTGGTTATGCTGGACCACGCCCACACAGCTGATGGGTCAGCTGGGGCCAGAGAGCATCTAGGGGGCGGCCGGGGGTCACCTATACGACCTGTAGCCCTAAGTTCATCATGGTCTGTTAGCGGTGTGCACAGCTGCATGGCTGCCTTGCCGGCTGCGGCAATGGTGTCCGTGCCTGTCCACCCCGACCCCACAACCTACCTCCTGGCAACCACCCACCCTGCTACTCCCTCCAGTCCTGGCAGAAGCCCTCCGGCCAGCGACACAACTGTCAGCAAACTATGTTGATGTTGGACACTTTCTATACTTCTCTCTCTCCCTCAGCAGCTATGGTGACTTTTCCCCAATTTTTAAAAGCACAAATGAACCGCGCCTTTGGGAATTGGCTTCGGTGGAGGCGGAGCATCGCGGAGGTCCTGGAGAATACCAGGTCAGGCCCAATAATGATATGCCAATGCCGTTTACTGTACGTGCGGAGTGGAAGGTATTTACCCCATTGTCAAGGCAACGGACAATATCAATTTGGCTGTGAAACCGGTGCCCACCACACATTATGGCATCGGAATCAATTCTCCGTCAAATCACTTTGCCCAATTCCGGTCTCAGCTGACAGAGAATCCCGGCCAATATCTTTGATGTCAGACTGTGATTACAAATTGTTGTTTTTGCAAGGTATTAGGTACTTTCAATAAATGTTTGTTTTCAATTGAGATTAAATGGTTGAGGAATTTCAATGTATTGAAAAGGATTTATGAATGAGAGTGATTTTTCAAATTGATGCTTAAACTTCATTTTATTTAAACTCACCATAGTTCCTCAGATCTTCCCATGGTGGGTATTGGATGAGTTGGCATGGCGGATGTTGGCATGGAGCAGGTAAAAGTCTAGGATTCCAACAGTGAGTAACTAACCTCCTGACCCTCCAAAACCTGTCCACTATCTACAAGGCACAAGTCAGGACTGCAATGGAATACTCTCCATGTGCCTGGATCACTGCAGCTCCAACAACACTCAAGAAGCTCGACACCATGAACAAGATGCACTGCAGGAATTCACCAAGGTTCCTTAGGCACCACCTTCCAAACCCACGACCACTACCATCTAGAAGGACAAGGGCAGCAGGTACCTGGGAACCCCACCACCTGGAGGGTCTCCTCCAAGTCACTCACCGCCCATCGGGGAAGTTCGTATTTGTCCAAGCTCATGGGGAACATCACAGGCACACCCCGTGACCCTCGGGAGGATTATAACAGAGACTATGTTCCCCACCGGAACAGAATCAGGTCTGGTTTGTGATGGCTCTGGGAGCAATGCCCAGAGGCAGATCCCTCTCTCTTGCCATGCAGATTTATACAGAGCGGGGAGCACAAGAGATTCCGTTACGTCTCCCACTTTTGGGCCACCATTTTGAGCGGACGGCAGGATACCAAGGTCCAATGGCCACAATGCAAATCCTATCCCACCCCACCCCCCAGCCCCGCTGGCAAGTATGGTCATCCGACGCCCCTCACTGTGGAAGATGCTGGGTTACCCCCCTCCCCCACAGAACACATGCATGAGAGTGACCCATAGACTAGACCGCTCCATTAGATGGCCCCAACAGACCTTCCCTTTGGCGACGCCTGCCAGAGACCCCCAACAGAGACCCCCATCAGACCCCCACCAGAAGACCCCCCAACAGACCCTTCATCAGACCCCACACCAGAGACCACCATACCAGACACCCCAATCCGCATTCCCCATGTAAAAGACCCCACATCAGAGACCCCCCAAATTGGAGACCCCATATATCACGGACCACCCCCATCAGAAGACCCTCCACTTTGGAAAGCCCGCATCAGAAACCCCCTATATTAGAGGTCTCCTATCAAAGGTTCAGTGTCAGAAATTCTCATCAGAGACCTGAAATATCATTTAAAAAACATAAGAAACCCCCCCCCCCCATATGAGAGGGCCCTATCAGTCATCCCTGCCTGAAACCTGAGGAGTGCAGACTGAAACAATGAAAAATCTCCACTGTTTTTCTTCTCACCTGTCTTTTACACCTGTTGCCTCAGACATAGGTGTAGATAGCAGTAGCTATTACACCAGACAAAGCTAAAACCATATCACAAGGCTTTAAACTCCCTCAGATACTTTGATCAGCAAGGCTTCTATTCACTTTCAAGGAGAAAAACATTTAGGAGGCTGTAATTGACAGGGAAATAGCTTTCAGCCAGCCAGATGTCTGGATTGTTTATTTTCATTTACCTTCATGCATGAATACATCTCATGTACCATTTGAACCTAACCTCAATGTTTATTAGCATCTAGCTATGATTGACAGCTCCTGGCCACAGCAAAAGCAGTTAAGTGCTTTCTGCTGATAAGAGAGGAAGTGAAAACACTTAACTCCTAGATGGTTAGGGGGCTGGAGGGTTCTGATTGGGAGGTCTGATGAGGAGGTCTGTGGGTGGGGCAAAATTTGTGTTTTGGTTAGAGATGCCGATCCGGTCTTTTGCCCAACATGAGATTTTCCGCTGAATTGGAAACTTCACTATTGGTGGCAGAAGGCGAATTAGTCGCATGGCCAAAATCTACAAATTTTCCAAATTCTTCAAAGAAAAGCTTTCCGTTAGGAACCAAATCACAAAGATTCGCCCCGAGGAACAATTTAATTTACAATACCTATTATCCTGGCAATAAGTATCTTAAATCTCACACTGCTGGCTGTGCTACAGCGTTGCAGAACAGTCATGATGTGGATCCAAAAGTAAAACAAAATTAGCAGCAGACCATCGGCGACATTGCTACTTTCGATCAAAACAACGCTGGCCGTTTAAACTCATTTTAAAAATTAAATTCAAAATATTATACTAATGAAATAAGAACACCCAGAATTGGAGCGAGTCTTTAGATTGGTTGAGAGCTGTGTTTCAGGATCCCTACTTTCATTGGCAAGGTGTCACACGCTGTCTTCTCCTAGGGTCTATTCTCAGTGTATTTATGATTGACGCGGGCTTTATATTACGGGCCAGGGTTTAGAGAACCCCAAAGTGTATCATAGAGTTCACCTGACCCACAACTTTAAATAGATTTTGGTTATGGGGAGCACAAGGGCCCACTTTACAGGTGTGATGCAACAGAGAGCTGGAAGCATTTTTAAACAAAAGTAAAGTTTATTCTATGAATTCAGTTAACATTTTTAAACATACAGAGTAAATATCTTAGCAGCTATCAACTCAAATACTCCCCCCAAAGAATACAGTACTCTATAAGTAACCCTTAATCTTTCCTTGCAACATCCATAAGACACATACCCTCTTCAACACAGACATCAGGTTTAAATTCTCTACTGAGAGCAGTTATCATTTTAAATTAGCAAGTGATTTGAAGACATTCCTTTCATGCAAAGAGAGACCAGAATTACACCTGATTTTGCTGAATGCAGCTCCCAATCTGCAAAACTTAACTAAACACAGCCTGTGGCGGCCAGCTCAAAGCTAAAGTAAAACAGACAGACAGACAGCCCAGCTCCACCCACACTCAGCTATCTGATAAACACCCATTTCTTAAAGGTACGCTCACATGACATTTTCAACATGATTACTTTGTTCTGATCTGCGGATCATAGGAGGATAACAAGCAACAATTGGCTGATGCTGCCCAATAGAGTGATGGATATAGATTTAATGTTAGCCTTGAGAAAACATTGGGATAATACTTGAAGATAAAATTACCGAGAAAGAATGGGATTAACTGGATCGATTTGAAAAGTGTTGGCTCAGGCTGGATGAGTGAACGGCTTCTCCCTGCGCCATTCTAATCCAGAATTACAAACACAAGTGGGAAGTTGCAAAGTAACATTGACAGATTAACTGAGAGGCAGGCCGCGTAGGTAGAGTTCAGTGTTGGGAAAGTGCAAAGTCATCCATTTAGCAATGGGTAGACTGGGTTATTTATTTTTAATGATGAGAAACAAGGAAATAAATAAGGATCTGTAGAGATATCAAGCTGAGATGGGCAATTGGAGTTAGTATAGATCAACGATGATCTGATTGAATAGCTAAGCAGTTTTGAACTGCTGAATAGCCAAGTCCTGTTCTGATTGGAGGAAACAAATAAGTTCAATGCTGAGAAAACTATTGTAGCTGCAAGACTTCTGAGGAGATTCTTTATTCAAATTGAACAAGAAACTTTTTGTGAGGAGTGCGTATCAGCAGGTACAGGTGTCACAACAGTGTTTAAAATAATTGAGAATAATTAGATAAGAGAAGGAGCTGTATTGATGAATTATACTGACAAACCTCACATACCTGGAAACTCTGATATTTATTCTTTGAAATCAGCATGAAGAACTCTAATTTTATCACTTAAACCAGAACATAATTTTGATGAGGAGGATTCTCTGGTCGCCGACACTGAAATCGCGTTTGGCGATTGGCCGGAGAATCCCCACTCACGACCGAATGGGGGGGGTGGGGGGGCTGCTTTTGCGATGTTCCGCCCCTCCAAAGCGGCGTACTCTAGGAGTACGGCCCCCACCGTATTGCAGCCTCAGGACATTGCCTGAGACCCGCCCCCTGATGCTCCGCCCCCTGATGCTCCGCCCCCGACCAGCCGAGTTCCCGACGCGAGTGTGTCGCGTGTGGTCTCATTCGTCAGGAACCCGGTGTGGCGGCTGCAGACTCAGCCCAGCGCTGCCGCAGTCGGGCGGCGGGCCGATTTCCGGGCAGGGGGACTATGCCAGGGGCTGGGGGCAGTGTTGGGGAGTGGTTTGGGGCATGCGAGCCGGCCAAAGGGGGGCACTATTTTGCAGGCCGGGTCCGCGAGCGGCCAGCGCCATGTTGCATGGGCCATTTTGGCAGCTAGAGCCGGGTACTCTACACTGCTCGGCTGCTAGCCCCCAGCAAAATGGGCAATCGGTGGTCGTTTTACGCCATTACGTCATAAAATGTCACTGTCCCCACGCCAGCGCCAGCATGGGGACATAGCTGCAGAATGGGAGAATCCAGCCCAATATGTGCTGAAACAGATTGAGGAGTTGAGACAGAATCCTCTTGGTGTGACAATCAGCGGCATGTCACCACTCCGTAGAGACTGGGTTTAAAACGAAAACCGTGCCTCTCTGGCCCCATCCTCCTGACTCAGGACTCAGGCAGGGTGACACTGAAGAACTGAAGCTCTTCCGGGGCCTCAATGATAACACTTCAATGGAGCAGAATGAAGGAGGACACCTCCTCTTATCAGGCAGTGACTGAGGCAGTGATCTTGGAGTGAGGGAGGAGGTGGCCGTGGAGAAAGGAAGAGTTGAATTTGTGAGTGTGAAAGTGAAAGAGAGCGAGAGAGGTGAGACGGTGAGCGAGAGTAACTGTGAAAGTGAAATAGAGAGAGAGATGTGTGTGCGTGAAGGAGAGGTGAGAAATGTGTGCGGGAGTTTAGTGTGTTTGTGAGAGTGTGAAAGAGAGCAGTAATAGTGCATGAGTGTGACAGAAGTGGGGAACTGTCTGCGTGTGAGGGAGAGTGCAAGTGTGTGTGGATGTGTTTGTGTGTGAGAGAGAGAGATAAGAGAGAGAGAGGTGAGAATGTGTGACAGAGGTGTGTGTGAGAGAGAGAGGTGTGAGTGTGTGAGAGAGAGAGGTGTGAGTGTGTGAGAGAGAGAGGTGTGAGTGTGTGAGAGAGAGGTGTGTGTGTGAGAGAGAGAGGTGTGTGTGAGAGAGGTGTGTGTGTGTGAGAGAGAGGTGTGTGTGTGTGAGAGAGAGGTGTGTGTGTGAGAGAGAGAGGTGTGTGTGTGTGAGAGAGAGAGGTGTGTGTGTGTGAGAGAGAGAGGTGTGTGTGTGTGAGAGAGAGAGGTGTGTGTGTGTGAGAGAGAGAGGTGTGTGTGTGTGTGAGAGAGGTGTGTGTGTGAGAGAGAGAGGTGTGTGTGTGAGAGAGCGAGGTGTGTGTGTGTGTGAGAGAGGTGTGTGTGTGTGAGAGAGAGAGGTGTGTGTGAGAGAGAGAGGTGTGTGTGAGAGAGAGAGGTGTGTGTGTGCGAGAGAGACAGAGGTGTGTGTGTGTGAGAGAGAGAGATGTGTGTGTGTGAGAGAGAGGTGTGTGTGTGTGAGAGAGAGAGGTGTGTGTGTGTGAGAGAGAGAGGTGTGTGAGAGAGAGAGAGAGGTGTGTGTGAGAGAGAGGTGTGTGTGTGTGAGAGAGAGAGGTGTGTGTGTGTGAGAGAGAGAGAGGTGTGTGTGAGAGAGAGGTGTGTGTGTGTGAGAGAGAGAGGTGTGTGTGTGTGAGAGAGAGAGGTGTGTGTTAGGGGCAGCACGGTAGCATGGTGGTTAGCATAAATTGCTTCACAGCTCCAGGGTCCCAGGTTCGATTCCCGGCTGGGTCACTGTCTGTGCGGAGTCTGCACGTCCTCCCCGTGTGTGCGTGGGTTTCCTCCGGGTGCTCCAGTTTCCTCCTACAGTCCAAAGATGTGCGGGTTAGGTGGATTGGCCATGCTAAATTGCCTCTCTCTCTCTCACAGACACCTCTCTCTCTCTCACACACACACCTCTCTCTGTCACACACGCAGTCTCTCTATCACACACACTCACACACACACTCACAAGATGAACAAGACCATGAAGGTCAACCTGCCGTACCTGAGCAACCGCAAGCAGACTATGAAAGTCTACCAAGCTCACATAAACAAGAAGAAGACAATGTACATCTACCCACTGCATGCGAAAACAGTGACAATGTGATCACACTCGATATACAGGAGGTACAGGATCACAGCGAGACTGACAGTTCTCAGCTTGTCTGTACAGAAGCACAGAGTAGGGCCACCCAAGAGTCCAGAGAGACCACGCCAATAGAAACCAGGCAGATTTTGACTCCAGAAGAGGAGCACCAAGAGTCCAGTGTGTCCTGCTACGAGTTCTGCCTTCCGTGAAGTGTGTCCTCGCTTCCTGTCCCTGTGTATGTATAGCTCTCCCGTGCTCCCTCTAGTGCTTGCTCAGTTGTATTGCATCTACTCAGATCTACAATCACCACAGCTGCCATGGATGGGAAGCGGAGAATCCAGTGGAGTATTGCACACTACTGGTCTCTTATTGAAGAAGGATGTAAATGCAGCAGAAACAGTTCACAGAAGGTGTTCTAGATTATTACCAGGAATGGGAAGATTATTTCAAGGCAGAGCTCGATAGATTCTTGATTATCGAGAGGGTGAAACGTTATTGAGGTATATGGAATGTGAGATTGAGATTACAATCAAATTAGCCATTATTTTATTGAATGGAGTAGCAGGCACGAACAGCCAAATGGCCTCCTCCTGCTCCTAATTCATATGTTTTAGATTTGCCTCTTCTAGTTTGTTAGAATCTGACAAATTTAAAAGGCAGAATGACTTTTATAAAAATAAAACACAGACTTAACATGACTTTTATAAATATGGGGTGGCACGGTGGTTAGCACAACTGCCTTACGGTGCCAGGGACCTCGGCTCGATTCCAGCCTTGGGAGACTGTGCAGAGTCGGCACGTTCTCCCCGTGTGTGCGTGGGTTTCCTCCGGGTGCTCCGGTTTCCTCTCACAGTCCAAAGACGTGCAGGTTAAGTGGATTGGCCATGCTAAATTGCCCTTTGTGTCCAAAAGGTTATGTGGGCTTACTGGGTTACGGGGTTAGGGTAGCGGAGTGGGCCTATGTAGGGGGCTCTTTCCAAGGGTCGGTGCAGACTCAATGGGCCAAATGGCCTCCTTCTGCACTGTAGAAATTCTATGATTCTATGGTAGCTTGGATAACTTATTCTCCACTTTACTATCTTTATATTGTTCAGTTTCCTTCCGATTTGCTACAATCGAGGATTAGAGTTGATACAAGTTAGAAAGTATGCAAATCTCTTGCACAAGCTTCTCCCAGGCAACTTCCAATAAATTAACATCTGTTGACAAATCATAGAATTTACAGTGCAGAAGGAGGCCATTCGGCCCATCAAGTCTGCACCGGCTCTTGGAAAGAGCACCCAACCCAAGTTCAACACCTCCACCCTATCCCCATTACCCAGCAACCCCACCCAACACTAAGGGCAATTTATCATGGCAAATCCACCTAACCTGACTCCGCACAGACAGTGACCCAAGCCGGAATCGAACCTGAGACCCTGGAGCTGTGAAGCAATTGTGCTATCCATTATGCTACCGTGCTGCTCTACTTACAAAGTAAGGATAAATCACTTCTCTGTCAAAATTAATCACAGTAAATGCAGCAATCGTTCATGATGGAGAGTAGGAATGATAACAAAGGGTCTGTTGTTAAATATAACAGAGAATAGCAGCAACAGGATATTGAGAATCAGTTTGTAAAAAGGAGCAAAGAGAAGCAAGTTTGACCTCAAAGCAGATTATTTATCAAAATTGGTTCACACATTACCGAATAAAATTTCTTGAAACTCTATCTGATTTGAAGATATGAATTGAAAATAATAAAGTTATATCTTGCCTCTCGTTGCTCGTTTTTCCAAATTGATTCTCAATATATTGCCGCGCAGAGCCTCTGCTGGACCCAAATGGATTTGTGTGTGTGATCGAATGCAACGATAGATATAAAGTTATCAGAGAATCCAGACAAAATTAAGGAGTTAAAAGATTAGAGAGACTGATTCCCCCATGAAGTAGAGATTAAAACTTAAAAGCAGAGTTCATCAGCATCGATCGTGAGAGAAAAGGGAACAAAGAACAAAGAAAAGTACAGCACAGGAACAGGCCCTTCGGCCCTCCAATCCTGCGCCGACCAGGCTGCCCGTCTGAACTAAAATCTTCTACACTTCCGGGGTCCGTATCCCTCTATTCCCATCCTATTCATGTATTTGTCAAGATGCCCCTTAAATGTCACTATCGTCCCTGCTTCCACCATCTCCTCCGGCAGCGAGTTCCAGGCACCCACTACCCTCTGTGTAAAAAACTTGCCTCGTACATCTCCTCAAAACTTTGCCCCTCGCACCTTAAACCTATGCCCCCTAGTAATTGACCCCTCCACCCTGGGAAAAAGCCTCTGACTATCCACTCTGTCTATGCCCCTCATAATTTTGTCGACCTTCATCAGGTCGCCCCTCAACCTCCTTCGTTCGAGTGAGAACAAACAGAGTTTATTCAACTTCTCCTCATAGCTAATGCCCTCCATACCAGGCACCATCCTGGTAAATCTCTTCTGCACCCTCTCTAAAGCCTCCACATCCTTCTGGTAGTGTGGCGACCAGAATTGAACACTATGCTCCAAGTGTGGCCTAACTAAGGTTCTATACAGCTGCAACATGACTTGCCAATTCTTATACTCAATGCCCCGGCCGATGAAGGCAAGCATGTTGTATGCCTGCTTGACTACCTTCTCCACCTGTGTTGCCTCTTTCAGTGACCTGTGGACCTGTACACCTAGATCTCTCTGACTGTCAATACCCTTGACGGTTCTACCATTCACTATATATTCCCTACCTGTATTAGACCTTCCAAAATGCATTACCTCACATTTGTCCGGATTAAACTCCATCTGCCATCTCTCCGCCCAAGTCTCCAAATTATTTAAATCCTGCTGTGTCCTCTGACATTCCTCATAGCTATTCGCAATTCCACCTGTCTTTGTGTCGTCTGCAAACTTACTAATCAGACCAGTTACATTTTCCACCAAATCATTTATATATACTACGAACAGCAAAGGTCCCAGCACTGATCCCTGCGGAACACCGCTAGTCACAGCCCTCCAATCAGAAAAGCACCCTTCCATTGCTACTCTCTGCCTTCTATGACTGAGCCAGTTCTGTATCCATTTTGCCAGCTCACCTCTGATCCCATGTGACTTCACCTTTTGTACCAGTCTGCCATGAGGGACCTTGTCAAAGGCCTTACTGAAGTCCATATAGACAACATCCACTGCCCTACCTGCATCAATCATCTTTAAGACGAAAAACTCTTAGCAAGTTAGTGAGACATGACAAGAGCTAACGCTTCGAGTCCAGGTGACCCTTTGTCAAAGCTAACAGACAAAGAAAGTGGGAAATATTTATAGTGTGGAATGAGAATGAAAAGTGAGTTATAGCCACAGAAACCCAGGGAAACAGGGTGCTAGCACAATCCCTTATATGGTCAGTCAACCCGGGGACTTCCTAATAATTTGGGAGTGTTGTACTTCACTAATAAGTGCTCCAGCTCGGGTTTTTATAGCAGGGCCTGAGGGGTGGCAACATTGGTAAACAAAAGAACGGGGGGGGGGAAATAAATTTTTAAAAAATCATAAAATATATTTCAAAAAGAGGAAGTGTTGGGGAAGGGCAATATGAGGTTCCTTGGGCGCGATTCTCCGCACTCACGCCGGTTCAGAGAATAGCGGGCCGCGCGTATTTTCACGGCGACGCGGTCTGACTCCCTCCCGCTATTCTCCGAACCCCGCACAAACTACACGTCGGCATTCCCGGCAAAGGCCTCGAAAGACCCCCCGACACGACCAGAATCCCGACTTATTGGCCCCCCGCTATTCTCCGGCCCGGAGATGAAGTCCCAACGTCATCACGCACTGTTTTCACAGCGGCCAACACACCTGCTTTTCAAGTTCGTCAACCAGTCGTGCTGGCTGACGGGAGCTTCGAGGAGGTGAGCGCACCGCTCAGCCCACCGCTCAGCGCACCGCTCAGCGCACTGCTGGAGTCAGGCCACAACGGGGAAGGCATCCCCGAGAACGGGAGGGGGGTCCAGAGCGGGGGGGAGTGGGGGAGATGGAGGGGGGAGTGGGGGAGACGGAGGGGGGAGTGGGAGAGACTGAGGGGGGGAGTGGGGGAGACGGAGGGGGGGAGTGGGGGAGACTGGGGAAGACTGAGGGGGGGAGTGGGGAGACGGAGGGGGGAGTGGGGTAGACTGAGGGGGGAGTGGGGGAGACGGAGGGGGGAGTGGGGGAGATGGAGGGGGAAGTGGGGGAGATGGAGGGGGGAGTGGGGGAGACTGAGGGGGGAGTGGGGGAGACTGAGGGGGGAGTGGGGGAGATGGAGGGGGGAGTGGGGGAGACGGAGGGGGGGAGTGGGGGAGGCTGAGGGGGGAGTGGGGGAGACGGAGGGGGGGGAGTGGGGGAGACTGAGGGGGAGTGGGGGAGACTGAGGGGGGAGTGGGGGAGACTGAGGGGGGAGTGGGGGAGACTGAGGGGGGAGTGGGGGAGATGGAGGGGGGAGTGGGGGAGACTGAGGGGGGAGTGGGGGAGACGGAGGGGGGGAGTGGGGGAGACTGGGGGAGACTGAGGGGGGAGTGGGGAGACGGAGGGGGGAGTGGGGTAGACTGGGGAGACTGAGGGGGGAGTGGGGGTGACTGAGGGGGAGTGGGGAGACAGAGAGGGGGAGTGGGGGAGACTGAGGGGGGAGTGGGGGAGACTGAGGGGGGAGTGGGGGAGACTGAGGGGGGAGTGGGGGAGACTGAGGGGGGAGTGGGGAGGACTGAGGGGGGAGTGGGGGAGACTGAGGGGGGAGTGGGGGAGACTGAGGGGGGAGTGGGGGAGACTGAGGGGGGGAGTGGGGGAGACTGACGGAGGGAGTGGGGGAGACTGAGGGGGGAGTGGGGGAGACTGAGGGGGAGTGGGGGAGATGGGGGGGGAGTGGGGGAGACTGAGGGGGGAGTGGGGGAGATGGAGGGTGGAGTGGGGAGACTGAGGGGAGAGTGGGGGAGACGGAGGGGGCAGTGGGGGAGACTGAGGGGGGAGTGGGGGAGACTGAGGGGGGAGTGGGGGAGACTGAGGGAGGGAGTGGGGGAGACGGAGGGGGAGTGGGGGAGATGGAGGGGGGCAGTGGGGGAGACGGAGGGGGGAGTGGGGGAGATGGAGGGGGGAGTGGGGGAGACTGAGGGGGGAGTGGGGGAGATGGGGGGGAGTGGAGGGGTAGGGAGAGAATGAGCGAGTGACCCATCCAACCCCGGTTACAAAATGTCTGCCACCATGCCATGGCGTGCCGGTGACGAGGACACGGCCGCTGGTTCCCCTGTGGCTTACGGCCACAGGCCACTGACGCACCCGTGAGGAGGCCATAGTTTAACTGGCCATTGGATGCAGAAAGTGACCAGGGGTTAGGCTGACCGCGTGTCAGCAGCGCGACCAGGCCATCGGGACACACAGGTATCCCGTGGCTGGCGGCTGCCGAGGTGTCGACTAACGTCCGTCTAACATGTCCCGTTTCTCTGCCTCCCACCACCCTTCTGTAGGTTAGCACGATGTCTGTGAACAGAATGGCTATGTTCTGCGCAGTGGTTGGGGCCGCTCTACTGCATTTGGAGATGCAGCAGCATCCACACCCACAACCCGTAGTGGCTGCAGGGCCAGCTGCAGCAGCAGAGGGAAGGGCCGAGGAGTTGCCAGTCGTCGAGCAGCATGGGGGGGAGGAGGAGGAGGAGGAGGAGGAAGAGGAAGAGGAGAGAGTGAGGGTGCAGCCACGGCACCAGAGGCGACGACCAAGGCCGAGGGTGTACCGTGCCCGGGTCTCTTTCCTAACAATGCCGGACATCATCTGCAGGAGGAGACTCCGGCTGAGTAGGCAGACGGTGATACATATCTGCGAACTCCTGTCGCACCTCGCCCCACGTGGAACGGGGGGAGGACACGGGATCCCGGTTGCCATCAAGGAGACGGTCGCTCTTAACTTCTATGCGACAGGCTCCTTCCAGTCTCCGAGCGGGGACGTCTCTGGGATCTCCCAGTCATCGGTGCATCCGGGATGTGACCGACGCCCTCTATGCCATCGCGGAATGCTACATCACCTTTCCCGAGGACCTAGCAAGTCAAGACTCACGAGCTCGTGGATTTGCCAGCGTGGCCGGGATACCGAGGGTGCAGGGGGCAATCGATTGTGTTCACGTCCCCATGCGCCCGCCTACAGGGGACAGGGAGGTGTTCACAAACAGGAGGGGGACATACTCCATGAATGTCCAGGTGGTATGCGACCCCCACATGACCTTAATGAACGTCTGTGCAAGGTTCCCAGGGAGTGTGCATGACTCCTACATACTGGCGCAGTCATACATCCCTGCGATGTTTGAGGGACGTCCCCCCCGGCTGAGGGGCTTTTTGCTAGGCGACAGGGGTTATCCGCTGAGGTCTTGGCTGATGACGCCTATACGGAGGCCTCAGACCAATGCGGAAACCCGATACAACGAGGCCCATGCAGCAACCAGGGGTGTGGTGGAGCGCTGCTTAGCCTCCTGAAGATGAGATTCAGGTGCCTGGACCGTTCCGGAGGGGCCCTGCAGTACCAGCCCGACAGGGTCGCTCGCATTGTAGTGGTCTGCTGTGCGCTGCACAACATCGTGACGGACCCTGCGAGGACGGCGGGCACGCGACGCCTTGGTGACAGCACGGTTCACGCGTCGCATGCAACGTCCCCGCTGAACACAAAACCACCACCTGCATCGTTAGTCGTGCAGAGGGTCAACACACAACTTCCACCACCACCACCACCCCCCCCCCCCCTCTACCCCCCTCAGTGTACACTGCTCCACTTCGACATCACCCTTCCCACTGGGTCCAGACGGTATGGCACAACATTGATGGCTGTGTCAGTGGGTGTGATCAGTGCCATGTGGAATGATGACAGCCCGCTCTGCGAAGAGCTGTGAGCTCAGAATCGTTAGAGTGAGTCTGACCCATGGCAATAGCTGAACCATCCACCTTGGTGGCCGCTAAGTTCGTCACGGACACTCCATCATGTGCCCGCGTGGGCTAGCTGTGGGAGGGGGTAGGGGGAGGGGCAGGGACTGCACACCCGGCACCGAAGTTTCACCGCTCGTCAACCCCAGCGACACTCGGTCACCATCACGATTCCTGTGGCTGTGGAACAATCACACGGTATTACAAGTAAGGTGGAACAGTGTGTTTAATATTAACAATTATTTACAGGTGCCCTAGCCCCTACAACTAAACTGTGCCCTTCACCCTGTGCCAACTTACTCAGTGTCTCTCTTTGTTGCCTTACGGGCCCTACCACTACGTCTAAGTGAGTCCCCAGATGATACAGCAGGAGTGGAGGAGGACTGCTGCGAATCGCCCCCTTCGACTCGTTTCTCCTTCGGCTATGCGTTTCCTGGGGCGACCCCGCCTTGATGGGCCAGGCTGCTCTGCGGGTGCTCTCGGGTGACATTGTGCCACCCTGCTCTGCCTGCTGCCCACCCGATGCACCAGGGATGGGACGGGGGGAGGCCGAGAATTCCGGGACGTCCCATGATGGAGTTAATGGGACGGGTCCCCGAAACCTCCTCCTCCCTCGGGGAGCCCGGTGGCCCCCGGGCCTCACTTTGGGACAGAGGTGCGAGCGGGGAGGTGCCCCGTCGCACCACCGACACCTGGCGCTGCCAGTCCTGGAGGCCTGCAACGGTATCCACCAGGATCCGAAGGTTTGCAGAGACGGAGTCCAGGGAGTTAGACATTCCCGCCAGGGACTGTGCGATCTCAACCTGTGAGTGCGCAACGCCATCCAGCACGTGTGTCAGGCAGTTGATGCTCTCCGCGACTGATTGCTGGGACTGTGCCAGCGACTGCTGGGACTGTGCCATGGCGTGCTGTGACTGTGCCATGGCGTGCTGGGACTGGGCCATGACCTGGTGAGACTGGGCCAAGGCCTGCAGGGCGCCGGCAATGTCGTTTTGCTCTGGCACATTGCTGCCTGTGAGAGGGCAACCCTGTCCAGGGCCGAGGATGACGCGTGCACATTAAGCCCAACGCCTTGCATAACCTGACCCATTGCTCTCCACTGCGGATGCCACCCGTGCTGGTGTCGGACTGGGTCTCTGCCATGAGCGGCACCACTCCCTGCTCGTGGACGCGGTTCGACTCCTCTAACAGCGTCTGCAGAGTCTGGAAGGCTGCCCTCCTCCCGCCATTGTTTCCCTGGGTTTCTTGATGCATCGGCTGTGCGGGTGGGTTGAGAAAGTCCAGGAACTCAGAAAACGTCTGGGAGCCAGCTGCATGCTGGGCCTGGTCTGGCCTCCGCCAGTCCGAGCCCTCGTCTGCTCCGACCTCCACCTGCTGTACCTGCTCAGCTGTGATGTACGACCCAGACTGTGACCCAGGAGCCTCATCACTAAATAGGCCCGCCGGGGTGAGTGTCTCTGGGATGGTGGATGGTGTGGGAGATAGCTGTGCCGCAAGCCCGAGGTCGTCTTGGGTTGACGCCTCCTCTATGTCATCGGCCCGCTGAGAGGCCGCAGGGCGTTCGCGGGCCATTTCTCTCTCTTGCTCTGTCGCCGCCCTCTGGGAGTCCTGCTCCACAGATTCGGTTGGGGAGGATGGGACTCCCCGCTGATCGGGCACCCTCTGTCGTGCGGCCCCGGGTGAGCTGGGGGCAGATGCCTGTGTCCGCCTTGAGGCAGACGGCCCTGGTCGTTCGGCATCGCGTCCTAGGGAAGAGAATGAAACGGGTTATTTAGATACGCTTGGCCGGGCGCTGGACGGTCCCAGTGGGCAGCGTGTGAAGGGACAGAGGATGGGGGAGGTGTCCCAGTGGGCAGGGTGTGAAGGGACAGAGGATGGGGGAGGTGTCCCAGTGGGCAGGGTGTGAAGGGACAGAGGATGGGGGAGGTGTCCCAGTGGGCAGAGTGTGAAGGGACAGAGGATGGGGGAGGTGTCCCAGTGGGCAGGGTGTGAAGGGACAGAGGATGGGGGAGGTATCCCAGTGGGCAGGGTGTGAAGGGACAGAGGATGGGGGAGGTGTCCCAGTGGGCAGGGTGTGAAGGGACAGAGGATGGGGGAGGTGTCCCAGTGGGCAGAGTGTGAAGGGACAGAGGATGGGGGAGGTGTCCCAGTGGGCAGGGTGTGAAGGGACAGAGGATGGGGGAGGTGTCCCAGTGGGTAGGGTGTGTGAAGGGACAGAGGATGGGGGAGGTATCCCAGTGGGCAGGGTGTGTGAAGGGACAGAGGATGGGGGAGGTGTCCCAGTGGGCAGGGTGTGAAGGGACAGAGGATGGGGGAGGTGTCCCAGTGGGCAGGGTGTGTGAAGGGACAGAGGATGGAGGAGGTGTCCCAGTGGGCAGGGTGTGTGAAGGGACAGAGGATGGGGGAGGTGTCCCAGTGAGCAGGGTGTGAAGGGACAGAGGATGGGGGAGGTATCCCAGTGGGCAGGGTGTGTGAAGGGACAGAGGATGGGGAGGTGTCCCAGTGGGCAGGGTGTGCGAAGGGACAGAGGATGGGGGAGGTGTCCCAGTGGGCGGGTGTGTGAAGGGACAGAGGATGGGGGAGGTGTCCCAGTGGGTAGGGTGTGTGAAGGGACAGAGGGTGGGGGAGGTGTCCATGTGGGCAGAGTGTGAAGGGACAGAGGATGGGGGAGGTGTCCCAGTGGGCAGGGTGTGTGAAGGGACAGAGGATGGGGGAGGTGTCCAAGTGGGCAGGGTTTGTGAAGGGACAGAGGATGGGGGAGGTGTCCCAGTGGGCAGAGTGTGAAGGGACAGAGTATGGGGGAGGTGTCCCAGTGGGCAGGGTGTGTGAAGGGACAGAGGATGGGGAGGTATCCCAGTGGGCAGGGTGTGTGATGGGACAGAGGATGGGGGAGGGGGGGTGTTTGTCATGCAGGGTTGTCTCACTTGTTGCAGCTCAGCCAACCTCGCATTGCACGATCTCTCGGGTGGCAGATCCCCCAACAAGGTCCAGTGCCCTCTGCTCAAACATGGTGAGGGGGTGCCCGATGGGCGAACCCCCTCCAGTCTTGTTCCGCTCACGAGTGTTGTGAGCGGTCTTGTCCTGTTGGGGGAGGGGGCATAGGTAGATCATTACAATACGGCAGGTATCAGCAGTCCGTTCAGATACTGGCACAGTTTGGGGGTCAAGTTGAAATAAGACGATTGCATCTCTCCACGGGGGCCAGAGCGCTGGGTCTGTGACTACTTTGTGAACCACCCTCAACTCACTCTGCCCCAATCCCCCTCCACCCTCCGTGCCGGGGTGGGGGGAGGTGGGTGATTAAGTTAAGGGGGGGGGATGGTTGTGACCCAGGGGCACCCTCTTGGCACTTACCCTGGCAGCCCTGGTGAGGTCGTGCATCTTCTTCCGACATTGCTCTGCAGAGCGAGGGGTCTGCCCCACAGCACTGACGGCATCAGCCACCTCACGCCAGGCCTGGCGCACCGCGCTGGCAGGGTGGCGATGCCCTCTACGCGGGCAGATGATGCCCCTCCTCTGCTCGTTTGAATCGAGCAGCGTCTCCATGTCAGCCTCAACGAATCGCGGGGCAGCTCTCCTGAGCTCCGACATCCTGGCCTAGTTTCTGTGCTCGCCCGCGCCCTTTTACAGCGTCGGGCGGCGTCACGTGGGCGTGTCCGTAGCGTCGGCGCGTTCCGGCGTCATCGCACACATGATTGACCCGGCCCCGTTCCTAGCCCATTTCCCGGACGTGAATACGTCGGGAACTGGGCCGTGTCGGGCCGTCGCAAAAGTCGGCCGTTTTCACGGCTGACTTCGCGATTTTCCGCGGGTGCGGAGATTCGCGCCCCTTATATCTGAAATGTTGATGAAGAGGGTTATAACGGAGCCACCTCGCCAGTGAGCTGGGGCTGGCTTGTGAACATGAGTCTGGTGGGGGGGCTGGGTCAAATCTGTTAAAACAGGATTCATCCGGCCTAGGAGGTGTAGATGATTGGGGGGAAGTAGTTTCAGGAATAAATATCTGGGGGATTTATGTGATAGAATGAGGGTGGGTTAGGGAAAGCTGGCGAAAGTGGTTTCAAGAGTGAAGGGGTTGAGAGACCTCTGGATCGGTTGGGACATCGAATGTATGGGGAGTGCCGGTGAAGAGGACAAGAGATCTGTCACATATGAAGAGTTTGAAAGCTGCCGTGGTGATGCGACTGGAGACTCATTTGAGGCTAAAGGTTCAGTTACAGCTCCAAATGCGAAGGGTCAGTCAGGTGTTCCATTTGGGTTTTAATAACAGGGCCTGAGGGGTGGCAATATAAGTCAACAAAAGTGTTAGGTTCCTAATGCAGCAAGTCATAGTGGATCAAGGGGGCAGGCACGTCATCGTCAAAGGTGCATTGGAGGGGAGATCAGTGGTACTGGCCATTGTATATGTTCCCGAGCTGGGACGGTGTAGGATTTATGAACAGGAAGGTGGCAGCCATTCCAAGTCTAAATACACATCAGCTGGTTCTCAGTGGGGATTTAAACACAGACGGGGAAGGCATCAGGGCCGGAAGGATACATGGTGGAGTTCTACATGAAATTTATGGATCAGCTGGCTCCACTGTTGGTAATGATATTTGAAGATATGAAAAAGAAGGTGCTCCCAGAGATGATGCGTCAAACGTCATTTTCACTATTACTGAAGAAGGATAAAGATCCGATGGACTACGGGTCATATCGGCCGATATCATTATTAAATGTAGACGTTCGAATCTTGGCGAAGGTGTTGGCTCTGAGATCAGAGAGGGGCCTGCCGCCCTGCAAAGCAACAGTGCTAACAACCGTGCTACCGTGCCGCCCATATAGAGAACGCAAGTAACATCCCAGAAATCATTGGAAATGGGAGGGAGGGAGGAACTCAGGGAAAAAAAAACAATCACCAAGGAAGTGGTACTGAGAAAATTGTCAGCAATGGGCTGAAAAGTCTTCGGTTCCTAATGGACTTTCTCAGAGGGTTTAAAAGATACGACTCATGGGATAGTTGATGGATTGGTTTTAATTTTCCAAAATTCCCTACATTTGGGAAGGTTCTCTTAGATTGGAATATCGCAAGCATGACCTTTATTGAAAAAGGACGGGAGATAGGAACCAAGAAACCACAGACACGTGTTATTGGTACAAATGATAGAAACCATTATGAAAGACAGTAAGAAGTCTTACAACACCAGGTTAAAGACCAACAGGTTTATTTTGAATCACTAGCTTTCGGAGCACTGCTCCTTCCTCAGGTTAATGAAGAGGTGGGTTCCAGAAACACAGATATAGACAAAGTCAATGACGCAAGACTATACTTTGAACGGAGTCTTTCCAGGTAATTAAGTCTTTGCCGGTCCAGATGGAGCAACTGGAGAGAGGGATAATCCCTTTAAGTAACCTGTTAAGAGGATGCAAGGAGGTCACAAAGAGACATTGAGAGGTTAAGTGTGCAGCAAAGATTTGGCAAATGGAGTATAATGTAGACAATGTGAAATTGTCCATTTTGGCAGGAAGAATAAAAAAGAAGCTCATTATCTAAATGGTGAGAGATTGCAGGACTTTGAGGTACAGAGGGATCTGGGTGTCCTAGTGCATTAAACACAAGAGAATACTATGCAGGGCGAGGAAATGATTAGAAAAGCTAATATAATGTTGCATTTATTGTGAGGGGGATTGAATACAAAAGTAGGGAGATTGTGCCTCAGTTGTGCAGGGCACAGCTGAGACCAGCTCTGGAGTACTGTCTGCTGTATCTGTCTCCTTACTTAAGGAAATATGTTTTAGAAGCAGTTCACAGAAGGTTAAGTAGGTCAGCACCAGGAATAGGTGGGTTGTCTTGTGAGAAAAGGTTATTCAGATTGGGCTGGTATCCACTGGCGTTTGGAAAAGAGGTCACTTGATTAAAATCTTTAAGATTCGGAGGGGTATTGGCAGGGTGGATGTGCAGAGGATGTTTCCTCCTATGGGAGAACCTAGAGCTAGGGGGGTCACTGGTTACAAACAAGGGGCTTGCCCATTAAAGACAGAGATGAGGAGATTGTTTTCTCTCACAGGGTCTGGAACTCTCATCTCCAAAAGGCAGTGCAAGCAGAGCTGGATAGATTATTGATTAACAAGGGGTGAAAGTTTACCAGGGGGTCAGCAGGAATGTGGCATTGAGGTTACAATTAGATCAGCCAAGATCTTATTGAATAGGGGAGCAGAAATGCCTCCTCCTGCTCCGAATTCGTATGTCCGTATGTATGTTCACATGCATGGTGCATGTATGTTTGTATATATGTTTATATATGTGTTCGTATGTATGTCCATATGTATGTTTGCATGAATGTTTGTATGCATGTATGTTTGTATGTATGTGTTCATATGTATGTTGCATGTATGTTTGTATGTATGTGTGTTCATATGTATATCTGCATGTTCATATCATATTTGTATGTATGCTCATGTGTATGCTTGTATGTATGTTCATGTACATGTTTATATGCATGTTTATATGCATGTTTGTATGCATGTATGTTTGTATGTATATTCATATGTATGTTTGTCTGTTCAGAAATGGAAGAAACCTCACTTGGATTCAATTGCTGATTCCTGATTAGGGACACTTGACATGGAGCTGGTCTAAAATGATGCCTGGAGGCTGACTAACACATTTGATTATTTGGTTCTTCCGTAGGCTTAAGTGGGATATCTTGGTCCATTAATAATTGATCATTTCTGGCTTGCCATTATAGAGTACTTGACTGCGGAATGCAGTGTGCATAGCCATGTCTAGTACGTGTCTCCCCTGTGCCCCACTCAAACCTACTTTAGTAGAAGCTTGAGTTCCACAATATCTTTGAGGGGTAAATTAAGTTTTATGTATCTCTCATAGTTATTCAGTAACCATTGATACAGAGGCAAAGCTGCAATATAAGCCTTCTGGTAACCAGGGTAACAATATTTGAAGATCAGTTGGTGGGAGAGGTAAATTGAGTTACAAGCCTGGCTGAATCTTCCTATTGTGTGATTTACAATGTTCCTGCACTTCACCCTGCTGTGTTTTAAATTAAAAATAATAGGGACAGATGGTATGGTGTAAAGAAACAATTTTCAATCTCAACCCTCCTATTGCCCTTGTAATCTCCGCTCCCAGCTGCTCTCCAATTCCTTTCCAATAAACATTCTGAGTTGATACATAAATAGTTTGACTGATCTGCTGTTTCATTTTCCTATCCTTTCTTTTTTTCTCCACTCCTTCACGCACAAACTCATGGAACAAAATCGAAATGGGTGCCAACAGGTCTGGGATAGCTGCCTCTGTACCTTGGATAACAGTGCAAAGGCCTGGATTTACAGACGGAGGAGTAGGGGGGAGCAGGGTAGAGCAACAACAACTTACTCATTTCAAGACTGACGGGGCCAGACCCAAAGTGATGTTAACTCCGGGGACAGTGTTGCCAGTCAGCTGCCAGTTTGGGAATCAACAACACCTCGCTGTGTGGGCAGGGCTCAAACTCGGCTGCAGGAGACAACCACCTGTGGCCTAAGGAAGGATCAGTGCCAATTGAAGTCCATCGATGTAAAGGACAGAGAAGCACAGCAAGAGTCTCTGGCCTTGCTAAATTACATTTTTTTTTCATCTTCTCACAGAAGATTGCAATTTAAATTTCAGTGAAGAATGTTTCAATACTGTCCATGCAGTCAATCAGCTGAATTTCCATCGGTTTCCGCTTCATTACACAGAACAGAAGGGGTCATTGGTTCATCAGCGCTACGGGTCTCAAACAGAGTGAATCACAACACTGCTGGAGATTTAAAGTGTTAAAATAAAAGATTTTACAAAATAAAAGAAAACATAAACACACAAGATTACATTTTCACCATTAAATTATTTTTAATGAGCATTTCACCAAAAGAGTCTTACTTATTTACACTCACAAATAGACACCTCTTTCAGCAAAAAATCCTCAGAGATACTTAATCTATAAAAATTGCAATAATATTACCACAAATCACAATCCACTAATGCTGTAGGGGAGGTATTTCACAGGAATTCTCTCTCTCTCGGATTGGAAATTCAAGACTTTCAAACAAAACCCAGATTTCTGGAACAACCAGACACTTCTCTGAAGTGGCTGAAGACTATTCAATTCACTTCTTCACAGTTCTGTCCCAGCACAAATCACGCTCCTCTGGATATTTTACACAGCCACACCTCAACACAGCTTCCAACTTCTCTTTAAATAGGTTTTTTTCTCTTTCATCTTGTCCCTATCTTCCACCATGTTCTGATAAAATAAATTTAATAACTTTTCCTTGTTTATTTATGACCTTTCCTAAGTTGTAAGCTTCTTATTAACCACCCTTTGAAAATCACCAGCTAAAAATATAAATCCTCACTTATCTCCTAATGCAAATTTGTATCCACAATGTGTTTACCTGTAGAACATCCAACTCAGTCCAATTCACTTCAAATATCTGCTTTAAACATTGAACCTGTTTGATGTCCTCAATTTGTAGACACTCAGGGCGAAATTCTCCGCCCCCCACGACGGGTGGGAGAATAGCGGGAGGGCCCTTCCCGACATTTTTGCCGCCCTCCCGCTATTCTCCCCCCCCCGCCGAAGTCCCGACCCGAATCGCTGCCGCCGTTTTTTTACGGCCGGCAGCGATTCACAGCTGTTAGATGGGCCGAAGTCCCAGCCCTTTCCGCCGTTTTTACGAACGGCAAACACACCTGGTCTTGCCGTTTGTAAAAACGGCGTCACAAACTCGCTATTTATAACCATGGCACCGATTGGCACGGCCGTGCCAAGGGTGCCATGGGCCCGCAATCGGTGGGCACCGATCGCGGGCAGCGGGCCCGATGCCCGCGCACTCTTTCTCCTTCCGCCGCCCCGCAGTATCCATTCGCGGGGCGGCTGAGGGGCAACCCGGCCCGCGCATGCGCGGGTTTTGCGCAAAAACGCGATGACATCACCCGCGCATGCGCGGGTTGGAGTCTTCCAAACTGCGCATGCGCGACTGACGTCATATGACGCGTCAGCCGGCGCTAACTCCGGCAAGCGGGCTTAACGATTTTCGTTAAGCCCGTCTTGCCGGAGCCTACGGCGTTGGGCTGCTAGCCCCGACCAGGGACCAGAATCGGTCCCCGGTCGGGAAGGGGCGCGCTGCCGTAAAACCCGCCCGGGTTTTACGGCAGCTTTACGATTTCTCCCGTTTTGGGAGAATCTCGCCCTCAGTCCCTTGATTTATTAAATTAAACATACATACACACACATGCACAGACACACACACACACACACACAGCACAGGCACAGATGGGTGTCATGGTAGCACAGTGGATAGCACTGCTGCTTCACAGCACCATGGACCCCGGGTTCGGTCTGCATGTTCTCCCCGTGTCTGCATGGGTTTCCTCCGGGTGCTCCGGTTTCCTCCCACAAGTCCTGAAAGACGTGCTTGTCAGGTGAATTGGGCATTCTGGATTCTCCCTCTGTGTAACTGTGTGGCGACTCAGGAATTTTCATAGCCACTTCATTGCAGTGTTAATGTAAGCTTACTTGTGACACGAGTAATAAAGATTCAGACACACACACACATGCACAGACACGCACACTCTGCCCATAATCCTGTTTTACAGAATATCAAAGTAGACCTTCGGAATATTAAAATATAATTTTTTTCCCAGGGAAAGGTAGGGCTCTGTGAGGATCATTTTTAGAAACAGTAGACATGTTTGGATCGCTGCTACTTCTGGATTCCTCACTGCTATCTTCACCATGTGGGAATCTGCTCAGCCTTCCCACTCCAAGCACAAAGAACATTTGAAATCCAATAACTTGAGATAACTTGAGAGATAAAAAGTAAATAAAAAGATATAAAGAAAATGGTACGAGCTGCAAAAAAGAATATAAATAAAACCTTACAGGGATCTCAAAGCTAATGACAAAATGTTATATGCAGTAGATTTTTATTGGGTGGCTGATAAAAGAGAAAATGGTCCAGTAAAGATGGATTTGAGGGAAACAATAACAGGTGATAAGGAGGGGCAGACCTGTTCAGTCAGTATTGTGTATTGACCTGTCACAGTGGAAGGACAGGAAAAAATACCAACAGGAGAAAGAGACCAAAAACTAAATCTCGGTGTGAGATTTAATGGTGGTGTCAGTGAAATAATGACAATGGATGAACAATCCGACTGAAACCTGTTAGATTTCTTGGACCCCATGGTTTTGAACCTTGGATAGTTGAAGAAATAGTTGAGGAAATTGCAAGTGTATTAGTCAGAATGTTTCAAAGCTTGCTAAATTCAGGAATTGTGCATTTGGATTGCAAAATCTAAATGTCACTCCATTGTTAGAGGAGGAGTCAAACCAGAAACGTATCTTCTTCCTGGGCAGTCCCTCAGGGTCGAGGGCGGCTTACTTCCTCTCCGGGGAGGTGAGTCCTGTGGTGGCTGAATAGTCCAATCCCGGATCCGCAGACTCTGCCACAGGTTTGGCAGGTGGTGTTTAATGAGGTGGGTGGGTGAGACGCTCTGGGTTCTGCGGTCTCCTTCCACCGTTTGCACTTGGCCTCCGCGGGCCCCACCTTACACCACTCGAGGTGATTGCCACCATCGCGGATGCCTTTTCTCCAGTTTGTGCGTTCTAAGGCAAGCGATTCCCACGTGTCGGTGGGGATGTTGCATTTATTCAGGGAGGCTTTCAGAGTGTCCTTGTAGCGTTTCCTCTGCCCTCCTAGTGATCGCTGGCCATTACGGAGCTCGGAGAACAGCACTTGTTTCGGGAGTCTTGTGTTGGGCATGTGGACAATGTGGCCGGCCCATCACAGCTGGTTGAGAATGGCCAGTGCCTCGATACTGGGGATATTGGCCTGGGGGAGGGGACACACACATTGTTAAACCTATCCTGCAGGTGGATTTGCAGGATTTTGCGGAGGCAGCGTTGGTGGTATCTCTCCAAGGATTTGAGGTGTCTGCTGTACATTGGCCAGGTTTCTGATGCATACAGGAGGGTGGGGACCACGGCTGCTCTGTAGACCATGAGCTTGGAGCTGTGTTTCAGGTCTCGGTCTCCAAACACTCTGTACCCGGCCGTAAATGAAGTCGCGGAAGATTGGCAGGCAGTCCGGTCGGAAGACCCCCTCAGTCGCCCTCTGCCTAGACCTGTTTATGGCAAGTTTCGCCAATCCCGGGAGCAGGTTTACAAGGAGGTCCTCCACCTCCCCCCCCCCCGCCCAACCCGCCCACCCCCTGCCCCCCCCCCACCCTCCCCCCCCCCCCCCCCCACCCCCCACCCCCCGCCCCGAGACAGGACAGTTAACATTGTTAGGAATTAACTCTTGATGGCCTTGCAGCCTCACGGCGCTGAGTTCCCAGGTTCGATCCCGGCTCTGGGTCACTGTTCGTGTGGAGTTTGCACATTCTCCCCGTGTCTGTGTGGGTCTCACCCCCACAACCCAAAGATGTGCATGTTAGGTGGGCCTCACTAAATTGCCCCTTAATTGGAAAAATGTAAAAAAAACCTCTCAATGACCAATAAGTTTGACAAGCATGTGTCTCAGGAATGTGAGACATTGCTCTCTGCCTCAGGGACAGACAAAGCCAATAGGCACCCTTCCTAATCAGGCTGCATCATTCTGATGTCTCATTGCTGTCAGGCCTCTACAGCCACAGCAGAGTTTTGTCCACTCCCCCATCCACCCCCCCTCCTCTCCCGGCTGGACAACATGTTGTCTTCTCTCTCTGGGTCTCAACCTCAAACCCATTTGTCCCAGCTCCTTGACTCTGATCACACCCCACTCCCACCCCATCTGGCCTGCAGCCACCCCAAAGCCCCCTACCCCCATGCCACAGACCTCATACTAACACAATCCTCTGAGAACTTTCAAACAACAGACAGCAGACTTCAGGACCACCCATACCGACTGCGACCCCCATCCCACACAGACCCCCACCCCCTCCGGAAATGGCCAGTGGGCTCTGTCCCTGGTGCTTAGTGGACACGGTGATGTTCTCCTCTGTCCCCCCCCCCCCCCCCCCCCCCCCCCCCGTCCCCCCCCTCCTCTCAGAGGTCATGGCTCCTGGTTGCCGTTTGTACAAAGCAGCAGTAATTGGTGCCACATCAGGCCTGGTGGCTGTGAGGATTCACAGAGGGTTGAAGATGTGACGTTAACCACACCAAGTATATTTTATCAGATTCAAATTCCTGCTAATCAGCTTCTCATGGAGGAGCCGGGAACATTGTGTTCTGAAATCTCGCTGACACAGATCCCATTTTTGACCTCTTGCAAGATTTAGTGGCTATGATGGGATTTGCAGGGGATGGTAAAGGGCCCAATAAATCCCAATCCTTGAGTTACCCAGAAAGCCATTAACTGTCTCTGTATAAAAAGTAAGGAGACATTGTTAACAGTTCTGAGATCACGGCAAAGAGCTTTTGGATGGGTTATTTTGGTTGGTTTTGTGAGCTTTAACAGTGAGTGCATGATAAGGGTGGAGAGATCGTTTAAAGATTCCATCAAGAACTCAGCACAAAGTAAGATAATACAGCAGGAACACAAATAATTTATGTTGGAAATTAATAGTGAATATAAAATCACTATACACAATTTCAATCATAATTGCTTTCAATCACATCAGTGCATTGGTTGTGAACAGCAATTTTAAACGGGATTTAGCCTTCCCAACAGCAGTATTGTGTAAATGTGTGGTTATAATGGCCCAGGTTTGGCAATGATCATGATGTTTAATATGCCAGTGTGCAGTGTCACTACCTCTATGAAACTGAGAGAAACCTGCAGCATTCCCCTTAACTTCCTGACTCCCCCGGTATCAGATTTAAGCCGGAGGGGGCACCCCAAAGATGCGTTGGGGAATCCCTCTCGGAAGTGGCCACACAAGGGTTCACGCAGTCAGAAGCGCTAACTTCCTCTGGACAATTGCGCTGCGCTGGGAACGATATGACGAAGCGATCGGATATTCTGCCAGCAATACACTCATAATTACTCCGTTAGAGTTTGAAGAAATAAAAACACTCCTATTCAGTTTAACTAACTTAAACACCCGGACAGAGCCCCACACAAGATACCCCACAGCCTCACAAACCCGCGGAGGAGACCCCCAACCTCTATCCTCGCTAACCACCCCCAACCCTCCCCCTCGGTATTCCCCCCCCCCCCCCCCCCCCCCCCCCCCCCCCGGTCTATCTCTCCCTCTCATGCTTTGGCTACTTTCCCCTGATTCTTGGCTACCTGGCTATTCTTCTGCTTGTTTGTTGGCCACAAACAGGTCCCAAACAATCGCGTGAACGGCTCCCACGTTCTGTGGAAGCCGACGTCCGACCCCTTGGATGGCGAATTTGATTTTCTCCATTTGGAGAGATTCCGAGAGGTCGGACAGCCAGTCTGCAGCTCTGGGCGGTGCTGCTGACCGCCAGCCACACAGGATTCTACGGCGGGCGATCAGGGAGGCAAAGGCAAGGGCGTCGCCCTCCTCCCCAGGAATAGATCTGGCTGGTCTGAAACCCTGAAGACCGCCACTATCGGGCATGGCTCCATCCTCACCCCCACCACTTTGGACATAGCCTCGAAGAAGGCTGTCCAGTACCCCGCCAGTCTGGGGCAAGACCAGAACATGTGGGTATGGTTGGCTGGGCCTACTTGGCACCGTTCACATCTATCCTCCACCTCGGGAAGAACCTACTCATTCGGTTTCTTGTTAAGTGGGCTCTATGTACCACTTTTAGCTGCGTCAGGCTGAGCCTTGCGCACGTGGAGGTGGAGTTGACCCTATGCAGTGCTTCGCTCCAGAGTCCCCACCCTATCTCAATCCCCAGGTCTTCCTCCCATTTCTTTCTAGTTGCGTTCAGTATGGCGTCGGCCCTTTCTATCAGTCCGTTATACATGTCACTACAATTTCCTTTGTCTAGTATGTTTGCGTCAGTAGTTCTTCCAGTAGTGTCTGTCGTGGCGGTTGTGGGTACGTCCTTGTCTCCTTAGTAGGAAGTTTTTTGAGCTGTAGATACCTTAGCTTGGTCGGGGGAGGCAGGGAAATGAAAGCCGGAAGGAAGGCACGGGATACAATAACGAACTTGGCATCTCCAGGAGCAGGGAACGAGGAGAACGAAGACGAAAGACGGGAGGAACGGCAGAAGCGGAGGTGAGCGCGAGACGGCAGCGAGATCCGTCCGGGTGAAGCAAGTGACAACAACACCAAACCCATTCGAGTATTGGCCACTGTAATTATTTCTCCGGCACCCGAATGTATACTTACCTCCCCAGTCTCCAACCCCCCCTTCCCCCCCGCAAACAGTCGCCCACTTATGTGTTGTAAAGAATTTTGCCAGGTGTACAGAGTTGCTGCTGCTGAGCTGGTGCATAATACTTGACCAGTTATTCTATTTTATTTTTTATTATATATTTTTTTTACTATTTACTATTTTCTTTTCTTTGGCATGTTTGTGTGTGCCCTTCTCTTCTATATATGTAACGGTCAATATACTTTGTTCAAAAACCCAATAAAAAAACATTTATAAAAAAAAAAGAATGGGCATGTCCTACTTTTTAAATTTTACAGTACCCAATTATTTTATTTTTCCCAATTAAGGGCCAGTCCACCTATGCTGCACATCCATAAGACATAGGAGCAGAATTAGGCCACTCGGCCCATCGAGTCTGCTCCGCCATTCAATCATGGCTGATATTTTCTCATCCCCATTCTCCTGCCTTCTCCCCATAACCACTGGCCCCTTTATTTATCAAGAACCTATCTATCTCTGTCTTAAAAACACTCAGTGATTTGGCCTCCATAGCCTTCTGCGGCAAAGAGTTCCACAGATTCACCACACTCTGGCTGAAGAAATTCCTCCTCATCTCTACCCAAGTGGAATTGAGATAGTCTTGGAATGTGAAGCCTGAAAGGTGCAGATTAGGATTGGTACGAGCAGGTCTCAGCTTTGCGGACAGGCAGCGGTGCCCCTATAGAGGAATCTGGTCCCAGGACATCTTTTAGTGAGGTAAGATATACTTTAGTGAGGTAAGATATACTTTGATGGAGGTCAGGTGCCTTTTGCAGGATGTAGGATGCATTTTGGAACTGTTAAAATGTGGCATGAAAGTGGATACAAAAAAGTGTATAAACTCATCATTGTCGCGTTTGGAACTGTGAACCAGGATGGGATACTCTGATGCACAATTGTAATCGGAAATCGGGCAGAGAATCGATTCCGACACCGGGATGGGGGCCGGCGCCGGTTTGACACTGTTTTCAAATTCTCCACACCCTCCAAACCGGGGTCATCGTGACACACGCTGCACACAATTCCAATGCCATTGTTGCCTCATTGGCTGATCCACTCACGATGCTCCGCCCCGCAGGTTCCCGAAGGCATGGGACATGTTTGGTTCAAGCCACACTCGGCCAGGATCTGTGCCGCTGGGGTGACTTCTGTGAGGGCTGGGGGGGGGGGGGGGGGGGGGGGGTACTGGTGGGATGGCTGGGGAGTGGTCACAAGGTGGGCTGTGGGATTGCCGGCGGCGGATTGGGATTAGCGCATGTCCGATGTCATGTTGTACGGCACGAATGGTGCAGGTCGTCAGCCGTGCGCATGCGAGGCCCGGAACCCGCCGATTCTCCGGCGGGTGCTTCAGAAGACGCTGGTATAGGAATCAGTGAGGGGTCAGTGCCGAATTTCCTGTCGTGAAAATCAGCACTTTGTCTCCAGAATGGAGAATCCAGCCCCCGATCTGTCAAAATCAACGACTACAACTGGGGGATGCACCTGTCAAAGGGATCTGTGAAGGCATTTAAAAGTCCTGCCCTTTCACTGTTTGGAAAGAAATTGGTGTTTAAAAAAAATGATTGTTTGCTATTTTACACTGTGTGTTTTCATAAACCTGAGGGCTTGCACTACTGGATTAGTGCTTTATGACTGATTTCATAAACATCAATTAGCACACTGGGCTGTCTGTTATTTCACCATTTCACTACCAGCGAAAATGTTTGTTGTGAGAAGGGATTGTGAACCTGAATGAAACATTTGTTGTGGGTGGAACAGTGGCTCAGTGGTTAGCACTGCTGCCTCACGGCATTGAGGACCCGCGTTCGAATCCCGGCCCTGGGTCACTGTCCATGTGGAGTTTGCACATTCTCCCCGCGTGTGCGTGGGTCTCACCCCCACAACACTAAGATGTGTAGGGTAGGTGGATTGGCCACGCTAAATTGCCCCTTAATTGAGAAAAATGAATTGGGTACTCTAAATTTATTTTTAAAAATGAAGTGTTTGTTGTTATAAGTTGAATGAAAGTAAAAGTTAAAAATGGGATTTTATGAACTTAAAGCTTTTTGTAATGCAGTGCAACAGACTCTTAGAACTTTATTTTCTGGAACTTTATTTTATTTCATTTCTGTATTGGTTCGAATCTGCCGATTGTCAATAATGGGTAATGTGGCATGTCGATGGGTTGTGGGTGGGCACTAAGTTGGCATAAGTGATATAAAGGTCATGGGAGTAGGTGGGAGAGCATAAGGTGGCATGAGGAGTGTGAGGTGTCATTGGTGTGGAGATTGGCATGTGTGGCATGGATGGGACATGAAATGAATGAAATGCAAATCGCTTATTGTCACGAGTCGGCTTCAATGAAGTTACTGTGAAAAGCCCCTAGTCGCCACATTCTGGCGCTTGTTCGGGGAGGCTGGTACGGGAATCGAACCGTGCTTCTGGCCTGCCTTGGTCTGCTTTCAAAGCCAGCGATTTAGCCCAGTGTGCTAAACAGCCCCGATGTGGTGTGTGTGAGATGGTGAGGGGGTCTGAGGGGTGAGCGCAGGAGAGATGCTTATTTTTCACTCTTTATTTTTCAATTTTGGACATAGTGTTGGATTCTAAATGCTGGCCCTCTGCCCAGCCCAGCCTACCTCCCCATCCAGTGCCCTCCTCATCACATTCTGGGTCACCCACCCCAACCCCTAATCGAGTATGCTCCTCAGACTGAAAATACAATATCCAGGCAGCAATTTAAAGCTTGGGTTCACGGAGGCAGGAATTGCCTCTGCCTCTGTGCATTTAATCCAAGAGAGAAGATAAGGGGCGAGATTCTCCAATCCCGTACCAGGTCGGAGAACCGCTGGGGGGGGTGGTGGGGACGCGAATCCCACCACGCCGCTCCGACGCCGGGCCGCCGATTCTCCGGCAACCCGAGAATCGGCCCCAATGGTGCCAGCGTGGTTGCCACGGCGCTGGTCAGGGGCCGCTGAATGTGGGTCCCCCCCCCCCGGGCGATTGTCCGCGCTCGATGGGCCGAGTGACCGCTGAGTCCCGCCGGCGTCGTTCGTGTGTGGTCCTATCCGTCAGGACCTCACCCTTCTGGCTGTGGGGGCTGTCCTGGTGGGGGGAGAGGGGGGATCCGACTCCGGGGGTGGGGGGCAGGGCCTCTGTCGCAGCCTGGCGGAGAATCCAACCCAGGAGCTGTTATTGAAATTATGCATAAGTGGCTCAAATCAAATTCTCAGAAGAGAACTCTGAAATGTCAAATTTCTGTCCATACGGAAGTGACATTTTAGAGTGGCCGACATTGAGTTTTCTGCTTACTGTCTAATTAAAACATTTCAACACCATTTGTCATCTTAATTACTTTCCCCAGAGTTGACGAATAAACCTTAATCCAACTAACCCAAAATCCCAGCTCGAAACCCAAATTAATTAGAGATACTGGATCCTCAAACTAAAGTGACTGAATCAAATCTGTGACCAGCTGCTTCATTCAATGGTAAATTAACTGAAACTTTTCACTCAATGCCAGTATTAAATGGAGGTTTTTAAACAATTGTTAACAATTTTGATGCCTGTTTCTTTTCCATTCTTCTCTTTGATATTGAAGGAAACTTGGGGAAATTCAATTTCTTCAACTCCCGAATCTTGTACTTCTGTCACAAAGTTCTCCAGACCGGTAAGTAGCATGATTCCCAACACATCTACCAGGTCAACTGGCCAAGTACAGCGATTGAATTAGTGGTGGGATGTGGATTGACTCACCACACTTCACCACGAGTATCTTGCTGGATATAAACATCGTATCTGATATCCTGCTGTCTCGGATTGTCTGGGTTATTCTACCTGGCGCTTGAATCTCCAATCTTCCGACCTGAAAAAGAAAATTGAGACCATAAAACCTGGTTCAATCCATCATTTAGAATTGTGGATTGTTCTACTCAATTGATATTAAGTCCATTGAATGAATAACAATATAATATATTCCAGTATATGGTATACACTTTATGGTGCCATTTATTAAGCAAATTAACATATATTTCATATAGCATGATAAAACTCAGTCAAAGAACTCACAGGTAATGTATGTAGGGAGAGTAAACAGAATCTGAAAGTTACCAAGTGAACATTAAAGGGATTTACGAAGGACAATAACACTGATTTTTATCTGCATCACAATTTGCTCCTTGTTGGGTAGACAAAATGTCTGACAAAGCAATTCCTCAATTATATGGCTCTCTATAAATGCATTGCTCAGTACTCAAAGATGACAAATACATCATGAATTTAAGTTTGTTGTTAGACATGCGCTTTATAACATTCCCGAAAGATGGTATGGATCAGTGGGTAGAAGGTAGAAAACTCAAAAGGGAAAATCTATTTGCTGCAGCAGTTTAATCAAAAGTACAGAATGTAACATTTGCCACATGCAGGCCCTATGAATGGTTTGTATTACCCCCCCCCCCCCCCCCCCCCAGGCAGCCTCCAGGACATGTCGCCTCGAGCCCCTCACTAACAGTATTCTTACTTTTTTTGCCAATACCCATGGAAAGTTCCATGGTCAGCCCAACATCAGAATAACAGGAGGCAGGGCGTCATCCAAAATACTATCAGTGTATTAAATATTCATCATTAGCAACCTTCTCCTATAAATATTCATCATTAGCAACCTTCTCCTATGGTGGGAGAGAGAGGGTTAGAGGTTTGCAGAGTGTCAATTTAGATGACATTTTGGATAAAAGCGAGACTGGAACTATCGATCTTAATAAAATGTTGTAAACATATTGATTGGATAGTTCCTTCAAAGACTGATGGGCTGAATGTCCTCCCAGGTAAGGAGCACAATTACAATTTGTGGGGTGGGGTTGAGGGTGTGGGTGGGTGTGTGTGGGGTTGGGGGTTGGGAGTGGGGATGGGGTTGGGGTTCGTGGTGGGGTGGGGGTGTGGCTGGGGGTTGGAGGTGGGGTTGGGGCTTGGGTTGGGGGTGGGGGTCTGGGTGGGAGTTGGGGGTGGGGGCATGGGTGGGGTTTGGGTTGGGGGTGTGAGTGGGGTTGGGGTGGGGTTGGGGTTGGGGGTGTGGATGTGGGTGGGGTTGGGGTGGAGGTGGGGGTGGGGGTTGGAGGTGGGGTTGGGGTTGGGGTTAGGTTTGGGAGTGGGGTTGGGTTTGGGTTTGGGGGTGTGGGTGGGGGTGGGGGTGGAGGTGGAGGTGGGGGTTGGAGGTGGGGTTGGGGTTAGGTTTGGGGGTGGGGTTGGGTTTGGGGGTGGGGGTGTGGGTGGGGGTGTGGTGGGGTTGGGGTTGGATTTGGGGGTGGGGGTGTGGGTGGGGGTGGGGGTGGGGATTGGAGGTGGGGTTGGGGTTGGGTTTGGGGGTGGGGGTGTGGTTGGGGGTGGAGGTTGGAGGTGGGGCTGGGGTTGGGGTTGGGTTTGGGGGTGGGGGTGTGGGTGTGGGTGGGGGTTGGCGGTGGGGTTGGGGTTGGGTTTGTGGGTGGGGGTGTGGTTGGGGGTGGGTGTTGGATGTGGGGCTGGGGTTGGGGTTGGGTTTGGGGGTGGGGTTGAGTTTGGGGGTGGGGGTGTGGGTGTGGGTGGGGGTGGGGGTTGGGGTGGGGTACGGTTGGGGTTGGGTTTGGGGGTGGGGGTGTGGGTGTGGGTGGGGGTGGGGCTTGGGGTTGGGGTTGGGTTTGGGGGTGGGGTTGGGTTTGAGGGTGTGGGTGGGTGTTGGGGGTGGGGTTGGGGTTGGAGGTGGGGTGGTGGGTGGGAATGGGGGTGGGGGTTGGTGTTGGGGTGGGGTTGGGGTTGAGGGTGTGGGTGGGTGTTGGGGGTGGGGTTGGGGTTGGAGGTGGGGTGGTGGGTGGGAATGGGGGTGGGGGTTGGTGTTGGGGGTGGGGTTGGGGTTGAGGGTGTGGGTGGGTGTTGGGGGTGGGGTTGGGGTTGGAGGTGGGGTGGTGGGTGGGAATGGGGGTGGGGGTTGGTGTTGGGGTTGTGCCCTTCCCAGCCCAGGAAAAGGTTCAGGAGCTGCCACAGGGGCTACCAGCTGCCATGTGAGGTGTTTGATTGATCTGGCCTGGGTCTGTGAGACATCCTCCCAGATATAATAAAACAGAAAGGCCCTCACCCCTCCAGCCCTCACCCCTCCAGCCTTCACCCCTCCAAATTCCCTTGCCCTCCACATACTCCCCATGCCCCAGCAATGGCACTCCATGCACCCAATGGTACCGCATGCCACCGCATATTCAGCTTTGGTATTCTCCATGTCCATTTACCCACTATGCTCTGTATGGAACCAATAAAACCGATCGTAGTGTTATAAGAAACTTCAAAACAGTCATTCCTCCCACTTTTTGAAGGTAACTCCTTTTTACTATGACCAATAAAAGTGTCAATCATCCAGTCATTTTAAAGTACCAATATCTGAAACTGCAAGCACTTGAACCCTCTTAAGCTTGAGCAGCTCAACATTATGAAATTGACAGCACAGATCAGCATGGTAGATGGCCAATCAAGCAGAGTTTTCCCTGGTGTTTCAACAGGCTACTGTATTAGTGTGCTTTCAGTCAACACTCACATGGAAGAGATTGCCATGTCAGACTGCGACTCCTGTGCTGCACCAGGGAATGCTTAACTCAGAGTTGGCCACCACAATGCAAACTATTGGCCTATGATGCAGGAAGCAACCACAAATAAAAATGCATGGAATGAAGATGTAGTTACTCCTAAGAATGAAGGTAGCTGGGTGATGTTTAAAAGGAGGGGGAGGAAGCAGTCAGTGCAGGGATCCCCTGCGGTTGTTCCCCTCAATAACAGGTATACTGTTTTGGATACTGTTGTGGGGGGGGACCTACCAGAAGTAAGCCACGGTGACCAGGTCTGTGGCACTGAGTCTGTCCCTGTGGCTCAGAAGGGAAGCAGGGAGAGCAGGAGAGCAATAGTTATTGGAGACTCTATAGTTAAAGGTACAGATAGGTGATTCTGTGGCAGAGATAGAGGAGGGGGAGCCACAAGTTGAGGTACACATCGGTACCGTTGATACAGGTAGGAAAAGGGACGGGGATGTAAAACAGGAATTCAGGTAGCGAGGGTGGAAGCTGAGAGCCTGGACAGACTGTGTTGTCATCTCTGGTTTGCTGCCAGTGCCACGTGCTAGCGAGGTGAGGAACAGGGAGAGAATGAAGTTAAACATGTGGCTACAGGGATGGTGTAGGGGGGAAGATTTCAGTTACTCGGATAATTGGAGCACATTCTGGGGAAGGTGGGATCTGTACAAACAGGATGGGATACACCTGAACCAGAGGGGCACCAATATCCTGGGAGGGAAATTTGCTACAGCTCTTCCGGGGGGGGGGGGGGGTTAAACTAATTTGGCACGGGGGTGGGAAACTGATTTGTAGTCCAGGAGGTAGCATTGCATCAGGAATAAGGTTAGTGAGCTTGAAGCATGGATTGGTACCTGGGACTACGATGTTGTGGCCATTACGTAGACGTGGATGGAACAGGGGCAGGAATGGTTGTTGGAAGTTCCGGGGTTTAGATGTTTCAGTAAGATTAGGGAAGGTGGTAAAAGAGGTGGAGGAGTAGCATTGTTAATCAAGGATAGCATAATGGCTGCAGAAAGGCAGTTTGAGGAGGATCTGTCGACTGAGGTAGTGTGGGCTGAAGTTAGAAATAGGAAAGGAGCGGTCACATTGTTAGGAGTTTTCTATAGGCCCCCAAATAGTAACAGAGATGTGGAGGAAAAGATTGCAATGCAGATTTTGGATTGGTGCGGTAGTCACAGGGTAGTTGTCATGGGTGACTTTAACTTTCCAAATATTGATTGGAACCACTATAATTCGAATAGTTTGGATGGGGCTGTTTTTATCCAGTGTGTGCAGGAGGGTTTCCTCACACAATATGTGGATAGACCATCAAGAGGTGGGGCCACATTGGATTTGGTACTGGGTAATAAACCGGGCCAAGTGGTAGATTTGATTGTGGTCGAGCACTTTGGAGATAGTGACCACAATTCGGTGTTCACTATTGCAATGGAGAGGGATAGGAACAAATGGCAGGGCAAGATTTATAACTGGGGAAGGGTAATTACGATGCGATTAGGCAAGAATTGGGGAGCATAAGATGGAGACAGGAACTGTCAGGGATAGGCTAAATTGAGATGTAGAGCTTGTTCAAGGAGCAAATACTACGTGTCCTTGATATGTATGTCCTTGTCAGGCAGGGAGGAAATCATCGAGTGAGGGAACCATGGTTTACAAAAGAGGTTGAATGTCTTGTCGAGAGGAAGAAGGGGGCTTATGTAAGGATGAGAAAACAAGGTTCAGTTAGGGCACTTGAGGGATACAAGATAGCTAGGAAGGAGCTCAAGAAAGGGCTTAGGAGAGCTAGGAGGGGTCATGAGAAGTCCTTGGCAGGGTAGGATCAAGGAAAACCCCAAGACTTTTTACACTTATGTGAGGAATAAAAGAATGACCAAGGTGAAATTAGGGCCGGTCAAGGACAGTAGCGGGAACGTGCGTATGGAGTCTGAAGATATAGGAGAGGCGTTGAATGAATACTTTTCTTCAGTGTTCACAAAGGAGAGGGACCATGTTGCTGAGGAGGATAGTGCAATACAGGCTGGTAGGCTGGAGGAGGTAGATATTCGGAAGAAAGATGTGTTAGAAATTTTGAGAAGCCTGAGGATAGATAGGTCCTCTGGGCCTGATGGGATATATCCTAGGATTCTTTGGAGGCGAGGGATGAGATTGCAGAGCCTTTGGCTTTGATCTTTATGTCCTCACTGTCTACAGGAATAGTGCCAGAAGACTGGAGTGAGGCGAATGTTGAACCCTTGTTCAAGAAAGGGAATAGGTATAACCCTGGGAATTATAGGCCAGTTAGTCTCACTTCGGTCATAGGTAAATTATTGGAAAGGGTCCTGAGGGATAGGATTTATGATAATTTGGAAAGATACAGCTTAATCCAGGATAGTCAGCATAGATTTGTGAGGGGTAAGTCTTGCCTCGCAAGTTTGATTGTATTCTTTGAGGAGGTAACTAAGTACATAGATGAAGGTAGAGCAGTTGATGTCGTATACATGAATTTTAGTAAGGCGTTTGAAAAGGTGCCCCATGGTCGGCTCATGGGTTATGCGGCAACTGTACAAGACCTTGGTTAGACCACATTTGGGGTATTGTGTGCAGTTCTGGTCACCTCATTATAGGAAGGATGCGGAAGCATTGGAAAGCGTGCAAAGGAAATTTACCAGGATGCTGCCTGGATTGAAGGGTAGGTCTTATGAGGAAAGGTTGAGAGAGCTACGGCTTTTCTCATTGGAGCGAAGGAGGATGAGAGGTGACTTAATTGAGGTGTAAAAGATGATGAGAGGGATAGATAGAGTGGACGTTCAGCGACTTTTTCCTCGGGTGGATGTAGCTGTTACAAGGGGGCATAACTATAAGGTTCATGGTAGAAGATATAGGAGGGATGTCAGAGGTAGGTTCTTTACTCAGAGAGTGGTTGCGGCGTGGAACGCACTCCCAGCTATGGTAGTCGGACACTTTAGGAACTTTCAAGCGGTTATTGGATAGGCATATGGAGTGCACTAGAATGATTGGGAGTAGGTTGATTTGATCTTAGTTTCAGACTAGTTCGGCACAACATCGTGGGCCGAAGGGCCTGTACTGTGCTGTACAGTTTTATGAAGAGACTAAAGACTGAAATTGTTTCGGAGTTGCCAGTGAACACTATGTTCTGCTCACAGGAACTTGACCCCATGTTCCCTGTGCCTTGCAAAATGAACATCCTTTGTGTTATAAGATTTTGTACATATTTCACATCTGCTTTTTTATTACATTCCAAATTAAGGAGTTCACAGAAACACTGAATATGTTTTAATTTCCAGCATATTCTGCGAAAGACTCAAAAATTGTAATCTTTTTGTACTAATTGCTGTAATGCTGAATGTTTGCCCAATTCTCAAGAGGTTGGAATATTTTGAATAATCAGTTGTAAGTAGATGGATCTCTCACCTGTTTTCATTTATATGTTAATTTTTTGTATGACATGTGGTTAAGGAGAACTTTGATAAATTGCGCAATGTATATTAGTTGAAATTTAGTTGTTAAATGTACCACGCAGAAAGAGAAATGGGAAGGAGAATTAAATTATGGATCCATGCATAAAATAAACTGGAGCTGAGTGCAGTCATTTAGCAAAACACCTCGAAAGTGTAAGCTGATGGAATGTTTTAGATATTTTGTGGGAAATGAAAGATAAAAATCGCTCCAAGAAACAGCTGACAAATTTCAATTTAACTTTTGGACCATACTATGATGCAGCATATCATTCAAGTTGTTTTTCACTTTTAAATTAACCATTAGCTTTTTAAATGAAAAATTCTCATCTTCATGTTTGATTTAAGGCTGTGTTGACAGGTTCTGGGTGACTTCATTAATCTCATTCACAGAATTTTAAGTGATTAGTAAATGGTACATTTTCTCCGCAGGCATCCTCCTGCTGAGATATTTTGTGTACAGTATGTGTTCACGATATTGACTGACTAGCAGCTTATGTAAGCACCTCTTTTATACTCTTACATTTTCAGTTTTTCATATCCTGAGCAAGTCTACAATTAATGTCACAGGATTTTTATTGCCTCTTCCACCTTGCCTCCAACTCACATGTAGTGCTGTTGTCATAATTGATTAACATCTGACTGGCTCCTTGCTTCTCCCACAGTTTTTTATTGAACATTCATGACACCGCATTCTCTTCTGTTGTACTTATATAAATGTGCATCGAGGTGCCTGTTAATGTACTCCATTATCTTTTGTTGACTGGTTTTACCAGAACAATAATTCACTACATAACAGGACGTGATCAAACAGAAATGTAACTCTGCAAAGCAGGCAGCTGTTCGGTCTTCAAAATAGCTCATTGCTGGTTTGAAATTAATTACGCAGGGAAATGGAAATAGCTTCTCTTGTATAAAGCATTTTGGAATTTTTTTCACCATTGTTTATCAATTTAATATGCCCTTTCAGTCCAAGGCTATCACGCCTTCCACTGTTTTCTGCTTGGAAAAATCTTATTATTGAATCCAATTTTTTCAAAGCTCAAAATCATCATATTTTGAATATTCTTTGCAAACACATATCTCTCTTAAATTTACATAACCATCCAGCCATTGCTTAAAACTATAATTTTCCCCTCACTGGAACATGAACATTTTCCAAAACATCAGAACAATTACAAATTAATGGGCCAGATTTTCATGAAAAATAAGGGTGTTTGAATGAGTCATTGCTTCATTAATGCACGAGGCATAAGCAACTTGGAGTTGGTGCAAGATAACCCTGTGAATCACAAGCTGCTGGACAATTCGCATCACTCCACCACTTGCTTCACAAAAACAGCGTTTTGTGCTTAACAAATATGTGTTTGTTTCCTGAATTTGCTTCATTTGCATATTTCAAATTGTAAAATGTTTTAATAGCTTTTGAAAATTCAAGTTTTACAGTTTTTTTAAAGATTCTGTTTGTTTTCCTTTGTGCTCCTGTCTGAAGACAATCTTTCTTTCCCTCGCTTTGCTTCTGTCTTCTGTGCATGCTTTGACATTGAATTCACCTGAAAAACAAAGAACAAAAAAAGTACAGCACAGGAAAAGGCCCTATGGCCCTCCAAGTCTGCGCCAACCATGCTGCTGTTTTAACCTACAATCTTCTACGCTTCCAGGGTCCATATCCCTCCATTCCCATCCTATTCATGTATTTGTCAAGAGGCCCCTAAAACAGTACTATTGTACCTGCTTCCAACACCTCCTCCACTGCTACCCTCTTTCTTCCAACACCTCCTCCAATGCTACCTTCTGTCTTCCAACACCTCCTCCAATGCTACCTTCTGTCTTCCAACACCTCCTCCACTGCTACCTTCTGTCTTCCAACACCTCCTCCACTGCTACCCTCTGTCTTCCAACACCTCCTCCAATGCTACCCTCTGTCTTCCAACACCTCCTCCAATGCTACCCTCTGTCTTCCAACACCTCCTCCAATGCTACCCTCTGTCTTCCAACACCTCCTCCAATGCTACCCTCTGTCTTCCAACACCTCCTCCAATGCTACCCTCTGTCTTCCAACACCTCCTCCAATGCTACCTTCTGTCTTCCAACACCTCCTCCACTGCTACCCTCTGTCTTCCAACACCTCCTCCAATGCTACCTTCTGTCTTCCAACACCTCCTCCAATGCTACCTTCTGTCTTCCAACACCTCGTCCAATGCTACCTTCTGTCTTCCAAAACCTCCTCCAATGCTACCCTCTGTCTTCTATGTCTAAGCCGGTTCTGGATCCAACTTGCCAGTTCACCTCTGATCTTGTGTGACTTCACCTTCTGTACCTGCCTGCCATGAGGGACCTTGGCAAAGACCTGACTGAAGTCCATGTAGACAATATCCAAAGCCCAACTTCATCAATCAATTTTGTCACTTCTTTGAAAAAATCGATCAATTTGGTGAGACACGACCTCTCCTTCACAAAACCAGGCTGCCTCTCAATAATACGCCCACTTGCTTCCAAATGGAAGTAATCCTGTCTCGAAGAATCCTCTCCAATAATTTTCCTACCACTGACGGACGGCTCACAGGCCTATAATTTCCTCGATTATTCTTGCTGACCTTCTTTTTTTTTTTTAAATAATTTTTATTGAAAGAGTTTTTCCATACAAACATTTACCCCTACTAATTTTTAAATTATTTACAACACAATCCCTCTAGGCAAATGTCCCTCCCTCGCCCGCCCTCTCGCGCGCACCAGTCCTCCCCCCCCCCCCCCCAGGCAACCTTAACAAACAAGGCAGCCTACAGTTTCAGACATGAGCAGCGAGCAGACTTGCCCGCGTTACAGTCGTGCATGTCCCCCACGACCCTTGCTGCCCCCCCCTCCCCTCCCCCCCCCCTCCCTCCCCCCCCCCCCCCCCCCCCCCGGGTTGCTGCTGCCACGACCCCGAACGTCTATCTCTGATCTAAAAAGTCAAGGAAAGGTTGCCACCGCCTGGCGAATCCCTGTACCGACCCTCTCAGGGCAAATTTGATCCTTTCTAGCTGAATATAGCTAGCCATATCGTTAATCCAAGTTTCAACGCTTGGAGGCCTCGCGTCCTTCCATTGAATTAATATCCTTCGTCGAGCCACTAGGGACGCAAAGGCCAGTATTCCGGCCTCCCTAGCCTCCTGTACCCCCGGTTCTACCCCGACCCCAAAGATCGCAAGCCCCCATCCTGGTTTGACCCTGGACCCCACCACCTTCGACACCGTCCTTGCCACCCCCTTCCAGAACCCTTCCAGCACCGGACATGCCCAGAACATATGCACATGGTTCGCTGGGCTTCCCAGACATCTGACACACCTGTCCTCACCCCCAAAGAACCGGCTCATCCTTGTCCCCGTCATGTGAGCTCTATGCAGCACCTTAAATTGAATGAGGCTCAGTCTCGCACACGAGGAGGAAGAGTTGACCTTCTCCAGTGCATCCGCCCACGTCCCGTCTTCTATCTGCTCTCCCAGCTCCCCTTCCCACTTGGCTTTCAGCTCCTCCCCTGATGCTGCTTCCGCCTCCTGCATTATCTTGTAGATGTCTGATATCTTCCCCCCTCCGACCCAGACCCCCGAGAGCACCCTATCACTCGCCCCCTTACTGGGGAGCAGGGGAAACCCCTCCACCTGCCGCCTAGCAAATGCCTTCACTTGTAAATATCTGAACATGTTTCCCGGGGGGAGCTCAAACTTCTCCTCCAGCCCTCCCAGGCTCGCAAACCTCCCCTCTATAAACAGGTCCTTCAGCTGCCGTATGCCCACCCTGTACCAGCTCTGAAATCCCCCGTCGATGTTCCCCGGGATGAATCTATGGTTCCCTCTTATTGGCGCCGCCAACAGACCTCCCATTTCCCCCCTATGTCGCCTCCACTGCCCCCATATCTTGAGGGTGGCCGCCACCACCGGGCTCGTGGTGTACCTCGTGGGGGGGAGCGGCCATGGTGCCGTTACTAGGGCCCCCAGGCTTGTGTTACCACAGGACGCCCTCTCCATTCGTTTCCAAGCTGCCCCCTCCCCTTCCATCATCCACTTGCGCACCATTGACACATTTGCCGCCCAGTAGTACCCCGAGAGATTGGGCAGTGCCAGCCCTCCACTGTCCCTACTCCGCTCCAAAAAGACCCTCCTCACCCTTGGGGTGCCATGCGCCCACACGTAGCTCATGATGCTACTCGTCACCTTTTTGAAGAAGGCCCTAGGGAGGAAGATGGGCAAGCACTGAAATAAAAACAAGAACCTTGGGAGGACCGTCATTTTGATTGACTGCACCCTCCCCGCCAGCGACAACGGCACCATGTCCCACCTCTTAAATTGCTGACCTTCTTAAAACAAAGGAACAATATTGGCTATTCTCCAGTCCTCTGGGACATCACCTGCAACCAGTGAGAATACAAAGATTTCTGTCAATTTCCTCCCTTGCCTCCCTCAGTATTCTGGGGTAGATCCCATCAGGCCCTGGGGAGATATATAGATACATAGAAAATAGGAGCAGGAGGAGGCCTTTTGTCCCTTCGAGCCTGCTCCACCATTCATCACGATCATGGCTGATCATCCAACTCAATAGCCTAATCCTGCTTTCTCCCCATAGCCTTTGATCCCATTCATCCCAAATGCTATATCCAGCCGCCTCTTGAATATATTCAATGTTGTAGCATCAACTATTTCCTGTGGTAATGAATTCCACAGGCTCACCACTCGTTGGGTGAAGAAATGTCTCCTCATCTCTGTCCAAAATGGTTTACCCTGAATCCTTAGGACTGTGACCCCTGGTTCAGGACACACCCATCATTGGTAACATCTTCCCTGCATCTACCCTGTCTAGTCCTGTTAGAATTTTATAAGTCTCTCTGAGATCCCCCCTCAATCTTCTGAATTCCAGCGAGAATAATCCCAACCGAGTCAATCTCTTCTCATATGACAGTCCCGCCATCCCTGGAATCCTTCTGGTAAACCTTCGCTGCCCTCCCTCGAGAGCAAGAACATCCTTCCTCAGAGAAGGAGACCCAAACTGCACACAATATTCCATATGTGGCCTCACCAAGGGCCTGTGCAATTGCAGCAACACATCCCTTCTTCTATACTCGAAACCTCTCGCAATGAAGGCCAACATACCATTAGCCTTCTTTACCGCCTGCTGCACCTCCATACTTACCTTCAGCGAATGGTGCACAAGGACACCCAGGTCCCGCTGCACACTCCCTTCTCCCAATTTACAACCATTCAGGTAGTAATCTGCCTTCCTGCTTTTGCTTCTAAAGTGAATAAACTCACACTTATCCAAATTATACTGCATCTGCCATTGATTTGCCCACTCGCCCAACCTGTCCAGATCTTGCTGTAGGATCCCTCCATCCTCGTCACAGTTCACCCTCCCATGCCCAACACCTCCTCCTTTTTGATCTCAATGTGACCCAGACTATCTACACACCCTTCCCCAGACTCATCGGGATGAATTCTCCACTGTCGGGATTCTCTGCTCACCGACAGTCCGGGAGTTTCCCGATGGCACAGGGCTGCCCCACAATGGAATCCCCATTGACCAGCCAGTGAAACGGAGAATCCCGACGGCGTGCTGAACCATAAATCTGGTGCGATGGGACGGAGAATCCAGCCAATGATATACCAAGTCCTTCTCTTTGATGAATACTGATGCAAATGACTCATTTAGTACCTCCGCTATTTCCTCTGGCTCCCCTGTCCTTGAGTGGGCCAACCCTTTCCCTGGCCACCCTCTTTCTATTTGTATACATATAAAAAGCTTTAGGATTTTCCTTAATCCTGTTTGCCAATGACCCCTTTTAATTCACCCTCCTTCTTGTCTCATTCATTACAGGGATACACATAGGGTGTCATTGACCTCATTGAGCCACTGTCAGTTTGCACTTGAGGCAAAAAATCTCAAATGCAAAGCATGTATGAATAAATCTGATGGGGCGTGAAGCAAAACGCTACTTTAGCAAAATTCAAATTCTGGAGTAAAATTGTTTTAAAATAGGCATAATACTGATTCTCACAAACTGTGCGACATACTGATACCGCAAGAGGGAATATTGCCCACCTGTCAATTCACTGTGGGCTGGCATAGGATCATTCTGTCATCTGAAGTTGGTGGCATGTACCTTTCCTTTCTTCTCATCAACACCAGCTGAATCTTCTGGGATATGGAGGATTCTATTTGATTTGAGCACGTTCAATGAATAACCAGTCCACTCACTCAGTTTTTACACTTTCTAAAATATTCAAGCTCACAGTCATCCCTCAGCTGTCCCTAGTCTCTCACTAATGCAGGCACGGTGATATGATTTGACCGTCAATTCCTGACTAAAATAGGTGGTTCCGCAGTCTACAATTATAAAGGTGAATCCTGCAAACAAAATTGCTGCAGAATAATAATCTGTGAATCATTTTACCATCATGAGGAATGATAAAGCCATCAGCAGTAGGACATGAATAGAAATCCAATCTTCCAAATAAACCAGCCTGCATTTCCAGGGTTTGCCCTCAAAGGACAATGTCTATCTCATGGAGTGTGGAGTTCTGATAATGACACTGACTGGAGACTGTTGTGAGTGATAGAGTGTGTGTATCAGCGACCAACAGCCCAGAGCTAGAATAGGGCATTGATGCTGGATATGTCTCATTTACGCTTTCCTTCCTATTTTCTATCTGCTGGTTTGTGTGTTAAATTTTCATCAACAAGCAATCAAGTTAAAATAAAAATGACTGGATTTGCAATGGCAACATACAGACCTGCCAGATCCCCCAGGGATGTTTGCTGCAATATATGGTGAACACTTGATATTAATCTTCTGTGGGATTAATTTTATTTTTCAGAAGTCAGTTTATCAATTGGCTCGGTAATTACTTATTGCTCAGCTCTGCAGGTAGCTGTATGTAAACTCTGATGAGCTCAGCTTGTACTGTCCATATCTGAACTCGATAGTGTGTTAATTAAACTAAACTGTAAACAAAGGCTTCAGTATTAATGCAGGCAGAATTTATATTGACAAGGAATATGACATGAATCTCAACTCAATGCTTCTTTAATAAATCACATTGTTACCCTGCTTTTAGATTTAGACAGAATAATAGGATGTTGAGCATTTTTACAAATCTCTTTCAGATTTCGCAGAATCTACACAAACAGGCCAGCCAACCGAGCTTAACTCTACTGGTGTTAATTCTCTATGAAGCTGCTCCGACTGTAATTATCTCTTCTTATCCTGTCCTCTTACCTCTCTCTTCCCTTCTTCTTTATGTATTTGTCAATCCCCATTTCCCCATGACATTCAATGTCATTACCATTGATGAATTCACTACTATCAACATCCTCGCGATTACCATTGACCAGAAACTTAACTGGACTGGCCATATAAATACTGTGGCTGCCAGAGCAGATGGGAAGTTACAAATTCTGTGGTGAGTAACTCACTTCCTGATTCACCAGATTCCACAATCTACAAGTCAGGGATCAGGGGTATGATGGAATGCTCTCCATGAGCCAACATCACCCAACAAGCTCAACACCATCCAGGACAAAGCAGCCCTGCTTGATTGGTTGCCCATCCATAAATCTTCATTCCTTTCACCATTGGCGCACAGCAGGAGCATTGTGTGCCATTGACAAAACCCTCCTTCAACCTCACTTTTCAAACCCATGACCACCACCATCTAAAAGGACAAGGGCAGCAGATATCTGGGATATCTCAGCACCTGGAGGGCGTAATATCCTGGAACTCCCTCCCTAGCAGCACAGTGGGTGTACCCACACCTCAGTGACTGCAGCGATTCAAGAAGGCAGCTCATCACCACCTTCTGAATGACAACTAGGGATGGACAGTAAATGTTGGGTCTGGTCAGCAGAGTGCATATCCCAAGAATCAATTTCTTAAAATATCTCCTGTTAAATGGGGTAATGAAATCAGCTTCAACCAGCCTTTGGGCACTGTGTTCCATATTTTGACCAACTTTCTCCTAAATTCTTTGTTTAATTTGTTAGTGACAATCTTATATTTCGCAGCTTCTTCAGGACTCACCCACAAGTGGAAATAATTTTTCAATCTCCACTCCTCCTCATCTTCTCTTTACTGAAGAAAGGAGACTCAAATGGCTCAATCTTTCCTGATCATTGTAATGCCTCAATTCTGGCAACAGCCTCATAAACATTTCCTTCAACGATTCAAAATGTGGCGACTAGGGGCTTTTCACAATAACTTCATTGAAGCCTACTCGTGACAATAAGCGATTTTCATTTTCACTTCATATCATTGTTTTAATACGGAAACTACATTCCAGGCACAATCTAAACAAAGTTCAATACAAGTTTAATGTTAACTTCCCATTTTTACATTCTATCCTTTTGGAAACAAACTATTGCTCTTATCTGGAACACCAGCCAAAGGGAACATTCTAACTGACTTGAGGCATTCATTATTCATTAAATTATTGAAGAAACCTAAAGCGACGGAGTGCAATCAATTTACATTCGTAAACTGAAGGATTCATTACTTTGAACTGATCTTGAAAATCATAATGGCAAAAAAAATACCGGGCGAAATTCTCCGCCCCCCACGACGGGTGGGAGAATAGCGGGAGGGCCTTCCCGACATTTTTGCCGCCCTCCCGCTATTCTCCCCCCCCCCCGCCGAAGTCCCGACCCGAATCGCTGCCGCCGTTTTTTTACGGCCAGCAGCGATTCTCAGCTGTTAGATGGGCCGAAGTCCCAGCCCTTTCCGCCGTTTTTACGAACGGCAAACACACCTGGTCTTGCCGTTCGTAAAAACGGCGTCACAAACTCGCTATTAATAACCATGGCACCAATTGGCACGGCAGTACCACGGCCGTGCCAAGGGTGCCATGGGCCCGCGATCGGTGGGCACCGATCGCGGGCAGCGGGCCCGATGCCCGCGCACTACTTGTCCTTCCGCCGCCCCGCAGTATCCATTCGCGGGGCGGCTGAGGGGCAACCCGGCCCACGCATGCGCGGGTTTCGCGCAAAAACGCGATGACGTCACCCGCGCATGCGCGGGTTGGAGTCTTCCAATCCGCGCATGCGCGGCTGACGTCATATGACGCATCAGCCAGCGCTAACTCCGGCAAGCGGGCTTAACGATTTTCGTTAAGCCCGTCTTGCCGGAGCCTATGGCGTCGGGCTGCTAGCCCCGACCGGGGACCAGAATCGGTCCCCGGTCGGGAAGGGGCGCGCTGCCGTAAAACCCGCCCGGGTTTTACGGCAGCTTTACGATTTCTCCCGTTTTGGGAGAATCTCGCCCACCATACTTGAAGCAAAAATTGGTAAAATACAGTCTGGATTTAGACTTAGATTCAGAACAAGAGGGCGGCAAGGTGGCACAGTGGTTAGCACTCCCGTTTCACAGCTGCAGGATCCCAGGTTCAATTCCGGCCTCAGGTGACTGTGTGGAGTTTGTACTTTCTCCCCGTGTCTGCGTGGCTTTCCTCCGGGTGCTCCGATTTCCTTCCACAGTCCAAAGATGTGCAGGTTGGGTGGATTGACCATGTTAAATTGCCCTTAGTGTCCTAAAGATTAGGTAGGCTTACTGGGTTATGGGGATCGGGTGAAGGCGTGGGCTTAAGCAGGGTGCTCTTTCAAAGGGCCGGTACAGACTCGATGGGCTGAATGGCCTCCTTCTGCATTGTAAATTCTAAGAGAGTGTGGATTGAACACAAAAACAGTAGAGGACCAATATCTAAGAGTATCTAGAAACATATTTTATATTCATATATGTGTATGTGTATATGCTTCGTAGACTATGACAAAGCATTCAGTCATGTTTCTCATCGAAAGCTAATAGACATATTGCTGAAATGTGACCCTGACAGTAAAGATATGGGGTGGGCTTCTCCATCCCACCAGCCAGCCAATGGGGTTTCTCATTGTGGGCAGCCGCATGCCATCGGGAGATCCCCAGGCGCGTGTGCGCTGCCGACACAACGGAGAATCCAGCCCGTGGAGAATCCAGCCAGTGGAGAATCCAGCCCGTGGAGAATCCAGCCAGTGGAGAATCCAGCCAGTGGAGAATCCAGCCAGTGGAGAATCCAGCCCGTGGAGAATCCAGCCCGTGGAGAATCCAGCCCGTGGAGAATCCAGCCAGTGGAGAATCCAGCCAGTGGAGAATCCAGCCAGTGGAGAATCCAGCCAGTGGCGAATCCAGCCAGTGGAGAATCCAGCCCATGGAGAATCCAGCCAGTGGAGAATCCAGCCAGTGGAGAATCCAGCCAGTGGAGAATCCAGCCAGTGGAGAATCCAGCCCATGGAGAATCCAGCCAGTGGAGAATCCAGCCAGTGGAGAATCCAGCCAGTGGAGAATCCAGCCAGTGGAGAATCCAGCCAGTGGAGAATCCAGCCAGTGGAGAATCCAGCCAGTGGAGAATCCAGCCAGTGGAGAATCCAGCCAGTGGAGAATCCAGCCAGTGGAGAATCCAGCCAGTGGAGAATCCAGCCAGTGGCGAATCCAGCCAGTGGAGAATCCAGCCCATGGAGAATCCAGCCAGTGGAGAATCCAGCCAGTGGAGAATCCAGCCAGTGGAGAATCCAGCCAGTGGAGAATCCAGCCCATGGAGAATCCAGCCAGTGGAGAATCCAGCCAGTGGAGAATCCAGCCAGTGGAGAATCCAGCCAGTGGAGAATCCAGCCAGTGGAGAATCCAGCCAGTGGAGAATCCAGCCAGTGGAGAATCCAGCCAGTGGAGAATCCAGCCAGTGGAGAATCCAGCCTGTGAGATTTGTCCAGAGTCCATATTGAGACCAAATAGTGACCATCAGATGAGAAGATGGAAAACCTTGGGCTGGATTCTCCGGTCACCAACGCCAAAATCACATTTGCCGGTCGGCCGGAGAGTCTGAGTTCCTGACCAAATCGGGGGCGGTGACGCTTTCACGATACTCCGCCCCATCCAAAGCAGCGTATCGATGGCCTCAGGACATTGCCCCCCTCCTCCCCCACCCCCCGATGTACCGCCCCCGACCGGCCCCCCTCCTCCCCCACCCCCCGATGTACCGCCCCCGACCGGCCCCCCTCCTCCCCCACCCCCCGATGTACCGCCCCCGACCGGCCCCCCTCCTCCCCCACCCCCCGATGTACCGCCCCCGACCGGCCCCCCTCCTCCCCCACCCCCCGATGTACCGCCCCCGACCAGCCCCCCTCCTCCCCCACCCCCCGATGTACCGCCCCCGACCGGCCAAGTTCCTGACGGCGTGGGACACGTGTGGTCTCAGACGTCGGGAACTTGCCGTGCCGGCTGCAGACTAGGTCCAGCGCCGCCACAGTCGGGGGAGGGCTGCTCTGTGGGCAAAGGAGACATTATTTGAGGCTGGGGGCAGTGTGGGGGTGGTCCGGGGAGCACAAGCCCGCTGAAGGGGACACTATTTCACCGGGCCAGGTCCGCGAGCAGCCTCCACCATGAAGGACGGTCCGGCTGCTACAGGCCGCCGGCGGACACATGCGCGGCCTCGGACCCGACAATTCTCCGGGGCATATCGGCAGCTAGTAGCCGGGTGCTCTACGCTACCGTCCTGCTAGCCCCCGGCAAAACGGGGAATTGGTGGCCGTTTTGTGCCATGTTTTCTGGCATAAAACAGCATCGTTCCCACGCCGGTGTGGGGACATAGCCTCCGAATCAGAGAATCCACCACAAGATGTTTTTGAAGTGAAGTGAAACGTACGACGCTGCTGTGTAACAACATTATTCAATCTGTACACAGAGTGTAGCCACCCGGGGTGGCCATGTCCCGATTCCAAAATGGACACTCGCAAAGAGTACAGGGAAATATGGACAGCACTAGAGAAACAAGCAGGTACAAGGTTTGCCTGTGGATTGGAACCTGTAGAGCCCAGACAGAACTGATACTACAAGCCATTAGCATAGTAATGAGCTATCTCCGGGGACAAAAGAGAAACATTTAAACAATCGGTACCAGGGCAGACTCCCCGGCGCCAGCGGAGACTAAAACAAAGGCAGACCAACGGTTACCTAGGGCCTGCCCAGCGACCGGTGAACCACCCTATTATTGGAGAGAATCGATACAAACGATTGGGACATGGTCCAATTAATTGGGACCAAGTCCAGAGTCCACTCAGAAGAACGCGAAACCCTTTGGACTATAAAGAAGAGTCCCCAAGATCAGTTCGCTTTCTTACTCTTCTTCTACACCTACTCCTTGGCCTTGGCTCTCAGCGACGAGAGGCCCGCCAAGCACCAGCCAAGTCTAAGGTCAACGCACGCTACTAGATAGACGTTCCTAGCTACTATTCTATACCAGTTCAAAGCCAGCAGTATCAGAACCGGACAACGGCCATTGTTCCTCTGGCTGAGTGGGCCACTCGAAGCTAAGTATAGGCTTTTAGTAGTAGTTTAGTTTAGTGAGTAGAGTTTATGCATGAGTAATAATTGACTGTGTGTAAATAATTGTGCATTGATTTCAAACTTACTAACTGGTGTATCGAGTCATTGATCAGTATTCGGTTTTGAACCCTGTGGTGGTATCAGAAAGATACCTGGAGACTCTTAAGCAAAGGTAATTAAACAGAGCAAATTAAGGAAAAGCATAACGAGCAACAAGAGTAAGTATAAAGACAATTCGACATATTAAAAACTGGAGGCAAGAACAACTTTGTGGTTTGTTGAGGAAACTGCGCTATTCACAGAATCAGAAGAAATCCTCCAGAATACCATAGATCTGGTCAAATGTAGAAGTTTAGAAAATGAGTTGAGTCGGAACACCAAAAAGACAAAAACAATGGTAGTTGGAAGAAAGACCTGAGAAGAAACTGGAGTGAAGTTTGAAGTGGATCATGTCACACTGGAACAAATAGATGTGTTTGTTGATTTCATACAAACAGTGATGCTGTAGTGATAGGATAGAGATAGCTTGAAGTAATTTTGTGAGGATGAAGGATGTGTTAAAAACAAGAAAACTTGTAACAAGGAAAACCTCCTAAGATCCTCCATTCCAACCACTTTGCCAGCACCTCAGAAACCTGGACAATACATAAAGCTCTGTGGAAGAAACTAGAAGCCTTTGAATTGTGGATGCCAAGATGTTTGATAAAAATCCCATATGAAATGAATGAAAATCGCTTATTGTCACAAGTAGGCTTCAATGAAGTTACTGTGAAAAGCCCCTAGTTTCCACATTCTGGCGCCTGTTCTGGGAGGCTGGTACGGGAATTGAACCTGCGCTGCTGGCCTTGGTCTGCTTTACAAGTCTATACTTCCGGAAGCGCCCATGGAGTGAGCGGTCACATATTTGGCAGCTCCCGCTCGATGCGTTTTATTTCAGTTCTTTCCCCGTTTCCCTGGCAGATTTTTAGTGATTTATATATCTGTTTTCCCCGATCTTGTTGCTCATTTTCTCCATTTAGTTTCTTACCTTCAAATTGAACCTCACGCCTGTCACTAAATTTCATTTGTCATTTACCCATTCAGTTTTCAAGCCTTATTATTTATTCTTGTATCTTGGTTGCATTCACATTAGAGGCTGTAACCACTTCTGTTTGGTACCTTGTTCAAATCTCAGTATCACACCTCTAATTTCTGAGTCTGAATAATTTTGTCACATGGTAAACAGCTGTCTTCCCAGCAGGAGGCAAGTCCCAGGCAGCTGGGAAACATCCTCCCTCTGTTTCCACCCAGCGTTTGAACAATGTACCACCTCACTCAGTACATCCTGATCTGAGTGTCTGAAACCATACATACCACACCCACTGCATTCCCGGTCGATGCTTTCTGATCCCCGCTCAACTAAGTCAAAAAGATTGGTTAAGTATCACATTCCTTTAGAAATTAATGCTTTTCTCATAGTTTCATCACTGGGTGCATTCTTTATAAAAGATTCCCGTATCCGTCCTCCTCATGACATTAACCACGAGGTTACTGGATTACTTCCCTCTCTGGTTTTTGACGTTCTCATTTATTGTCCACAAGTTCATTGGTACGATCCCTTCATTGATGTTTTTATATGTGGATATTAAGGCTCCTGCTATCTCCTCACTATTTTCAGTGAGTGTTTCAAGATGCAAAACATCTGCCTCCAAAATATTTTCTCTCAAGTTCAGTGGGTTTCTTTTTTTTCCATCTGTTAAAATATCCCCTTGGATTCCTTCCGCTGTGTCCCCGCTGTGTCCGCTCTGTGTCCCCACTGTGTCCCCGCTGTGTCCCCACTGTGTCCGCTCTGCACAGTAAGTGACTCTCCTGTGCCGAGTGAACAACAATATTCGACAGGCGAATGGCACAAAATGTTATCTCTGACTGTTCAAATGGACCGAGCACCCCCCATCACCCCCCATCGTCCCCCCCATCAGCCCCTCATCGCTCCCCATCGCCCCCACCACCACACCCCCACCCAATTGCCTCCACCTCCAAACCCCCCACCCATCGCCCCCCACCACACCCCCCCCATCATGCCCCCCAAATCACTCCCACCACCACATCCCACCCATCGCCCCCACCACCAACCCCCCCCCCCCCAATCGGCCCCACTGCCACAGCCCCCACCTCCCACAACACAATACTATCCCTACAGTTACTGGGCATGCCTCTCGTAGGCTTCATATGCAGCGTTAAAATTCACCATCAGGCGTTCTGAACTTGTGATGGTGGCACAGTGGCACAGTAGTTAGCACTGCTCTAAATTTATTTAAAAATAAATAAAAGGAGTTCTGAACTTTTCCCTCAGGTTCATCCTGATTTGAGGCAGCTTGAACAGTTGGGGGATCAGAAAATAGTTACAGAACAGAAGGAGGCCATTCAGTCCATTGAGGGCATGCAGGAGTTTCTGAAAAGCAATCTAGCTCATATTACCATCCCTGATCAGACCCAACTGTGGCTAAGATACTGGACCAAAACCTTGATATTTTAGTTTACTTTAAGATTGTGCAGAAAGAATGATTCACTCCAGATGCAATGGCAGAACAGAAAATAGGGCTTTGGCATGTCTAAAACTGGGCAGCAGGGTAGCATGGTGGTTAGCATAAATGCTTCACAGCTCTAAGGTCCCAGGTTCGATTCCCGGCTGGGTCACTGTCTGTGCGGAGTCTGCACGTCCTCCCCGTGTGTGCATGGGTTTCCTCCGGGTGCTCCGGTTTCCTCCCACGGTCCAAAGATGTGCGGGTTAGGTGGATTGGCCATGCTAAATTGCCCGTAGTGTCCTAAAAAGTAAGGTTAAGTGGGGGGTTGTTGGGTTACGGGTATAGGGTGGATACGTGGGTTTGAGTAGGGTGATCATGGCTCGGCACAACATCGAGGGCCGAAGGGCCTGTTCTGTGCTGTACTGTTCTATGTTCTATGTCTATGTCTAAATTTTATTATGAATACAATATCAAACTTGTAACTTCATACCCGAAAAGAACAGCTTACAATTATCCCTCAACCTAACTATACAATTTTCCATTAAACAACAATAAAAGAAACATACAGCTCTTAATCCAGTTTAGAATTAGGGCTTAGAGTAAGACTTGCAAAACAGAACAGATCCTGACTCTTGTTGGAACCCCTTCAGACTCTGGCTGAATATCTTCAAAAAGCTGTGTCAACTGGGTTGTTTCAGCCTCTTCCTTGTCCTCTGACAAGACTGAACTGCTTTAAAATATTATTACTGTTTTTTAAACTGTCCTACTTGGAAAGAATTGTGGACTCAGAGTCAGGCAGATCAGAACTCAGCTCCTCACTCTCTCAAAGTTTCTCCAAACTCCCTGCCTATCTGCCTTTCTGGGCTCCACCCAGCAATGACCTCATCTCCCCAAGCTGCAACATTATCTCTGGAGGCTGCAACAGCATGTTAACTCCCCAGGGACCTCCCTGGTCAATCCACATTCCTCTGGCCAATTTCACCTGCTATTTACCAGAAACAAAACAAAATCCTATTTTAAAACATGACCACTGCGGCCAAACACACTCTACTCCCAGGCTTTAAATTCTCAACTTGTCCCAATATTTAAAAGCCAATATTCCTCAAATCCTCCAATCATCACTCTCCTCCCACTCATCTCCCTTCCCTGGAGACCTGAATTTTCTTCCCTTCATGTCCTTAATCTCATTCAATTTTGAAAGCCTCAATTTAATCTGCTTCCCCCATCCCCCCCACCTTGGGATTCAGGTTTTAGGGAAGTATTATTTAAGTTTCATGTGAAGATTGTGTATCATCCGAACATAATTAGGTGTGAGTTGCAGTGCGTAATTCAATGCTGGGTATTAGCTGATGTTTGAAAACATTGGATCTGTAACCTGCTTACATTGTCATTACAGCAATTTGATTAAATGTACAATATGTCATATTGTCCAAAGAATCAGATTGAAGCGTATCTGGTCCATTTTCCTCTTTGAATTAGAAGTATGCATTTTCCTGTTCAGACTTGTGCATAAACAGAGAACCTTTTCCATATGCAGAGCACCATGAACAATAATCCCAATAAGAGAATACGTGAGGCAGGATCTCAATAACATTTGTCCCATCTTCCAACATTCTTAACATCAATGAGAGTCAATAATATATGCACATTAAATATTAAACACACAACCTTTTGGAAAATTTTAATAATTTTTACAGTCAATCAACCAATAGTTCTCAAAGACTTTATAAATTATTAATTGTTAGGTGCGCAGATTGTTTTCACCACACTAATTAATTTGTCCTTCAGGATTATTTATCAGGGTAAAGATTATTCAGTGAGATCAGTTTGTGTTTTTATTTCTGCTAGTGCAAAGGTATTAAATTAAATATATATATCTAACCCTGTCAACGTGACAATGCTGTTGTTAGTGAGCATACACACTCTGGACACTCAAATGGACAGATTACGCTGCACACTGTTTATCTCACAGGAGTCTGATGCAAAATATAATAATGTTTGGATTTTAGAATGTGGCTGTCCTTGTCTTGATCAGATTGGCTTAACCATCTCCATCTCCATTTTAAGCAGCTCCCAATGAATCACATTCTAATGTACCAGAGATAAATATCAATTTAACCACTGATTGTCTCCAAGAACAAATCTACAAGTTAATATAATTATGAAGATGACATATTTAGACCAACCTTCACAATATCAACCCTCCGAATTCAATCTTTCACAACCTAAGTCACAAGTTGACACACTGTTAGTTACACCAGGGCATTGTATCTAACAAAAACATTTTTCGAGTTCTCCTGTCTTTTTTTATATGAATTTGGAGTACCCAATTATTATTATTTTTTCCAATTAAGGGTCAATTTAGCGTGGCCAATCCACCTAACCTGCACATCTTTGGGTTTTGGGGGTGAAACCCACGCAGACACGGGGAGAATGTGCAAACTCCACACGGGCAGTGACCTGGGGCCGGGATTCAAACCCGAGTCCTCAGTGCCGCAGTCCCAGTGCTATCCACTGTGCCACATGCCACCCGAATTTTCCTGTCTTTGATTGAATTAAAAGGAAGCCAGCTGGGAATTGGGGGAGATGGGAATGAGCTCATTGTCGGTAGCTTGTGGTGCACCATTTCAAATCTTTGCTTTTCTTAGCCAGGTCCCGGTTTTAGATTAAATTGTGGAGCGGAATCACTTTTATTAAAACGTATGGATGAACAAAGAACTAAGAACAAAGAAAAGTACAGTACAGGATCAGGCCCTTTGGCCCTCCAAGCCCGTGCCGACCATGCTGCCCGTCTAAACTAAAATCTTCTACACTTCCAGGGTCCGTATCCCTCTATTCCCATCCTATTCATGTATTTGTCAAGATGCCCCTTAAATGTCACTATCGTCCCTGCTTCCACCACCACCTCCGGCAGCGAGTTCCAGGCACCCACTACCCTCTGTGTAAAAAACGTACATCTCCTCTAAACGTTGCCCCTCGCACCTTAAACCTATGCCCCCTAGTAATTGACACCTCTATCCTGGGAAAAAGTCTCTGACTATCCACTCTGTCTATGCCCCTCATAATTTTGTAATCCTAAAGATGTGTCAGGATAAATGTAAAACCAGTTAAAGTCACCTTGTGGGTTACAGTTTTCTCTTTTGCAAACAGAGCTAATAAGCTTATTTTTAATGAATATTAGTGACTGCCAATACATTTGTTTGGGGCGAGTGAATTTGCTGGATCTAATTTCAGGAAACATGATTGCAGCAATCAGAATGACAAAACTGATCATTCAGGAGACACCGGGACAATGTTTCCTTCACACTTCCCAAACTGTAAACAACCTACTTAACTCAGAAAAGTAACAAATGTTTCACAAATCCAGCGGAGAAATGTGTAAACAATTTGCAAACTGCTTTATGTTAAAATTTCAAAGCCTGTTTGAATATTTGTCAAGAATCATGGTGGGCGGGACATTAAATCTGGAGGATGGAAAATGCCCACCGACAGGAAATACTTTGGGGATGTGTTTTCCTGATTTTGATGGTGGGTTAAAGTTCGAGTTTCCCGCTGAACTATGCTGAGATCCACAATTGTGTCCCCCCCCCCCCCCCCCCCCCCCCCACCAGTGGGCATTAAGGACAGTCTGTTTTTTGCCTGTGTTTACATGTCCTGCACCTGCCATTATTCCGTTCCTGAACAACCTGAAGGTGCATAGGCATTGCTGTTGCCTACTTTTCCCTGTGCTGGTATTTGAGATTGTTACAAGGCTGGGCACGAGAGGCAATGCCAGTGGGAAGGGGAGGGGAGATGGAGCAGGACGGGGAAATGGCCATGGAACAGAGCAGAGCAATGAAAGACTGTCGTGGGGTAAGAGCTATAAGACTGTCCTAAGAAGAGTCAATGGCTGTACTGGGTCCAAAGGAGAAGGGCAGGTTAATAGGGAGGTACTGGGTCTGAAGGAGAAGGGCAGGTTAATAGGGAGGTACTGGGTCCGAAGGAGAAGGGCAGGTTAATAGGGAGGTACTGGGTCCGAAGGAGAAGGGCAGGTTAATAGGGAGGTACTGGGTCCGAAGGAGAAGGGCAGGTTAATAGGGAGGTGCTGGGTCAGAAGGAGAAGGGCAGGTTAATAGGGAGGTACTGGGTCCGAAGGAGAAGGGCAGGTTAATAGGGAGGTACTGGGTCCGAAGGAGAAGGGCAGGTTAATAGGGAGGTGTAAAGGGCATTTGGGACCCTCACTTTTATCAATCGAGGCAAAGACTACCAAAGCAGGAAGGTCATGTTGGAGTTGTATAGAACATGGGTGAAGCCACAGCTGGAGTACTGTGTGCAGTTCTGGTCACCACATTATAGGTAGGATGTGATTGCACTGGAGGGGGTGCAGAGGAGATTCACCAGGATGTTGCCTGGGACATTTAAGTTATAAAGAGAGGTTGGATTGGCTTGGGTTCTTTTCGCTGGAGCAGGGAAGACTGAGGGGTGACCTGATCGAGCTGTACAAGATTATGAGGGGCATGGACAGGGTGGATAGGGAGCAGCTGTTCCCCATAGTTGAAGGGTTGGTTACGAGGGGACACAAGTTCAAGGTGAGGGGCAGGAGGTTCAGGGGGATTTGAGGAAAAACCTTTTTACCCAGAGGGTGGTGATGGTCTGGAACGCGCTGCCTGGGAGGGTGGTAGAGGTGGGAGGCCTCACATCCTTTAAAAGGTACCTGGAGGAGCACTTGGCACGTCAGAACATTCAAGGCTATGGGCCAAGTGCTGGAAAATGGGATTAGGTCGGCAGGTCAGGTGTATGTCACGCATCGCTGCAGACCCAATGGGCTGAAGGGCCTTTTCTGCGCTGTATGACTCTGTGATTCAAAAAAATCTATTCATCCGAAGTTTATCTTTCACCAGGTAGAATGTATCCATCTTTGGTCCACTACTCTGGCTTACTATGGAATGGATTTATCTTTCCTCCACGAAATATTTTAGATCATTCGATAAAGAACCCCAAAAGTCACATTCTTTCAGGTCAAAGCTCTCTTTGTTCCTTCATGACAGATGGTGTAACTTTCAGAAATGGTGTTGTAAATAAGGTAAATAGTGGGGAGGAAATCTAACTCCAATTGTTGACTATTTCCAAAGGCGCACTCTGACAAGGGGATTTGTTAATCCCTCCAAATAAAAATTCAACCTCCAAATGCCCTTCCCAAACTAGAGCCACGAATATAACAAACCACAAGAATAAGAATGGATGTGTCATTCCAACAGGTATTCAGCAGAACAATGACGGGTATATCTCGCAGCGTTAAAAGCAGCAATTCAAGGAAAATGTGTGCAATCAATCAAACAGGTGACCAGCGAAAACAAGGTCATTATGATTGGAAGACTTTAATTATCCATTTGGAGATATGAGAGGGTTTGTTCAGCTTAAGGTGCTGTCTCATGAATTTGTCCCTCAGTTTATTTGATTCAATTTCGTTGCCTGCTCGATTTGCACCAAAATAATTGGAGATATGACAGGCAAGCAGAGAAGAACCAGGAGATATTTGTGATATAATCAGTTCAGTGATCACTGCTGAACTTAGTATGTTAGATTTACATATCTACATACTTTCAAGAAGTCACACCAGATCATTGACCTGAGACATTTCTTCATCACCCAAAAAGTATCAAAGAAACTGAAACTTTTTAAAATAAAACGTTCTGATGAAAATTAAAGACTTCTGCATCTTTACAAAGATCTTTGCGAAGAGTAGGGAACAGTCATGAATATTGTAAAAGTGTGGAAGTGAGTTAGGTTAATGGAAAGAATTCTCACAAAGATTACCATCTGGCTGCTTTCTCTGCAGCTTTTCCAAACGGAGCAGGATATTTTCCTGTAAGTGGAGGCTTCTTGCTCTGGGAACAGATCTCTCTATGGGCTTCATGGAATACAAATTCCTCTATTAAGTGGGCAATAGCTCGCCTAATAGGGAATATATGGCAGAGCTGAAAATCTGTTGTTCCAACCTGGGCCGCTATCTCCACAGATCACTGGGCTCAGAATCATGTGCTGTAAGCTGTGGCAGCAACCTTTTCTGTTACTGCAATAAAGAGGTTTGTTATTGGAGGACTGGCCTTGGCCAAGTTATTGCATTGGCGACGAGGATGCGATAAACACGCTTTTCAGAGCAACCTTCAGAGTTGAAAACTCTGGAAAAAACAAAATGCTTTTCTTCAGTAAATTTGAAGCCATGACCTTAATGGAGAAGACTGACCCAATGCACGAAGATGAAAAGCAGAAAGTAATCGCGCTGACAGCATGTGGGGCCCTGATATTCAGTGTAATAAAAAGCCTGATCTACACACCTTCCCCTGACTGAAAAACTTTGACGAGCTCATTGACCTAGTGTGAAATCACTATGACCAGAAGCCCTCTATCATCCTCCAGAGATATAGGGCGGGATTCTCCGACCCCCTGCCGGGTCGGAGAATCGCAGGGGGGCGGCATGAATCCCTCTCCCGCCAACCGCCGAATTCTCCGGAACCGGAGATTCGGCGGGGGCGAGAATCGTGCCGCGCCGGTTGGCGGCCGCTCGCAGCAGCCCCCTCCCGGCGATTCTCCAACCCACGATGGGCCGCAGTCCCGCCCGTTCTTTGCCAGTTCCACCGGCGTAAATTAGACTAGGTTCCTTACCGGCAGGACTTGGTGGCATGGGCGGGCTCCGGGGTCCTGGGGTGCCGCGTAGCGATCTGGCCCCGGGGGGTGCCCCCACGGTGGCCTGACCCACGATCGGGGCCCACCAATTTGCGGGCGGGTCTGTGCCGTGGGGGGGCACTCTTTTCCTACGTGCCGGCAGTGTCAGTCTCCGCGATGGCTGACGCATAGGTGAACCCCGCCCTGCGCATGCGCAGGATGATGTCAGCAGCCGCTGACGCTCCCGCGCCAGCTGGCAGAGTCCCTTCGGCCCCGGCTGGCGTGGCGCCAAAGGCCTTCCATGTCGGCCAGTGCGGCGCAAACTACTCTGGCTCCGGCCTCGCCCCTGAAGGTTGCAGAAATGGGCAGAACTTTGTGAATTCGGCCCATCCCTGACCGAGATGTTGCGAGACAAATTGGTGTGCGGAGTAAACAATGTGACACCTTGAAAAAAGTTACTGCCTGAGTCTAATCTGGATCTAAAAAAAACCCATTGAGAGAGACCCATCACCAGAGAACACAAACACAGGAGCTCAGGAGCTACAGGGGACATCAGGCAGAAATGCCCTCCAGTTAGGAAGAAGGGCCTCGTACGAAAGTGACCATTCCTCAGCTGAAGGCGTCTCTGTAAATAGTCCATCACCAAATTGAAGCTCAGCCCCGGCAGTAAAGGAAATATTGTGACAGTCCTGAGGATGCTCAAGAATCTGCTCCGGAAGATTCTAAATGTCAACAAAGGACTATTGTAAGCAGTGGAAACAGACACAGCTGAGGCAAAGCTATAGGAATGGGTAATAATAATGGGAAGAAGCCAAGTCCAGCGTAGGTCCAAACCATGCAGGTACACCCTCTCCCAGAAACAGGAGACAATGCAACTAAACCATATCATCACAACAAAGGTCGCCCCAATAATGATAGAACTGTTCATAAATGGCCCTCATTAGCGATGGAGGTGGGCACAGGTTGTCTCTGTCATTGGAGAGCAGATATTTGATCACTTCCAAACTGGTATCCAACCCTTGAGTCTCAAAGACACGAGGGAGAATCTAGCGACCTATGGGAGAAGCCTTTGCAGATTAAGGGCCCCACAATGACCCCAGTGGCCTACAGGCAGCAATCAGCCTGAGTCACACTCATCATTGTTCGAGGACATGGACCAACTCCAGTGGGGAGAGATAGGTTCCAGCGGATCAGGTTGAACACGCTGGAAATTTTCAGGCTGTCTGTGGGAGGACTGTTTGGAGTCATCAGCGAATATCCTGAAGCCTTCCAGGAGGGCCTTTGAAAAATAAAAGGATCCAGCGTCAGAATTTATGTCTACCCCATTGCTACACTTAAATATTTTAGAGCAAGACCGGTTGCATATTCCCTGTTGGAGAAGGTGGACACTAAGTTTGGGCACCTGGAAAATCTAGAGATAATAAGACCTGTGTAATTCGCAAAGTGGGCAGCGCCTGTCGTCCCTGTCCTCAAGCCGGACAAATCAGTCTGTCACTTTGGCAATTATAAGCTTCCGCCCTATGGGGTTTCCAAACTGAATAGGTACTCCATGCCATGAATTAAAGACCTATATGCCAAGTTAGCACATGGTTAAATGTTCTATATGAGCCATGCCTATCTTCAACTCGAATCAGACAAGCCTTCATGCAAATACATTACCATCAACATGCACTAGGGTCCATATGAGTTTATGCACTTGCACTTTGAGGTCTCCTCAGTGTGCGTCATATTCCAATGGATTATGGAGAACATACTCCAAGAGTTACCTAAAGTGGTGCTGTCGTTAGATGACATTTTGATCACAAGGACTTCAGAACGAGGGCACCTGGAAAACCTAGAGGAGGTCTTGTGGCAGTTTTTGAAACCTGGGTACATCTAAAAAGGGGAAAATGTGAGTTACAAGCGAGTGAAGTGACCTATTTGGGATATTGGGTGCATAGGAAAGGGCTACATGCAGAGGAGGACAAGGTGAGGGTATTCAGGGAAGCACCAACTCCAAGAAACACCACGGAATTGGAATTCCTCCTGGTACTCGTCAATTATTGTGGGATGTTTATCCACTACACATTCTACTGTGGAAGTACCAAACATGGCCTTGGGAGGCGCCACAGGTGGAGGTCTTTGAGAAAGTAAAACTACAGCTGCTGTCATCCAATTGATTAGCCCATTGCAACCCCAAAACGGAACCTGCCCTGACATGCAATGCTTCCCCTTATAGGGTTGGGGTGGTACTTCCACACCACTGGTAAGACCTAAGACAATAAGACACAGGAGCAGAATTAGTCCACTTGGCCCATCGAGTCTGCTCCGCCATTCAATCATGGCTGATATTTTCTCATCCCCATTCTCCTGCCTTCGACCCATAACCCCTGATCCCCTTATTAACAAAGAGCCTATCTATCTCTGTCTTATCAATGGTAGGGAAACTGTTGAAGAAGATACTGAGGAATAGGATCTATTCCCATTTGGAAGAAAATGGGCTTATCAGTGAGAGGCAACATGGTTTAGTGCAGGGAAGGTCATGTCTTACCAACTTAATAGAATTTGTTGAGGAAGTGACAAAGTTGATTGATGAGGGAAGGACTGTAGATATCATATACATGAACTTCAGTAAGGCGTTTGATAAGGTTCCCCGTAGTAGGCTGATGGAGAAAGTGAAGTCTCATGGGGTCCAGGGTGGACTAGCTAGATGGATAAAGAACTGGCTAGGCAACGAGACACAGAGAGTCGGAGTGGAAGGGAGTTTCTCAAAATGGAGAACTGTGACCAGTGGTGTTCCACAGGGATCCGTGCTGGTACCACTGTTGTTTGTGATATACATAAATGATCTGGAGGAAGGTATAGGTAGTCTGATTAGCAAGTTTACAGATGACACTAAGATTGGTGGAGTAGCAGATAGTGACGGGGACTGTCAGAGAATACAGCAGAATAAGATAGATTGGAGAGTATAGCGGAGAAATGGCAGATGGTGTTCAATCCTGCCAAATGCGAGGTGATTCATTTTGGAAGATCCAATTAGAGAGTGAACTATACAGTACATGAAAAAGTCCTGGGGAAAATTGATGTACAGAGAGATCTGGGTGTTCAGGTCCATTGTACCCTGAAGGTGGCAGCGCAGGTTGATAGAGTGGTCAAGAAGGCATACGGCATGCTTTCCTTCATCGGAAGTGGTATTGAGTACAAGAGTCGGCAGGTCATGTTACAGTTGTATAAGACTTTGGTTCGGCCACATTTGGAATACTGCGTACAGTTCTGGTCGCCACATTACCAGAAGGATGTGGATGCTTTGGAGAGGGTGCAAAGGAGGTTCACCAGGATGTTGCCTGGTATGGAGGGCGCTAGCTATGAAGAGACGTTGAGTAGATTAGGTTTATTTTCATTAGAAAGATGGAGATTGAGGGGGGACCTCATTGAAGTCTACAAAATCATGAGAGGTATCGACAGGGTGGATAGCAACAAGCTTTTTCCCAGAGTGGGGGACTCAATTACTAGGGGTCATGAGTTCAAGGTGAGAGGGGAAAAGTTTAAGGGAGATATGCGTGGAAAGTTCTTTACGCAAAGGGTGGTGGGTGCCTGGAATGCATTGCTGGCGGAGGTGGTAGAGGCTGGCACGATAGCGTCATTTAAGATGTATTTAGACAGATACATGAATGGGCAGGGAGCAGAGGGATACAGATCCTTAGAAAATAGATGACAGTTTTAGGTAGAGGATCTGGATCAGTGCAGGCCGGGAGGGCCGAAGGGCCTGTTCCTGTGCTGTAATTTTTCTTTGTTATTCTTTGTTCTTTAAAGACACTCAGTGATTTGGCCTCCACAGCCTTCTGCGGCAAAGAGTTCCACAGATTCATCACCCTCTGGCTGAAGAAATTCCTCCTCATCTCTGTTTTTAAGGATCATCCCTTTAGTCTGAGGTGGTGTCCTCTGGTTCTAGTTTTTCCTACAAGTGGAAACATCCTCTCCACGTCCACTCTATCCAGGCCTCACAGCATCCTGTAAGTTTCAATGAGATCCCCTCTCATCCTTCTAAACTCCAACGAGTACAGACCCAGAGTAAGTGGGAACAGAAAGGTCCATTGCTTGTGCATCCAAGACTTTCTCGCATGCCGCGTGGAAATACTCTCGATTCAATAAGGAGAATCTTGCCGGTTGTGTTTTCCGTCAAACATTTCACCAGCACATCTACGGCAGGCAGTTTGTAATAGTGACCGACTACAAGCTCTTATTGGGACTTGTTAGGGGGGAAAAGGCTCTGCCTCTGCCCTGAAACAAGGGTAGATCCTGTTGTTGGCAACTTATGAATATGTCTTAGAACATCTTCCTGGAACTTGTATAACTAATGCTGATGCCTTGAGTCGCCTCCTGCTGCTCACAAGCTTCGTTCCTTTGCCAGCATTGGACGAGATCACGATGATCCTAAATTCTTTCGAGACAATACTAGTGTCTGCAAAGCATATCAAGGCCTGGATGCAAAAGGACCCAAGCAGGTGGAGTCCCAACAAGAGAACCAGAAAAGAAATGAGAACTCTGTAATATCCACAAGGATATCCAAGGCAGGTGATCTGATCAATCCTGGCTTTCCGGAGGCAGATGGAGAAAACGGGTCCTGCATCTTACAAAGAGATGGTCTGGAGGAAATACCTGGACCACCCTAGAAGTGGGGAGTACGTCCCGGTACAATCCTCATTACCACTGAGGTGGCCGCTGCTCATGCAGGCCAACCATCCAAAGAGAAGCCTGTGTTTTTTTTATCCAATTATCTTTTTCCCAATTAAGGGGCAATTTAGCGTGTTCAATCCACTTACCCTGCACATCTTTGGATTGTGGGAGCAAAACTCACGCAGACACAGGGAGAATGTGCTAACTCTACACGGACAGTGACCTAGGGCTGAGATTCGAACCTTGGTCCTCAGCGCGGTAGGCAGCAGTGCTAACCACTGCACCGTGCTGCCCCAGAACCCTGTGTTTGTCTCCCCTGACAGAGAGGACTCAGGTTTCCAGATGGAAGCAGAGGAAACTGGTATTCCGAATATAGCCGACACTGAGGAGGAATCCTCGTCAGTAATTCTCTGGCGCTCCCTACGGAAGCGCAAGTCCCCAATTCGGTTCACACATCCAGAACCAGTTCCACTATCGACGGACCTCAGACTGTGAAGATACGGAAGAGACCTCCTTGCCTCGGGACCTCTGAGGGACAAACAGATTTGAGGAGGAGGGATGTTATGGTGGTCACAAAGGACACGGCAGATTGTCAATAGATTGCCAGCCTGGTTGACTGTTAATTTGTAGTCTCCATAGTTGCAGATGGTTTTGCCAGGCTTTATCACAGGGACTATGGGTGCTGCCCACTCCACAACTTGAACTGGCTGAATAATATATAGTTCTTTCAATCCCTTCAATTTAATTTTCAATCTTTCTCACAAAGCTTTATGGTACTGGTCTCACTCTAAATAAACAAGGGATTTCTTCTGGATCAACATATTTTACCTAATTCATTGTGAAAAACATTTTCATGCTACTTCATTACCTCAGTCAGTCCCTCTTCCCGTACTTGGAAGATCTACATCCAGTTTAACTTGATTACCTTGTGCAATTAAGGCCCGAAAGACTTGGCCCTTGGCCTGACGCTATTATTATTGGGAGCTGAGCCGGCTGCTGCTGATCGCTGACAGATACTCTGGTAGTTACCTTTATCTTCTCCAGTATAAATTGTTAGTTCTGCGATGGGACCCCTCAAACTAAATGGCTGGACTTCACGTAAATATCAAAATGTGTGTGTTCTCCAATCACCATGGTGGAGGTTCCCGTGGCAACTTCCATCTTTAAGGGCCCACCATTTACCAAAAATATCACAGTGATGGGGCGACTTTGCCCACTTTCATGTTGAGCAATGAGTGAACGTTTAAATCCATAGCACTGGACTCGTCAATATTCTACACTTGTGATGTACGACTGATTCTGTTACTAACTCTGTTACTGACTCTGTAGCTGGGTAGATTTGACCTACTTCTACATCAGTGCTGTCAGTGACTGTGGCGGAAAAAACATTAAACCTCTTTATTCTGGCAGGCTTTAGGGGAGTGACACTTTACTTCAATCCTAGGCGGTTGTTTGGCTTTTTAAAAATCTTCTCGTTCTATTTGTGGCTCCATTTCCTTCTCGTTTTTAAATTACATCTTGATATTTTAATGTCTTTATATTTTGCACAACTGCTAACTGCAGCTTCCCACCCTAACTGGTGGACTGCACCATTTTGTGTTCTCCAGAGCTCCTGTGCTCCCTACTCAGTTCTTTCCATCGCCAAATGTATCTTCAGCACCTTCTTAAAATTTATACCTGCCTCTGCTGATAGCTTCCTTTGAATGGCCTGATTATTTACCCCACAGACTAAACAAACCCGCAGCATATCATTGAGGGTGGCTCCGAAGTTGCAATGCTCGACGATCAGTCTTAACTTGATAATTAAGTTGCAATAATTTCCCCAGGGCACTCCAGTTTGAGTTAAACTTAAATCACTGCAATATTACTGATGGCTTCGGGTGGTAGTTTTGTTTGCATCAATTCAACTATCTCAGAGAATGAGTTGGAGTCAGGTGTGCTTGGTGATGTGAGGGTGCGTATCAAACTGAAGACCTGGGTCCCACACACACTCAGATTGCCTTTCTCTCCCCCTCCTCATCTATTTTGTTGGCCTGAAAAATGTAGCCGTTGAATGTATTGTGTCCAATCCTCCATGGAGACATCAAAAGGATCTATCTGTCCAAATAAGGGAATATCTGCAAAAACCTTTCTATTTCTCAACTTGAACTGCACCTGAAAGTGACTTAATATTCGCACTCTTGCAACCACTTTTATCCTCATCGCCAATGTAATATTTTCTGTTCACCAGTTGGGTAAGGAACAACGGCAATGTTTATTTACATATAACTATCATGCAGAGGCAAATCTGCTTCGAGGATTTATCTGATCCAGAAAACACCCACCCTGGTCCCTGATTGGTCACCCAAGCCACGTGACCATCCCTTAAAGGGGACAAATCCACATCTTCCTACTTTAAAATGGATGTCACCCATGTGTCCTCCTGTATATATTCCGTAAATAGAGACTGGATACTCCATAAGGATGACATGTAGCGCTGAGAGGTTATTTGGTTCCCAGCAGCTTTTCCACCAATGAAATACAGTTTTATATTTACCATGTTCTGTTTTTGTTCTCATCTATTTCCAATAGATGTTGACAAATTCACAGACAAGTGGACGGAAATGGCCCAGTCGCCGCATCCGACTCAGTGATGCGACAAGGCTGTTAAATTTCACCAGTTCTACAACACCTGGGACGTCTCACTTCAATATGTCTATGCCAGAATACCCCAATGCCTGAGCTAAACCCCCGTGCCAGGGAGAACCCGCCATGGTGCCATTCAGCACCCGTTTCCAGGCATAATGACACATGGGAGGGTCTTACGGGTGATCGGTGTACCATGGTGGTCGGGCTTTGAGTAGAGTGGTGCCCTGGCACCCCCAATGCCAACTTGGCACTGCCAGTATGGCACCTTGGTACTAGGTACTCAGGTGACAGGTTGCCCCTGCTGGGGATCAGGCCCAGGGGTGCCCTCCCTCATGAGGTGGGGTGAGGGGGGGCTCGAGGATCCCCTAATCAGTAAATTGGTGTATTGGGGGTGGTCAAGAGATCCAATTGAGTGAATTCGTCAGTGCAGGAAATGAAGCTAAGTGTGGTCTCGGCAGGACGTCCCTTGCAGAGGTCTCAGAATAAACTCAGTAGCATTTAATAGCGGGGTCACCCTCGATGCGGCAGACTTTGAGAAACACGTTGTTATTCTTGCCCAAAACGGGACTCTTTTTTTCCATTAAATCATACCCTAAATTTTTGGAAGACAACAGCTGCATATCGCTCTCTCACATTTCCTTTTGCTGATTATTGCAATATTTTAAATTCTAACATCTTCGATTTTTGCCATGGATTTCCTATTTCAGCTTTTAACCATTTCAGCTGTAAACTTCTTATCAATGCGTGTGATGACCAAAGTTGCTGTGACAACCTTTTGTAGAAACACAGAAATTTTCCTCCTGCTGTTCAATTCTTTGGCCTTTGCTGATTAAGGAGGTGAAATGGTTGTGTATAATAATGGTTATAAACTTTTCATGATGGTAACTTTGTGGCAAATCATTGCAGCAATCAAACATTTCCCAGCAAGGTTTCCAGACACTGTATTTAACTTTCATGCTGCCATGATGCAAGAAAAAAAACACATTTATTTGTCAAAAGCTGTAAGTCAGAAGTGGCTCTCCTTAAATATGTTTTTCATTATAAAACCTCTTTCTATCCTATAGTAAGAGAATTTCTCCCTGATTATTTTCCAGTGTATATCACGGTGCAGTCCCTCATTCCTGTTCTTAGCAAAGTTGCTGTGACAACATTGGGGGAATCAGCTGATGGTTTGATCTATGGGTGGGGTCATGTATGATCTGCTACTCAAAACAAATTACTTCAGTTCCAAGTCAAAAGGAGAATAAATACAAAGTTGTAATGGCATCCTCTGCTGCACTGTGACAATTAATCACAGACAAGTCTGTTATCGATGTTTTCCAGGAAGAGATATCAAAGTGGAGACCATTGCAAAGGGGAATCACACAAGGTCAGCCGGCTATTCTGTTTTACGAAAGAAGAAATAGTGTCTCAGTTTTTACAAAATGGTTACAGGGTCGGAAGAAGCTAATAAATCTGGAACAATCAGAAGTGATGGGGACAATTGGAGGCAGTCACATGACGTTCAGCACAGATTAGCTTGAAGAAGAAATGTTGATTTGAGATTAAATGGCAAAAGGAATGAGATCTGGGATTTTTGTGGACTTTTTATTATAACTGTTGGTTCAATGTTTGTAGGCAATGGAATTGAAATGTTGGGATGGAAAGAAAATGTTGCAATGATGGAGTGTATCTTGTGTTGGTGAGGCGGATCTCAGTTTAGCTTTCAATATTATTGGGAGTGCCGGACTGATCCATTATGGAATTATTATAGAATCATAGAATTTGCGGAAGGAAGCCTTCAGCTCATCGAATATGCATCGGCCCTTGGAAAGCGCACCCTACTTAAGCCCACACCTCACCCCTAACCCAACCTCACCTTTTTGGACACAAAGGGGCAATTTATCATGGCCAATCCACCTAACCTGCACATCTTTGGACTGTGGGTGGAAACTGGAGCACCCGGAGGAAACCCACGCACACACGGGGAGAATGTGCAGACACCATACAGACAGTGACCCGAGCCGGGAATTGAACCAGGGACCCAGGGGTTGTGAAACAACTGTGCCAATCACTCTATTACCGTGCTGCCCATTGAATGACATTACTGACGCTGGGAGTGGAGTGAGGATGGGGAGGTTATCATTGACCATAAACTGAACTGGACTGGTCATATGAATATTATGGCTCAACATCTACAAGCAGCAGAACACTTCACCTGCAAATCAATGATTTCCTCACTTTTACAACCCCTTACTCACAGCTCTACCAGTCATACTGGCTGTATGCATCTTAACCCAGGTTTTAATAACTTTACTGCAAAATATATAACATCTGACAATGTCCACAACACAACCACAGATAGTAACTATTTACAAACATAATCCAAAAGGAGTAAAAATATAATCCATTATGATTCCAGTCTCTCCGGGGATTTCCGAACTTGTTGGGAGAAGTGAAGCTCTTGGGCCGGCCCCTCGCTTCCCGCTCCCCACTGGATGGACTTTCTGCCAGTGACGAAATCTGTGGGTCAGCACCCTGTTCAGTTGCCAATGATGCCAAGGTTGTTTCTTTTGCTGGGGGCAGCACTTCACCCCCACTCATCTGAGATGGCACCAGCATTATCGACACAGCCATACTTCACTGTTCCTCCGGAGCGAATCCCGCTTGTCTCCCGCTTACATGCACAAAATGTTTCCGCACTCTTTCGATGATGTACAACACTGGTCTAGTTTTTTCCAAGACTTCCCCCGAGATCCACACTGGATCTATCCCAAAGTTCCTTGTGGAAATCAGGTCGCACAGCCATCAGAAACCTCAAAACTTTGGTTTGTAGGGAACCCGGAGGCTGTTTATCATTAATGCGTTAAAGGTCTGGACTGCTTTCTCTGTCAGTCCATTGGATAATTAGGTATTTTTTTGACATGTGGAATCCCATTTGATTGGAACAAATGGTGAAATTCCTCACCGGTCAGTCGAGCCGTTATCTGACACCGGGACCTCCGGGAACCTGTGGTCGGCAAACGTCTGCCACAACTTTTCTATTGTCGCCATCAAGCCTGGGGCCTTCATCACATGCATATCCATCCATTTGGAATGGCCGCTGAGAGTGATATGGAACATGGTCCTGCAAAATCCATGTGGATCCGCATTCATGACCAACCAGGATTTAACTGGGCTGACGGGGTTAGCTGCTGCCGCAGCTGATAGAGGTCACATTGTTTGACCACACCCTCAGTGACCTTGTACAGACCTCACCATCGGATGCAGCTGTGTGTAAGGAGCTGCATCTTGGCCCTGCCAGAATGGGCTTTGTGTAATTCCTGTAGGAGAGCATCCCTGACTGGGGGGGGGGGGGGGGGGGGGGGGGGGGGCGAGAGATGGCCATGCTTTCTCCACACAACAACATTCTATCCTCCACACAACTCTTCTTTTTGGCTTTGATTGGGCTAAATTGTTCAGATTTATAATTATTCCAACCGTGAAGAGCCAGTCTTTTTACCTTCACGTGTACGGGGTCTCTCTGGGTCCACATCCAGATTGCTGGGTGGAAATCGGGAGGGTTTGTGGAAAGTTTTGGACATGTTCCATCTCTTGCAACCCTACAGGTAGCGAGTCACTCTGTGGCATTGGAAATGTGAGTACCCAGTCTGTGCTGGAATTCATTCTCATAGGCAGCGAACAGCTATACCCATTGCCCAACTCTGGCTGAGGCAATGGAAGGAATGGCTTTGTCCTCCTTCAACAAGCCCAATAACAGTTTGTCATCTGTAACTATTGTGAACTTCCGTATCCGTATTACCCATACACCACCACCAAAACCTGCTTTTCAATCTGGGAGTAACTTCTCTCTGTATCAGCAAAGGTCCTGGAGGTGAAATCCATGGACCGTTCAGTTCCATCTCCCATCTTTTATGATAGCATTGCCCCCACGCCATACAGTGTTGCACTACATATTAAAACAATCTCTTTTTTTGGGTCACCAACAAGTCTGAAGATTTGCCGGGTGAATTTGACTCAAAGGCCTCTGTCTGCGGCTCGTTCCAACGCTAGCGTTGGTATTTCTTTCAGCCGCCATTGCCGAGCTGCTAATAGTGTTGACAGGTTGAGCATGAAGCTTCCAGAATAATTTCCAATGCCCACGGAAGACTTCAGCGTGAACACATTGCGAGGTCCTGGCGTCTCTTTGATAGACTTGACCATCTTCGCTAATAGCCACAATCCTTGAGTATCGACCTTAAAATCTGAAAGTTTGGATTCCTGAAAGTTCCACTTCTCTTGTTTGAGCTTTACCCCCGTGAGGTTTTCCATGTTTATCGGGGGTCACCCTTTGATCAACACAATGTCCAGGTACCCAGTTCCTTGGGTATTCCCTACAGCACACCTTCTATGGTTTGTTGGAAAATGGCATGGGCGGATGAAACACCAAATGGCTCCTGGGTATTGCTACAGACCCTTGTGAGTATTTATTGTCACTTCCGTGAGTCTGCACCCAGCTCCAGCTGCTGGTACGCCTGGCTGATGTCGAGTTTGGAAATCGTTGTCCTCCCATTAACTTTGCATATAGAATCTCATCTTTGGGATTGGATGACCACCCAGGTTGGCCACTTGGTTTGTGGTTAATTTGTAGCCTCCACAGAGGCAAACCGTTCTGTCTGGCTTCACCACAGGAAAGGTTGTCTGCTTTGAGAATTATACTGGCCTTATTACTGCCAACCCTCCTAATCATTCAGCTCCACCTCGACTCGTTCAAGTGTAGGGAATAGACTAGCTCTAAAAATCTGAATTAACATTGATATTGACTTTGACATCCCGTATTCTCCCCAGTTCATTACGAAGACCTCTTGGTATTTCCTTAAAACCTCTTGGAAACTACCGATGGTTATACTGAAGATTTCCGGCCAATTTAGTTTTATTTGGCTCAACCAATCTCGACCGAATAGATTGGATTCCCGGCCCTTCCCAGTGATGATAGGTTGTTGAGTCGATTGATGCCAGTACATCACGGGCGCAAATCTAGTTCCCAATAATTTTAAGGATTTTCCGTACGTGTAGCTAACATTGCCCAGCTGCCTTTCAATTTCACCTCTTCGGGATCACCCATCAAATATTTATACGTATGTTCTCCCATCACAGTGGGGGAGCTCAAGTGTCTTCCTTCCATGTGGAGCAAAAGGTCATTGACCAACATCTCAATTATGAAAATGTTTAACCAACGTTTTGCAGTTGCCGCCTGTGTCCAATAGAAGCCTGGTTTGGAATTGCAGCTGGCCAAGGCAGTCTTTCAATTTACCCTCATCGCCAGTGTGATGTTGCGAGGTAAGGTTCGAACTCTAGTTGTTGAATTAACAAGGGTTGATTAACAGAACAGCTGTGTACATTGCAGCATAAATGAGAAACATCTTGGGCTGGATTCTCCAGTCACTCACGCCGGAATCACATTCGGCGATCAGCCGGAGAACCAAGGTTGGCGCTGAAATCGGGGACGGCGCTGCTTTCGCGATTCTCCACCTTCTCCAAAGTGGCGCACTCTAGGAGTACGCGACTTGACTTCCGGGCGGCGAGCGAGGAGGTCGCAGGGAGAGGGGCTCCCGCAAGCGGTGGACAGCAGGAGGAACAGCCCCCCCCCCCCCCCCCCGACAGGCCGGACGGCGGAGGAGCCGGAGCGGGAGCCGAGGAGACGGAGCCGAGGAGCCGGGGAGCCGAGGAGCCGGGGAGCCGAGGAGCCGAGGAGCCGAGGAGCCGAGGAGCCGGGGAGCCGAGGAGCCGAGGAGCCGGAGCGGAGGAGCCGAGGAGCCGGGGAGCCGAGGAGCCGAGGAGCCGGGGCGGAGGAGCCGAGGAGCCGAGGAGCCGGAGCGGGAGCCGAGGAGCCGGAGCCGAGGAGCCGGAGCGGGAGCGGAGGAGCCGGAGCGGAGGAGCCGGAGCGGCGACAGGGGGGCCCAACAGCAGCAGGTCCATCCCCTCTCCCTCCCCCCCCCCCCCCCACGCGGGCCAGGAGCGGTGCGGCGGCGGCCCCTCTTCTCTCCCCCCCCCCCACGCGACCCAGGAGCGGTGCGGCGGCGGCGGCGGCGGCGGCCCCTCTTCTCTCCCCCCCCCCCCCCCCACGCGGGCCAGGAGCGGTGCGGCGGCGGCGGCCCCTCTTCTCTCCCCCCCCCCCCCCCACGCGGGCCAGGAGCGGTGCGGCGGCGGCGGCCCCTCTTCTCTCTCCCCCCCCCCCCCCCCCCCCCGGGCCAGGGGGGGTGCGGCGGCGGCGGCCCCTCTTCTCCCCCCCCCCCCCCCACGCGGGCCAGGAGCGGTGCGGCGGCGGCGGCCCCTCTTCTCTTCCCCCCCCCCCCCCAGCCAGCAGCGGGGACCCCCCCCCCCCCCCAGCCAGCAGCGGGGACACAACCCCCCCCCCCCAGCCAGCAGCGGGGACACAACCCCCCCCCCCCCCCAGCCAGCAGCGGGGACACAACCCCCCCCCCCCCCCCCAGCCAGCAGCGGGGACACAACCCCCCCCCAGCCAGCAGCGGGGACCCCCCCCCCCCAACCAGCAGCGGGGACCCCCCCCCCCCCCAACCAGCAGCGACCACCGGCCCACTCGCCCCTCCCCCCCCCCCCCCCCACTGCTGTGACCACCACGTGGCAAAGACAAAGGGACTCTCTCTCCTGGTTGAGTGGGGAAAAAAGAAAAAAGAGACTTGTATTTCTGTTCTTCCCAAAAGAAAACTGGTAAAGAGAAAAGGGGTAGGGGAAATAAATTTAAAAAAAAAAAAAAATATATATATATATATATACATATATAGATATATAATAATAAATAAAATAAAAATAGGGTGCGGAAAAGGGGGAAAAAGAAGAACAAGGAGAGAAGAAAAGATGAAGGGGAAGGGGGAGAAAAAAGTGCCAGAAAGGAGCCAAGAGAAAGGGGGCACCGGAAGTAGACTGGGCAAAGGGAAAGCCAGCTCGGGCGAACGAGTCAACACGCGAAGCGGCGGGAAGGATGCTTCGCCGCATCCAGAAGAGCTGGACGGGCGGGCAACCTCTCCCCTGGGGTTAGAGGGGGGCGTGAATTGGAAGGAAGCCTTTGCCGAGGTGGTGAGGGAGCAGCTGCAGGCATTCAAGGCAGAGTTAAAAGCAGACGCAGAGGCCGCAGCACAGGCAGCAGCGACCAGGGCCATGTCAGGGGTGCAGCAGGTTCTGACCAGATTGGAGAAGAAAGTGGATGCCCAAGGGAAGATACTGGAAGCCCAAGGGAAGATACTGGAAGCCCAGGGGGCAACCATTAAAGAGCTGGAGAAGGCAGCGACTGACGCGAGCGACCGGGTCATATCCCTGGAGAGGGGAATGGTGAAACTGAGTGCAACACAGGGGAGCCTGAAGGGCAGGGTAGACGACCAGGAGATCAGCTCGAGAAGGCAAAATATCAAGATAGTGGGCCTGCCAGAGGGGATAGAGGGTAGAAATCCCACAACATTCGTGGCTGCGATGCTGGGCTCCTTAGTGGGGCGGGAAACTTTTCCCACCCCACCGGAAATGGACAGAGCTCATCGGTCACTGCGCCCGAAGCCCAAGGAAGGGGAAAAACCGAGAGCAGTTATAGCCAGACTGCACCGGTACCGGGATAGGGAGACAATCCTGCGCTGGGCCAAGGAGAATAGAGCCTGCAATTGGGACGGGCACGCCATCCGAATCTACGAGGATTTTGGAGCGGACATAGCTAAGAGACGGGCGGAGTTCAACAGAGCGAAAGCAGCTCTCTATAAGAACAAAGTACGTTTTGGTATGCTGTACCCAGCAAAACTCTGGGTCACATACCAACACAAGGAATATTTCTTTACAGCCCCTGCCGAGGCGAATAGATTCGTCGAGGAGCACGGGCTGGAAAAACGCCATGGGAAGTAGGGACGAGGGGCCCATGGCAAGGAGACACGTCATGCCGACGGGGGGGTGGGGAGGGGCGAGGCAAAGCCAGCCCCCTCCCCCCTGGCAGAAACACCCAGAACGGAAAACAACCCAATGCCCTAGGGCCCGCTCCAGGTGGGAGGCCAGGCCCCGGCACGAGGGAACGGGAGTACTGGAGAGGGGAGAGGGGAAGCGGGACAGCAACCTCCGAGAGGGGAGCCACCGTGCTAGCAGGAAAGCTAGCGAAGGGGGCGCGCAACAGAGCAGGGCCGCAGCGCACCCCCAACAGGGGGGAAGGCGCCAGGCAGGGGAGGGGGGGGATCACCCATCAAAGGTGGGAGAGCAAATGGGGACAGGAATGGGGGAGAGAGGGGCAATGGAGGGGTACACAGGGGTATCCCCGAAAGGGATAGAGCGGGGGGGGGGGGCACCCGGGGGGCGAGAGACCAGGGAGGGGAAACGCAGGGACGAAGGGACAAAAGAGGCCAGTAAGGGAATAGGGCCACAAAGTGCCACAGACAAGGGCTCGAAACAGGGAACTGCTGCAAGCACCCACCCAGTACGGTCTGTGGGTGAAGGGGCCCCCCGGAGTGCAGGGGACTACCCGCGTGGCGGACACAAAGTGGACGGCCATGGCGGGTGTCCCCGGGACAAGGGGGAACCCCGGAGCGCAGGGACCCGACCGCATGGGGAGAGCAGTGATAGTGGACATCCTGGACGGCCCCCTAACATAGGGAAACCCCAGAGGGCAGGGGCGCGTCCACCGGACAAATATGGTTAACCCCACAGGAGCAAGGGGGCAGAAGCCCCCCACCAGAATAGTCACCTGGAACGTAAGGGGACTTAACGGCCCAGTGAAGAGATCTAGAGTCCTCACCCACCTTAGAAACATGAGGGCCGACATAGTCTTCCTCCAAGAGACGCACTTGAGGGAGCGGGACCAACTGCGGGTAAGAAAGGGCTGGGTGGGACAAACCTATCATTCCTGTTATGGGGCAAGGGCCAGGGGGGTGGCGATCCTGATTGGCAAGAGGACAATGTTTAGGGGCGACAAAGACGGTTACGGACCCAGGGGGACGGTATGTCATGGTCAGCGGGGCCCTGGATGGGGCGCCGGTAGTTCTAGTTAACGTGTACGCGCCCAACTGGGACGACACGAGCTTCATCCAAAAGACCATGGCAGAAATCCCGGACATAGCGACGCACCGACTAATCATGGGGGGGGACTTCAACTGTGTACAGGACCCAACGACGGACAGATCAAACCCCAGAACGGGGAAAACCTCAAACATGGCAAGGGAACTCAGCCACTATATGGAGCAGATGGGAGCAGTAGACCCCTGGAGATTCGCCCACCCGGGGGAGAAAGAATTCTCTTTCTTCTCCCCAGTACACAACGTGTACACCAGAATTGACTTCTTTGTGGTGGGGAAAACGGTGCTTCCAGAGATAGACAAGGTGGAATACTCCGCAATTGTGATATCAGACCACGCTCCACACTACATGGATGTGCGGCTAGAGACGGGAAGGGCCCAGCGCCCCAAATGGAGGTTGGACGGTGCCTTACTAGCTGACAAGGCCTTCAGCGAAAGGATAGCGCAGGCCATAGCGGAGTACACTGAGATCAACCAAAACGGGGAGGTCTCACCCTCCACGTTCTGGGAAGCGCTTAAGGCCGTACTAAGAGGGGAAATCATAGCCTACAAAGCGCAAAGAGATAGGGAGGAAAGGGTGGCTAGGCAGAAGCTGGTCGACTCCATACTGGAGGTAGACCATAAATACTCCGAGGCCCCGACTGTAGAACTCCTGGCGGAGAGAAAAGAATTACAAAGGAACTTTGACCTGCTCTCCACCAGGAAAGCAGTACACCAACTCCGCCAGGCACGCGGGGCCCTATACGAACACGGAGACAAAGCCAGCCGCCTGTTGGCCCACCAGCTGAGAAAGCAGGCAGCCAGCAGAGAAATCGCGCAAATCAGAGATACCAGAGGCACGTTGGAAACAGAACCAGAGAAGATTAACAAAACCTTCAAGGCCTTCTACCAAGAGCTGTACACCTCAGAGCCCCCAACGGGGAAGGCTGGGATGAACCGGTTTCTTGACGGACTGAACATACCAGTTGTGGGAGAGGGCAGAAAACGGGATCTGGAAGCACCACTAGCACTGGGAGAGATCATGGAGAGCATTAGCTCCATGCAGGCGGGGAAGGCGCCGGGACCGGACGGATTCCCGGCGGACTTCTACAAAAAATTTGCGACAGCGCTGGCCCCGCACATGCGGGAGATGTTCACAGACTCGCTAGCTAGGGGCACGTTGCCACCCACGTTAGCACAGGCCTCAATCTCGCTGATACCTAAGAAAGACAAAGACCCAACGGAATGTGGGTCATACAGACCCATATCTCTGCTGAATGCAGACGCCAAAATACTGGCCAAAATCCTAGCCAAAAGGCTAGAAGACTGTGTACCTGAGGTGGTCACAGAGGACCAGACGGGCTTTGTCAAAGGTAGACAGCTGACCGCGAACATCAGGCGCCTGCTGAACGTGATAATGACCCCCTCCGGGGAGAGAACACAAGAGGTGATCGTCTCCCTGGACGCAGAAAAGGCCTTCGACAGAGTCGAATGGAAATACCTCATAGAGGTACTGGAGCGGTTCGGGCTTGGAACAGGGTTCACCGCTTGGGTAAAGCTCCTGTACAACGCTCCCATGGCGAGTGTACAGACCAACAATACCAACTCCCAATACTTCCAGCTGCACAGGGGCACCAGACAAGGATGCCCACTGTCCCCGCTGCTGTTCGCACTAGCAATCGAACCGCTAGCAATCGCGCTCAGGGCAGCAAAAAATTGGAGGGGGATCCGAAGGGGAGGTAGAGAGCACAGAGTCTCACTCTATGCGGATGATCTGCTCCTCTATATCTCGGACCCACAAAGCAGCATGGACGGAATCATCGCGCTCCTGAAAGAGTTTGGAGCCTTCTCGGGCTACAAACTCAACATGAGCAAAAGTGAGATCTTCCCATTACACCCGCAAGGGGGGGGGGGGGGGCAGCACTAAAGGGGCTGCCGTTCAAACAAGCCCGACATAAATTCCGCTACCTGGGGATCCAAATAGCCCATGACTGGAAAGGGATCCACAAATGGAACCTCACCAGCCTGTCGGAGGAAGTTAAAAAGGACCTGCAAAGATGGAACACACTCCCGCTCTCCCTCGCGGGGAGAGTTCAGACGATCAAAATGAACGTACTGCCCAGGTTCCTCTTCCTGTTTAGATCCATTCCGATCTACATCCCCAAGGCCTTTTTCAAAGCGCTGGACAAACTCATCATGGCGTTCGTATGGGGGGGTAAAAATGCTAGGATCCCAAAGAAGGTCTTACAAAAAACAAAAACCAGGGGAGGGTTAGCCCTCCCGAATCTACAATTCTACCACTGGGCAGCAACAGCCGAGCGAGTAAGGGGATGGATCCAGGAGCCAGAAGCTGAGTGGGTGCGTGCGGAGGAGGCCTCCTGCATGGGAACCTCCCTCCGGGCCCTCGCCACGGCAGCACTCCCATCCCCACCCAAAAAACACTCCAGCAGCCCAGTGGTGACAGCCACCCTCCAATCCTGGAACCAACTGCGGCAGCAACTTGGCCTGACCAAAATGTCGAACAGGGCTCCCATCTGCAACAACCATAGGTTCAAACCAGCACTGACCGACGCCACCTTCAAAAGGTGGAGGCAGGACGGGGGGACACTGACAGTCAGGGACCTATACACGGACGACAGGATCGCAACACTGGACGAACTGACAGAGAAATTTCAGCTAGCTGGGGGGAACGAGCTACGGTACCTGCAGCTCAAAAACTTCCTACGAAAGGAGACAAGGACGTACCCACAACCGCCACGACAGACACTACTGGAAGACCTACTGGACGCAAGTATCCTAGAGAAAGGGAACTGTAGTGACATGTATGACCGACTGGTAGATAGGGACGACACCGTACTGGACGCAACAAGGAGGAAATGGGAGGACGACCTGGGGATGGAGATCGGGTGGGGACTCTGGAGCGAAGCACTGCATAGGGTCAACTCCACCTCCACGTGCGCAAGGCTCAGCCTGACGCAACTAAAAGTGGTACATAGAGCCCACTTAACAAGAACCCGTATGAGTAGGTTCTTCCCGGAGGTGGAAGACAGATGTGAACGGTGCCAAAGAGGCCCGGCCAACCACGCCCACATGTTCTGGTCCTGCCCCAGACTCGTGGAGTACTGGACAGCCTTCTTCGAGGTAATGTCCAAAGTGGTGGGAGTGAGGGTGGAGCCATGCCCGATAGTGGCGGTCTTCGGGGTTTCAGAACAGCCAGATCTATTCCTGGGGAGGAGGGCGGATGCCCTTGCCTTTGCCTCCCTGATCGCCCGCCGTAGAATCCTGTTTGGCTGGCGGTCAGCAGCACCGCCCAGAGCTGCGGACTGGCTGTCCGACCTCTCGGAATCTCTCCAAATGGAGAAAATCAAATTTGCCATCCGAGGGTCGGACGACGGCTTCCACAGAACGTGGGAGCCATTCATGCGACTGTTCCGGGACCTATTTGTGGCCAATGTACAAGAGGAAGAATAGTCGGGGGAAGGTAGCGGGAGGGGGGGGGGGGGCTACAGGTTCGTTACGGGGGTTCGATGGCTAGCTAAGGCCCAAAACCAAGCTAAATAAACATGTTGAGGGGGGGAGGGGGGGGGGGGGGGGCGCAGTTACTACTACGAAGATGCTTACCTGTAAATATGTGTGTTAATTTTTGCGTGTTTGTTTTTGTTTGTTTTTTTTTCTCTCTCCTAACAATTTGTAATTTGTTCAATATAAAATACGAAAACTGAATAAAAACATTTATAAAAAAAAAAACTCTAGGAGTACGCTGGAATCCATACGGATGGCCTCAGGAAGTTTCCTGAGGTGCTCTCCCCAAAGCTCCTCTCCTGACTGGCCGACTTCCCGGTGGCATGCGTCTCTCATTCTATAATTGGCTGTGAACCCAGCATTGCGGCTGCACTCAGTCCAGCACTGCAACAGTCAGGGGCAGGGCGATCCGTGGGCAGGGGAGACTTTGGCAGGAGCTGTGGGCAATGTTGGGGAGTGGTCTGGGGGTCGCGAGCTTGACCAAAGGGGGGGCACTATTTGGCAAGCCAGGTCCACATGTGGCCAGCGCCATGTTTATGTGCGGCCCTGGACCCAGCAATTCTCTGGGTCACATTGGCAGCTCGAGCCGGATGCTTTATGCTGCCTTCCTGCGAGCCCCCAGCCAAACGGAGGACCGCTGGCCATTTTGCTCTGATTTTTCGGTCGTAAAACGCCACCTTTCCCACGCCGGCATCAGGACATAGTCTGAAAATCGGAGAATCCAGCCCCCTGGCTGCATTAAGGGCTGACTGCTGGAACAAGTCAAGTCCCAGTGAGTCTCCAACACTGCTCCCTATTGGACCAGTGGGTCACATGACCCTTTCAGGGAAATGCCCCTTGATGCACGATCAACTGCACAGAGACGAGAGTTGAATACAACTGAGGCTTTATTACTCGAAGATGTTACTCTAACATCTTATGCTACTCTTTATTACTCTAAGCTGTTTAGCACAGGGCTAAATCGCTGGCTTTGAAAGAAGCCCAAGGCAGGTCAGCAGCACGGATCAATTCCCATACCAGCCTCCCCGAACAGGTGCCGGAATGTGGCGACTAGGGGCTTTTCACAGTAACTTAATTGAAGCCTACATGTGACAATAAGCGATCTCACGGTAGCATGGTGGTTAGCATCAATGCTTCGCAGCTCCAGGGTCCCAGGTTCGATTCCCGGCTGGGTCACTGTCTGTGTGGAGTCTGCACGTCCTCCCCGTGTGTGCGTGGGTTTCCTCCGGGTGCTCCGGTTTCCTCCCACAGTCCAAAGATGTGCGGGTTAGGTGGGTTGGCCATGCTAAATTGCCCGTAGTGTAAGGTTAATGGGGGGATTGTTGGGTTACGGGTATACGGGTTACGTGGGTTTAAGTAGGGTGATCATTGCTCGGCACAACATCGAGGGCCGAAGGGCCTGTTCTGTGCTGTACTGTTCTATGTTCTATGTTCTATGTTCATTTCATGTGAGGCCTCCTACAGCAGCTGGCGAAATGGATGCTGTACAGGGAGCACACATATTTATACTCTGCCTACTGGGTGGAGCCAGCAGGCAGGGCCTACCCCCGTGCCTGTGAGTACAGGGTCTTACCATACATCTCCTAATATACACTACAGTGGTGATTACCACATTCACCCCCTGTTAAAATTGAGTCCGGCAGGGGTGCCGGAGAACTATATACAGAGCAAGTTTAATATTTTATTTGAAGTCCAGTACAAGGTGCTTTAACAGTCACGAACCAATGACAGGTTTAGCCGGTCCGGAGCCTTGATGTGACATTGGGAGCGCCGCAGTGGTGGCGGCGATTCCAGTGGTGGTCAAATCCTGGGTGACTCCGGGCACGTGCCGAAATCCTCTTTATCCTCGGGTGTGGGCAGGGGAAGGACAAATGGTCCTGGGGGTGGTTGCTGCTGGATGCGCAGGGGGAGGGGAGGGTCGCACCGGGCCGGAGGGGAGTGTGAGTGGAACCTGCTGGTGCCTGGTACCTGAGGGAGACAGTATCCTGGCGGCCGTTGGGTTATGCCATGTAGGCGTACTGGGAGTTAGCGTTGAGTAACTGCATCCTTTCAACCAACGGTTCTGCCTTGTGGAGCCGTACGTGCTTACAGAGGAGTACGGGTCCTGGAGCTGCGAGCCAAGTCTGGGGCGACACCCCGGATGTGGACTTCCTGGGGAAGGTAAAGAGACATTCATGGGGTATGTCGTTAGCCGCAGTGCACAGGAGCGACCGAATGGAGTGCAGTGCATCGGGGAGGACCTCCTGCCAGCGGGAGGCTGGGAGGTTCCTGGACCGTAGGGCCAGCTGGACGGCCCTCAAGACCGTCCCATTCTCCCTCTCTACCTGCCCTTTTCCCCGGGGGTTGTAGCTGGTCGTCCTGCTGGAGGCGATACCCCTGCTGAGCAGGAACTGACGCAGCTCATCGCTCATGAATGAGGATCCCCGGTCGCTGTGGATGTAGGCGAGGAAGCCGAACAGAGCGAAAATTGTGTTGTGGGCTTTGATGACGGAGGCAGATGTCATGTCAAGGCATGGGGTGGCGAAGGGGAATCTGGAGTATTCATCGACCGCACTGAGGAAGTACGTGTTACGGTTTGTGGAGGGGAGGGGCCCTTTGAAATCCACGCTGAGGCGTTCAAAAGGGCGGGAGGCCTTCACCAGGCGCGCGCGGTCCGGCTGGTAGAAGTGCGGTTTGCACTCTGCACAGGCCTGGCAGTCTCTGGTGATTGCCCATACTTCCTCGATGGAGTAGGGCAGATTGCAGGCCTTGATGAAGTGGCACAACCGTGTGACTCCCGGGTGACAAAGGCTGTCATGCAGGGTCCTTAGTCGGTCTACTTGTGCGCTGGCACATGTACCTTGGGATAGGGGATCTAGGGGCTCATTGAGCTTACCGGGGTGATACAAAATCTCATAGTTGTAGGTGGAGAGCTCGATCCTCCACCTCAAGATTTTATCGTTCTTCATCTTGCCCCATTGTGTGTGGTTAAACATAAAGGATACCGACCGTTGGTCAGTGAAGAGAGTGAAGCTCCTGCCGGCCAGGTAGTGCCTCCAATGCCGCACAGCTTCAACGATGGCTTGGGCCTCTTTTTCAACGGAGGAGTGCCGAATTTCAGAGGCATGAAGGGTGCGGGAAAAGAATGCCACGGGCCTGCCTGCCTGATTGAGGGTGGTGGCTAGAACGATGTCTGATGCGTCGCTCTCCACTTGAAAGTGGGATGGGAACCTAAATTGTAGTCCCAGTGTACAGGATGTTGAGAGTAGTGAGGTCAGGGATAGGGTTAAAAGTTCGAAAGAGGGCACTGGCAAGCAAGACGCTGGTTTGAAGTGTGTCTACTTCAACGCCAGGAGCATCCGGAATAAGGTGGGTGAGCTTGCAGCATGGGTTGGTACCTGGGATCTCGATGTTGTGGCGATTTCGGAGACATGGGTAGAGCAGGGACAGGAATGGTTGTTGCAGGTTCCAGGATTTAGATGTTTCTGTAAGAACAGAGAAGATGGTAAAAGAGGGGGGGGTGTGGCATTGTTAATCAAGGAAAGTATTACGGCGGTAGAAAGGACGTTTGAGGACTCGTCTACTGAGGTAGTATGGGCCGAGGTTAGAAACAGGAGAGGAGAGGTCACCCTGTTGGGAGTTGTCTATAGACCTCCGAATAGTTCCAGAGATGTAGAGGAAAGGATTGCAAAGATGATTCTCGACAGGAGCGAGAGTAACAGGGTAGTTGTTATGGGGGACTTTAACTTTCCAAATATTGACTGGAAATACTATAGTTCGAGTACTATAGATGGGTCAGTTTTTGTGCAGTGTGTGCAGGAGGGTTTTCTGACACAGTATGTAGACAGGCCAACAAGGCCACATTGGATTTGGTACTGGGTAATGAACCCGGCCAGGTGTTAGATTTAGAAGTAGGTGAGCACTTTGGTGATAGTGATCACAATTCGGTTATGTTTACTTTAGCAATGGGCAGGGATAGGTATATAAGGCAAGGCAAGAATTATAGCTGGGGGAAAGGCAATTATGATGCTATTCGGCAAGATTTAGGATGTATAGGATGGGGAAGGAAACTGCAGGGGATGGGTACAATCGAAATGTGGAGCTTTTTCAAGCAACAGCTACTGCGTGTCCTTGATAAGTATGTACCTGTCAGGCAGGGAGGAAGTTGTCGAGCAAGGGAACCGTGGTTTACTAAGGAAGTTGAAGCACTTGTCAAGAGGAAGAAGAAGGCTTATGTTAGGATGAGACATGAAGGCCCAGTTAGGCACTTGAGAGTTACAAGTTAGCCAAGAAGGACCTAAAGGGAGAGTTAAGAAGAGCGAGGAGAGGACACGAAAAGTCGTTGGTGGATAGGATCAAGGAAAACCCTAAGGCTTTCTATAGGTATATCAGGAACAAAAGAATGACTAAAAAAAGATTAGGGCCAATCAAGGATAGTAGTGGGAAATTGTGTGTGGAATCAGAGGAGATAGGGGAAGCGTTAAATGGATATTTGTCGTCAGTGTTTACACTGGAGAAAGACAATGTTGTCGAGGAGAATACTCAGGTTCAGTCGACCAGGCTAGATGGAATTGAGGTTCACAAGGAGGAGGTGTTAGCAATTTTGGAAAGTGTAAAAATATATAAGTCCCCTGGGCCAGATGGGATTTACCCTAGGATTCTCTGGGAAGCCAGGGAGGAGATTGTAGAGCATTTGTCCTTGATCTTTATGTCGTCTTTGTCGACAGGAATAGTGCCGGAAGACTGGAGGATAGCAAATGTTGTCCCCTTGTTCAAGAAGGGGAGTAGAGCCAACCCTGGTAATTATAGACCTGTGAGCCTTACTTCGGTTGTGGGTAAAATGTTGGAAAAGGTTATAAGAGATAGGGTTTATAATCATCTTGAAAAGAACAAGTTGATTAGCGATACTCAACACGGTTTTGTGAAGGGTAGGTCATGCCTCACAAACCTTATTGAGGTTTTTGAGAAGGTGACCAAACAGGTGGATGAGGGTAAAGCGGTTGATGTGGTGTATATGGATTTCAGTAAGGCGTTTGATAAGGTTCCACACGGTGGGCTATTGCAGAAAATAAGGAAGTATGGGATTGAAGGTGATTTAGCGGTTTGGATCAGTAATTGGCTAGCTGAAAGAAGACAGAGGGTGGTGGTTGATGGCAAATGTTCATCCTGGAGTTCAGTTACTAGTGGTGTACCGCAAGGATCTGTTTTGGGGCCACTGCTGTTTGTCATTTTTATAAATGACCTGGAAGAGGGTGTAGAAGGATGGGTTAGTAAATTTGCAGATGACACGAAGGTCGGTGGAGTTGTGGATAGTGCTGAAGGAGGATACAGAGGGACATAGATAAGCTGCAGAGCTGGGCTGAAAGGTGGCAGATGGAGTTTAATGCGGAAAAGTGTGAGGTGGTTCACTTTGGAAGGAGTAACAGGAATGCAAAGTACTGGGCTAATGGCAAGATTCTTGGTAGTGTAGATGAAAAAGAGATCTCGGCATCCAGGTATATAAATCCCTGAAAGTTGCCACCCAGGTTAATAGGGCTGTTAAGAAGGCATATGGTGTGCTAGCCTTTATCAGTAGGGGGATTGAGTTTCGGAGCCACAAGGTCATGCTGCAGCTGTACATAACTCTGGTGCGGCCGCTCCTGGAGTACTGCGTGCAGTTCTGGTCACCACATTATAGGAAGGATGTGGAAGCTTTGGAAAGGGTTCAGAGGAGATTTACTAGGATGTTGCCTGGTATGGAGGGAAGGTCTTACGAGGAAAGGCTCAGGGACTTGAGGTTGTTTCGTTAGAGAGGAGAAGGCTGAGAGGTGACTTAATAGAGACATATAAGATAGTCAGAGGGTTAGATAGGGTGGACAGTGAGAGTCTCTTTCCTCAGATGGTGATGGCCAACACGAGGGAACATAGCTTTAAATTGAGGGGTGATAGATATAGGACAGATATCAGAGGCAGTTTATTTACTCAGAGAGTAGTAGGGGTGTGGAACGCCCTGCCTGCAACAGTAGTAGACTCGCCAACTTTAAGGGCATTTAAGTGGTCACTGGATAGACATATGGATGAAAATGGAATAGTGTAGGTCAGATAGGCTTTAGATGGTTTCACAGGTCGGCGCAACATCGAGGGCCGAAGGGCCCGTACTGCGCTGTAATGTTCTATGTTCTATAAAGGGCAATGTCTCATCGACTACGTGCATCGTGGCCTTGGCGATGTCGGCTCTAATATGGTTGAAGGCCTGTTGAGCCTCGGCCGTCAGGGGAAAAAGGGTGGCCTGGATGAGTGGGCGGGTCTTGTCCGCATAGGAATACATTCATGCACGATCAATTGTACAAAGACGAGAGTTGAATACAACTGAGGCTTTATTACACTAAGATGTGCGGCCTCCTACAGCAGCTGCTGAAATGGCTGCTGTACAGGGAGCACACATATTTATACTCCGCCTACTGGGCGGAGCCAGCAGGGACTACCCCCGTACCTGTAGTACAGGGTCTTACCACACATCTCCTAATATACACAACAATGGTGATTACCACACCCCTTCAAGGCTAGAAGGTGTTACCCTTTCTTACGCAGAAACATTCAATTAAACCCACTTAAAACTATACCCTTTTTCTAATGTTTACCAATACAAGTATAAATTCGTTAAAACTGCCTTTGTTTTCCTAAAAACTTCTACGAGTGACAGAAATCAAAAACCCGCCAGAAAACGTTGGCTGTGAGATAGATTATGTGTCATCATGTGGCTAAAGAGTTGTTCAAAAACTCATCACTCTCTGGAAACAAACTGTAGAGATGCAAAAATGTTCTTAACTTTCCAATGTGGAGGTTTTTGCAGCATCAAATTCAGGAAGAAACTCAATGAAATAATTTAGATTTTTCTGGATACTGGTGGCAAAATGTTGCCACCTGTTCCTCATAAAATGTAACCTCATAAAATGTACCCTCTATTTTACTGGACAAAATGGGGATTGCCTCCATCATTTTATTTTCCATAAAACTTGACCACAGAGGTCGAACCAAAGGATAAAACCGCTATCGGCACAGATTAATTGATAGGTATACAGCCAGAGTTCAATACATTAATATCATTCCTCTGGCTTCTAAATTTAAATGTACATAATATATCGATCAGTGTCATCAATCACACTGGGAGATATTTCTGTTAGACCAAACTGGTTAGGTGTTCCAATAGAATGTATTACCCTGTACCCTTCAAACAAATCAATAGCGTTTGCAGAATAATGTATGACTGTCAATCAATATGGTCGTTGTTTTATTCCTTTGGCAGCTCCTGGCACATCCTTCAATTCAATATAACCCTACAATATAACCCTGCAATATAACCCTACAATATAACCCTGCAATATAACCCTGCAATATAACCCTACAATATAGCCCTACAATATAACCCTGCAATATAACCCTGCAATATAACCCTACAATATAACCCTACAATATAACCCTGCAATATAACCCTGCAATATAACCCTGCAATATAACCCTGCAATATAACCCTACAATATAACCCTACAATATAGCCCTACAATATAACCCTGCAATATAACCCTGCAATATAACCCTACAATATAACCCTGCAATATAACCCTGCAATATAACCCTGCAATATAACCCTGCAATAGGAACTATTTACTGAAGCCACAATAGTCTTGTAAACACTTAGAGGTTTTGTTACAGTTGTAATCATAAAGGAGCATTTCACAGAACGTGAAACTTGCCACCTCTGCAAAGTTTAAACTGATTCTTCAGAAATTGTTTCTTCCCACACACTTCAATTAAAGTATCCACAAAACATTATCACAGAATCCCATACTGCAGAAGATCGAGTCTGTACCAACGCATGAAAGGCCCTGACCTGCCTACCTAATCCTATTTGTCAGCACTTGGCCCACAGCCTTGAATGTTCTGACGTTGCCAAATGCTCATCCAGGTACTTTTTAAAGGATGTGAGGCAATCCACCTCTACCCCCCTCCCAGGCAGTGTGTTCCTGACCCTCACCACCCTCCCAGGCAGTGCGTTCCAGACCCTCACCACCCTCCCAGGCAGTGCGTTCCAGACCGTCACCACCCTCCCAGGCAGTGCGTTCCAGACCGTCACCACCCTCCCAGGCAGCGCGTTCCTGACCGTCACCAGCCTCCCAGGCAGTGTGTTCCTGACCGTCACCCCCCTCCCAGGCAGTGTGTTCCTGACCGTCACCACCCTCCCAGGCAGTGTGTTCCTGACCGTCACCCCCCTCCCAGGCAGTGTATTCCAGCCTCTCCCACCCTCCCAGGCAGTGTGTTCCAGACCGTCCCCACCCTCCCAGGCAGTGTGTTCCAGACCGTCACCCCCCTCCCAGGCAGTGTGTTCCTGACCGTCACCACCCTCCCAGGCAGTGTGTTCCTGACCGTCACCACCCTCCCAGGCAGTGTGTTCCAGCCTCCACCACCCTCCCAGGCAGTGCGTTCCAGACCGTCCCCACCCTCCCAGGCAGTGTGTTCCAGACCGTCCCCACCCTCCCAGGCAGTGTGTTCCAGACCATCCCCACCCTCCCAGGCAGTGTGTTCCTGACCCTCACCACCCTCCCAGGCAGTGTGTTCCAGACCCTCAACACCCTCCCAGGCAGCGTGTTCCAGACCGTCACCCCCCTCCCAGGCAGTGCGTTCCAGACCGTCACCACCCTCCCAGGCAGTGTGTTCCTGACTGTCACCACCCTCCCAGGCAGTGTGTTCCTGACCATCGCCACCCTCCCAGGCAGTGTGTTCCTGACCATCGCCACCCTCCCAGGCAATGTGTTCCTGACCGTCACCACCCTCCCAGGCAGTGTGTTCCTGACCGTCACCACCCTCCCAGGCAGTGGGTTCCAGACCCTCACCACCCTCCCAGGCAGTGTGTTCCAGACCGTCACCACCCTCCCAGGCAGTGTGTTCCTGACCGTCACCACCCTCCCAGGCAGTGTGTTCCTGACCGTCACCACCCTCCCAGGCAGTGTGTTCCAGACCATCACCACCCTCCCAGGCAGTGTGTTCCTGACCCTCACCCACCCTCCCAGGCAGTGTGTTCCTGACTGTCACCACCCTCCCAGGCAGTGTGTTCCTGACCATCGCCACCCTCCCAGGCAGTGTGTTCCTGACCATCGCCACCCTCCCAGGCAATGTGTTCCTGACCGTCACCACCCTCCCAGGCAGTGTGTTCCTTACCGTCACCACCCTCCCAGGCAGTGCGTTCCAGACCATCACCACCCTCCCAGGCAGTGTGTTCCTGACCGTCACCACCCTCCCAGGCAGTGTGTTCCTGACCGTCACCACCCTCCCAGGCAGTGTGTTCCTGACCGTCACCACCCTCCCAGGCAGTGTGTTCCAGACCATCACCACCCTCCCAGGCAGTGTGTTCCTGACCCTCACCCACCCTCCCAGGCAGTGTGTTCCTGACTGTCACCACCCTCCCAGGCAGTGTGTTCCTGACCATCGCCACCCTCCCAGGCAGTGTGTTCCTGACCATCGCCACCCTCCCAGGCAATGTGTTCCTGACCGTCACCACCCTCCCAGGCAGTGTGTTCCTTACCGTCACCACCCTCCCAGGCAGTGCGTTCCAGACCATCACCACCCTCCCAGGCAGTGTGTTCCTGACCGTCACCACCCTCCCAGGCAGTGTGTTCCTGACCGTCACCACCCTCCCAGGCAGTGTGTTCCTGACCGTCACCACCCTCCCAGGCAGTGTGTTCCAGACCATCACCACCCTCCCAGGCAATGCGTTCCAGACCGTCACCACCTTCTGGGTATAAAGGTTTTTCCTCAAACCTCCCTAAACCTCCTGCCCCTCACTTTGAACTTGTGCCCCCCTCGTAACTGATCCTTCAACTAAGGGGAACAGCTGCTCCCTATCCACCCTGTCTATGCCCCTCATAATCTTGTCCACCTCGATCAGATCACCCCTCAGTCTTCTTTGCTCCAGAGAAAACAACGCAAGGCCTTAGAACATAGAACATACAGTGCAGAAGGAGATCATTCGGCCCATCAAGTCTGAACCAACCCACTTAAGCCCTCACTTCCACCCTATCCCCCTCACCCAATAACCCCTCCCAACCTTTTTTGGACACTAAAGGCAATTTAGCCTATCCAACCTTTCTTTACAACTTAAAAGTTCCATCCCAGGCAACATCCTGGTGAATCTCCTCTGTACCCCCTCCAGTGCAATCACATCCTTCCTACAATGTGGCGACCAGAACTGCACACAGTACTCCAGCTGTGACCTCACCAAAGTTCTATTGAACTACAACATGACCGCCCTGATTTTGTAATCTATCCCCTGATTGATAAAAGCTAGAGTCCCATATGCTTTGTTCACCCACCCTATGAAGCTGTCCTTCTGCCTTCAGAGATCTATGGACAAACACACCAAGGTCCCTTTGTTCCTCAGAACTTCCCAGTGTCAGGCCATTCATTGAATACTTCCTTGTCAAATTACTCCTTCCAAAGTGTATCACCTCACACTTGTCAGGGTTAAATTCCATCTGCCACTTTTCTACTCATTTGACCGTCCCGTCTCTATCTCCCTGTAACCCAAGACACTCAACCTCACTACAGTATTAGCCACCCAACCAATCTTTGTGTCATCGCATGTAAAAGATAAATTAAAGTAAAATAGAGACTAAAAAAAAACCACAGGTGAGGTGTCACCACGTTTAGACAAATCAAAGCGTGCATGTGACCACTTGGAGATTTAAGCCTCCTTCTTCTGATAGATAACAGTAGGACACATACAAATAAGGGCGTCAAAAAATAATGCTCATGAATTCTCAAACAGAAGATTATCATTGAGGCCTCCCGCCTGGAGATATGCAACATAGAAGGCCTTTTGACTGATCGTAACTTTGATGGTTCTTTGAAAGGTCAATCCAGGATGTGAGGCAACTGGAACTGTTGGGGGAGATGACTCACCAGGGGAAGGCAGTAGTAGCCAGGCTCATGGCACCATGGCTGGCTCTGCTGCACAGAAGGGCGGGAAAAAGACTGGCAGGGCAATAGTCATAGGGGATTCAATCTTAAGTGGAGTAGACAGGCGTTTCTGTGGTCGAAAACGAGACTCCCGAATGGTATGTTGTCTCCCGGGTGCACGGGTCAGGGATGTCTCAGATCGGCTGCAGGACATACTGAAAGGGGAGGGTGAACAGCCAGTTGTCGTGGTGCATATAGGCACCAACGATATAGGTAAAAAACGGGATGAGGTCCTGCAATCAGAATTTAGGGAGTTAGGAGATAAGTTAAAAAGTAGGACCTCAATGGTAATAATCTCAGTATTGCTACCAGTGCCACGAAACAGTCAGAGTAGAAATTCAAGAATAGTCAGAATGAATACATGGCTTGAGAGATGGTGCAGGAGGGAGGGGTTCAGGTTTTTGGGACATTGGAACCGGTTCTGGGGGCGGTGGGACCATTACAAACCGGATGGTCTACACCTGGGCAGGACTGGAACCTATGTACTAGGGGGTGCTTTTGCTAACACTGTTGGGGAGGTTTAAAACTAATGTGGCAGGGGGATGGGAACCAGATTAGGAAGTTAGAGGTCAGTAAAGAAGCAGCAACTAAAGCCAGTAAGGTACGAGACAATAAACTCAATGTGACTAAGGGGAAGAGTAGACAGGGAAGAGATGATGAACGCAAAGGGACAGGTGGTCTGAGGTGCATTTGTTTTAATGCGAGAAGTGTAGCAGGTAAGGTAGATGAATTTAGGGCTTGGATTAGTACCTGGGAATATGATGTTATTGGTATTACTGAGACTTGGTTGGGGGAAGGGCAGGACTGGCAACTAAATACCCCAGGGTATAGAGGCTTCAGGAGGGATAGAGAGGGAGGTAGAAGGGGTGGAGGAGTTGCATTACTGGTCAGAGATGATATCACAGCTGTGATTAAGGAGGGCACGATGGAGGATTCGAGCACTGAGGCAAAATGGGTAGAGCTAAGAAATAGGAAGGGTGCAGTAACATTGTTGGGACTTTACTACAGGCCTCCCAAAAGTGAGCGTGAAGTAGAGGTACAAATATGCAGACAGATTATAGAACAATGTAGGAGCAATAGGGTGGTCGTGATGGGAGATTTTAACTTCCCCAACATTGAATGGGACTCATGTAGTGTTGGAGGCATAGATGGAGCAGAGTTTGTAAGGAGCATCCAGGAGAGTTTTTTCGAGCAGAAGGTAAATAGTCGAACTCGGGAAGGGGCCATACTGGACCTGGTATTGGGGAATAATCCCGGCTAGGAAACTTTATCAAACGCCTTACTGAAGTCCATGTATATGACATCTACAGCCCTTCCCTCATCAATTAACTTTGTCACTTCCTCAAACAATTCTATTAGGTTTGTAAGACATGACCTTCCCTGCACAAAACCATGCTGCCTATCACTGATAAGTCTATTTTCTTCCAAATGTGAATAGATCCTATCCCTCAGTATCTTCTCCAACAGTTTGCCTACCACTGACGTCAAGCTCACAGGTCTATAATTCCCTGGAGTATCCCTGCTACCCTTCTTAAACAAAGGGACAAGTTTTTTACGCAGAGGGTGGTGGGTGCCTGGAACGCTTAGCCAGCGGAGGTGGTAGAGGCGGGCACGATAGCATCATTTAAGATGCATCTAGACAGATATATGAACAGGTGGGGAACAGAGGGAAGTAGATCCTTAGAAAATAGGCAACAGGTTTAGATAAAGGATCTGGTTCGGCGCAGGCTGGGAGGGCCGAAGGGCCTGCTCCTGTGCTGTAATTTTCTTTGTTCTTTGTTTGTTCTTTAGTTAGTCTGAATTTTTCCCCAACTGTCCAATATTTTCATTCCTGGATATGCACACAGAGTGCTCACCAAGAATATCCTTACCATTAACTGACCTGGCATGGGTCCCATTCCTTTCACCTTCTTCAATCTTATTCTAAACCACTATCATAGAATTTACAGTGCAGAAGGAGGCCATTCAGCCCAACGAGTCTGCACCAGCTCCTGGAAAGAGCACCCTACCCAAGGTCAACACCTCCACCCTATCCCCATAACCCAGTAACCCCACGCAACACTAAGGGCAATCTTGGACACTATGGACAATTTATCATGGCCAATCCACCTACCCTGCACATCTTTGGACTGTGGGAGGAAACCGGAGCACCCGGAGGAAACCCACGCACACACGAGGAGGACGTGCAGACTCCGCACAGACAGTGACCCAAGCCGGAATCGAACCTGGGACCCTGGAGCTGTGAAGCATTGCTGTAAAAAATGCTGTAAAGAAAATTTAGCGGTAAAGGTCACTTTGGAGGGGAAGTTGCACATGGCTTCAAATTGTGGTTCTGAGCTCCTGCCATTCAAAGCTCTGGGTTGAGAGTATTCAGTGTATCCCATAATGTGGATTAAATCTTTGAGTACTAATTTGTGTTGGTGTTTAATGGTTTTTGACCTGATTTGCTGGATTGTGTTTGCTATAGTTGTGGGACTCTGCCCAGGACCCTTCCTGAGTGCTCCCCATAGTGGCAGCAGCAAGTGAGGCAATTTACCACCTTGCTCTGGATCTTCGAGCCTGCAATGGGCTTCACCCAAACTATGCTTTCCAGTTCTGCTTGTTTTTCTGGCACCAATGCTGTTATTAAAAGAAGTGCTGAAGGAACAGGTTGTGACATTACTCTCCAGGGCAGTAGCTCTGTCCACCCTTCAATGATATCTGCCAGCCTTTTCTACTGGGAAGAGCAACTTTAATCTGACAATCCCCTTCGGTTATGGACCAGGGACTTTCTGATTGATGACCAGTTAACCGTGAGATATCTGACGCCAACTCTCCTTTGCTGAATTATTTTGAACTGAGCCTGCAAACGTGCATCCAATATTGAAACAACTCTCCTCGTCCTGACAGACTTTCACAGCACAGCAACAAGCAAGTTGACACTTTGAAGTCATCTTTCAAAGCTTCAGCTTCTTATAATTTCCCGTACCCTTTTGACACTGAACTCATGTTTAGGAGCTCAATATAGATGGTGAGTTTACTGTAAGATGGTCAAGGAAGCCCAATAGAGTCAAACAATCATAATTCTGTTTTGCAAAAATATAATTATAAAATATCTGGAAGAAGATTGCCAACATTTCACAATCGCCATGACAAAAAGTGGAATGGTATTGAAGTAGTCTAACTGATCAAGCTGCACTCTGAGGTGCTTCATTACAATTGCCATACATGTAATATTCGCCGTGAACATTCAATGTGAGTCATACAGCCCGAGAAGTTCTATAAAGTTCTCAGCCCCCTCTGTGCAATATGGCCAAAAGATCTTAGACAGCGACCTTCCCCAACGCATCTCTGCAGCAGCTGCCCCAAGCTTTAGTGAATCTGTCAGCATATAGTCAATTCATTAAAATCTTAGCGACCATAAAGATTTCTCACAATACTTGTCTCTTTTTGCTGCAAGTTAAAAAGTTACCCCAAAATTACCAAAACTATTCACTCTTCAGCCCCTTTATTCTTACAGCATGAAAAATATTTTGAAATGTTTGAATGGCTTCAGAACTTACATCACAATATCCTTTACAAGCTCACCAACAACCTACACAACATAACGGACTACAAAGCAAAGCGGAGTAGAATCTCCGGCAGCAGCGCAGCCCTCCCCGATGAACTCAATGCACTCTGTGTTCGGTTTGAGCTGGAAACCGTCAAACCGCTGTCAACTGCCCCAGCAGCCTCGGACACACCCATACCCACCCTCACAGCTTCCAAAGTCAGATCGGCCTTCTTGAAAGTGAACCCTCGGAAGGTGACGGGTCCTGGCGGGGTCCGTGCACGCAGAGCCTGCGCAGAACAACTGGTGGTTGTGTTCGTGGACATCTTCAACCTCTCCATTTGAACCCAGGTCCTCGGCGCTGTGAGGCAGCAGTGCTAACCACTGTGCCGCTGTGCAGCCCACCTGAGTTGTTTTTGCACAGTAGGATCCCACAGTGATCACTGAGGTGACCATATAAACTATTTTGTTTTGTTTTTGTTGGCCAAGACACTGGGTGGCTTCCCCCCCTAACCCCCTACCCCCCTCCCTCCCTACCCCCCTCCCTCCCATCCCCCCCCCCCCCCCACCTCCACCCCTTTTCAAATGCTCCCATTGGATCTTTTCCATCTGTTCAGAGGGAGGACACTGCAGTTTAGTAACACATTCAAAAGGAAGCACGTCGACAGGTTAATCAACGCATCTCAGTGACTACACTGACATACAGGCTGAATTGTGTAGGGCCTGCGTAACGTGGTTTGCACCCTCAAACTTCCATGACAACAATACTGTCACTGAGAGAAGGATCTCACCTCGCCTGGGAATTTCCATTCCTGTTCGCAACGGGCGTGTTTGGCAAAGGGAGTGGAAAATATCCTGAGAACTGAAGATGTAAATACGTGACCCAATTGTTCCCTCTGCCACCTTCCCCCCTGTCCCTGATAGTTCGTGGGTCCAGAAATTCAACACCATTTGAATATATTAATATATAATAATTATCAGGTCCTTAAACCTGAATCATCCATCTGTGTTGGCATGGCAGCAGAATGGTATGAATCACAACAGGTCTCTCAAGGTGTGCATCTGGCAAGCAGACCATCTAGGGGAGGTCAGGGGAGTGCAGTGCTCAGGGGGGAGATGGTCATGCACAGGTAAGGCCCGAGGCAGTGTCGGGTGCATGCCTGGGCAGTGCCAGGTCGGTGGGGGGGGGGGGGGGGGGGGGGGGAGGGTGGGGGATTGCGAGGTGCCGGGGGGGGGAGGGGGGGGGGATTGTGAGGTACTGGGTGGGGGGGGGCCTCCAGGGTGAACTCATTTGTTTTCTCTGTGCTGGGACATCCTTTAAAATTAGCGCCACAATCTTCGGCTGATTAAATCACTGGTGTGCCGACGAATCAGAGGCCGTCCTGTTAGTGATGCATCATGGGCCGCACCCTTGAAGGATTTTTTTTCAAACCCCTGGACTACTTGGTGGAGAAAGTCGTCATTGCCGGCGAAGGCTTCAACACCACTTTTCCCACCGGACATCGATCTTAGTCAATTTCCGGGAAAATCATATCCCTAATTTTAGAAATGCTCTTTGCGAATATATTTTCAATTTAACACTCAGAAAAATTACGTCATTAATTCTTCATTTTCAATATAAACAGGAAGTCGACTAATCCCAGATGTATATATAAATATAATAATAATCGCTTATTGTCACAAATAGGCTTCAATTAAGTTACTGTGAAAAGCCCCTAGTCGCCACATTCCGGTGCCTGTTCGGGGAGGCCGGTATAGGAATTGAACCGTGCTGCTGCCTTGTCCTGCATTACAAGCCAGCTGTTTAGCCCGCTGTGCTAAACCAACCACTCTACATATTAGCCAGCATTAGGAAATCTGAACATTATCCATTTACAGAAGACTCCTTATTATAACGGTACTGCGCCCTCCTTATCTCCAGCTGCAGGAAGGTTTACTGATGAGAACTGAGCCATCGCCTCACAATATATTTATCTCACAATTGTTTTGTGACTGACGACTTGTAGTTAGGATTGTGGCCTGGAAACTTACATCATTGTTCATGCTAGATTCATACGCGAGGAATGAACCAATAAACATCTTCTCACAGTGAAATGCAAAAGAGGTGATTTGTAGTAAAAATACAATTACAGCCATTCATAAATTTACAATGAGCTCTAATTTCTTTCTGAAGTTTATACTAACTTTGATGCCAAGAGTAATTTAGTTACGTTGGAGGGTGAATCAGGATTGAAATTCATTAACATACCTGGTGCTATATGTTAGCAAATCTTGGTGTTTTATTTAAGTGGTTAGTACGCTAGTCATGGCCGGTATAGGCCCGAATCATACAGGTATACCCACTGTCAGAAACAGGGACAATGCAACTAAACTACGTCATTACAGCCAAGGTTGCTCCAACAAAGGTGGAACTGCTGGTAAACAGTTACCCATTGAAAATGGAGGTGGGTAAGGGGAACAGACGCAGGGGGACGGAACCTCTGGCCGTGCAGCTGTGTGTTTCGCAGCGGCAGGAGGGGGCGCGCCGTTTGCTGGTGGTGGATTTTTCTGTTGGAATTCCCATTAAAGCCACCTCAGGCTGCTGGGAAACCCATGGGCGGGTTGTGGGGAATCAAAGAGTCTCCCGCCCCCAGCAAACAGCTGGAGAATTCTGGCCCTGACCACCTCCAAACGGCTAACCAACTCTTGAGCTGACAAGACACAAAGGCCAGGCGAGGCACCTACCATTACAAATAAAGGGCACGATGACCCCAGTGACTTACTGGCAGCAGTCAGCCCGACTCCCACCCAGCATTGTGTTGGGTTAAGAACCCAGTGTAATGAGGAGAGTTTGGCTTCAGATACTAATGCTGAACTAACTGGAGATCTTCCAGCTCGACATGGGAGGATGGTATGATGTCATCAGCAAATACTCTGAAATTTCCAGGAAGGACTTGGGAAAATAAGTGGAGCCGGAGCCAAGATTTATGTAAACCGGTTCCATATTCCCTATTGGAAAGGGTGGAGAATTAGGTTGGGTGCCTGGAAACATTGGTATAATAAAGACAATAGAGTTCGTAAGATGCTCCGAACATGTCGTCCCGATCCTTAAGCAGAACAACTCTGTCTGCCACTGGGGAGATTATAAGCAAACACTCAATTGGCTTTCCATCTAGATAGTTGACCCCATATCTTGAATCGGAGACCTGCACACAGAGGGTGGAATCTTAACACGAGGACCAGAAACTAAATACCAACTCTGCAAGAAAAGAAAGAATATTCAAAACAGGTGATCAGGTTTACGTGAGGAACATCCAAGATGGTCCCAACTGGAATCATAATGGGAAAAGGCCATAAAGAAACATTTGGATCACATCAGGAGCAGGGAGTCCGACCTTGAACCCAATCCAGTTCACACCACCAGATCCATCGATCGGCAGGCAGGAGGAGGGACTTCCTGTCGGCCAGGGTACTGGGGGAGAAACAGGCTTAAAGGTGGAGAGATGTAATGGTGGCCACGAGGGACATGGGGGAATCATCAAGAGATCTCCCATGGACTTCCTGGAGTACGAACCTGCCTATTGAGTGGGCAGGAGCTCAGCCAATAGGAAACAAGAAGCGAGATTTTAAAACCCACTTCTTCTACCCAGGCTGGTATTCTTTCGGGCCCTAACCCTGACCCTAACCCTAGGCATGGACTTCCGGCTCTCAGCCGCGACCTTGGCGAGATCATTGCACTGAAGCAGTTCATGTCCAAATGCAGTAAGATCCCGACTGTATCCAGGATTCAGCTGACAAGTGGCAGTAACATTTACAGCACCTCAGTGCCAGGCAATGATGTCTCCAGCGAGAGAGAATCTAACTTGTTTGATATTGAATGGCATTAATGAAACTCCACTAACAACATCCTGAGTGTTACCATTGACCAGAAACTGAACTGGACTAGCCATATAAACACTGTAGCTGCAAGAGCAGCTCAGAGGTTAGGAATCCTGAATTAGTAACTCACCTCCTGACTCCCCAAAGCCTGTCCACCATCTACAAAGCACAAGGCAGGGGAGTGCTGGGTGAGTGCAGCTCCAACAACACACAAGAAGATCTACACCATCCAGAACAAAGCAATCCGCTTGATTGCTCCCCCTTCCACAAACATTCAAACCCTCCACCACCGACGAACAGTGGCAGCCGTTGATGTGTTGGGTAAGCTGGGTCTGCGAGGACTGTGTTTACTGCAGCAGTGAGAGAGACAGGCTTCCAACACTTGGAGAAATGCAACTCTATTTTATTGAACTCTTAACTATCATACATACTTTAACTGTGGGTTGACACTGTGCTGAGTTGGCTGGAGACCTGAGGCTAACCTGACCAGACTATCTGACTACCACATGGTGGATGTTCACAGGCTCTGACTGTCTCAGAGGCTGGATCCCGAGAGAGCGGGAAAACTAGTGCCCTCTGGCTTTATAGTGGCCGTGTCCTGTCTGGTGATTGGCTGCTGTGTTCTGTGTGTTCATTGGTCATCCTGTGTGTCAATCAATGCCTGTCTGTGCACCATCATATACTTGTGTGTATATTATGACAGCCGTGTGTACCATCTACAAGATGCACTGCAGTAACTCACCAAGATTCCTCAGGCAGCACCTTCCAAAACCACAAATATCTCTGGTTTGGGAAGAGAAAAAGATTAGTGAAGACACATGCGGGAATAGGGAACAAAGAAATGGCCGAGCAAATAAAAACATACTTTGGTTCAATCTTCACAAATGAGGACACAAATCAGATCCCAGAAATGTTGGGGAACGCAGGGTTTAGTGAGAGGGAGGAACTGAAGGAGATCAACATTGGTAGAGAAATGGTGCTGGGAAAATTAATGGGATTGAAGGTGGATAAATCCCCAGGGCCTGAGAATCTGCATCCCAGAGTGCTTAAGGAGGTGGCTCTGGAAATAGTGGATGCATTGGTGGTCATCTTCCGGGATTCTATAGACTCTGGAACTGTCCCTGCAGATTGGAGGGTAGCTCACGTCACTCCGATATTCAAAAAGGGAGGTAGAGAGAAAACAGGGAATTACAGACCAGTAAGCCTAACATCGGTAATGGGGAAAATTCTAGAATCCATTATCAAAGGTTTTATAGCAGAGTACTTTAAAAGCAGTGGCAGGATTGGACAGAGTCAGCCTGGAATCATGAAGGGGAAATTGTGCTTTACAAATCTCCTGGAATTCTTCAAGGGTGTAACTAGTACAGTTTAATGAGGGGGGGGGGGGCAGTGGATGTGGTGTATTTGAACTTTCAGAAGGCTTTTGACAAAGTCATGTTTAAGAGATTAATGTGTAAAATGCATGGGATTAGGGGTCATGTATTGAGACGGATAGAAAACTGGTTGGCAGACAGAAAACAGCGGGCACGATTCTCCGGAAAGGTTTCTGAGTGTTGTAGTGAGCCGGAACTGCCGCCAGCTTCCAGCACTTGGCCCAGTGAGGTCAATAACACTATTCAACGTTAATTGGTCCAATTAACAAGGCCTCAGGGGCTTTTTACTACAAGTGAAGGCTCGCCAGCCGATTCACCAACACCGTGCTCATCACCCCCCCCGCTACCAAGGCCGAGGAGCAGTTGCTCAGCCAAAGCACGGTAGCACAGTGGTTAGCACTGTCACTTCACAGTGCCAGGGACTCTGGTTCGATTCCCGGCTTGGGTCACTGTCTGTGCGGAGTCTGCACAGGGGTTCCTCCGGGTGCTCCGGTTTCCTTCTACAAGTCCCAAAAGATGTGCAGGTTAGGTGATTGGCCATGATAAATTTCCCTTAGTGTTCAAAAAGGTTGGGTGGGGTTACGAGGATAGGGTGGAAGCGTGGGGTTAAGTGGGGTGCTCTTTCCAAGGGCCGGTGTAGACTCGATGGGCCAAATGGCCTCCTTCTGCACTGTAAATTTTATGTATCACGACTATATTTTGAAAATCAACCGTGATTCATGGCGGTGTGAAGTCCAGCCGGCTGGTTGGAAAGATAGAGGGTGGAATCAGCTACGTTAGGCCCATGATTATATTCAAATGTATTTAAAATTATGTTAACCAGACGTGTGCTCTTCCAGGACGTGAACCTGATCACGTCATCAGAGCAGGGATGTGAAGAGAACAAACTGAAATCTCGCCGGGACAAATCCCGGTTTTGGCTTTGCACAGGATTTTGCGGGAATTATAGCATTTGTGTCTGTGGTGAATGGAGCCATTTGATAGCGGCCCGATTAATTGGTAATGAATCTAATTTGATGGTTGTGGAACCCTGCGATGCAGCAATTGGCTGCATAGTTGTGATGGTTGTGGAACCCTGCGATGCAGCAATTGGCTGCATGGTTGTGGAACCCTGTGATGCAGCAATTGGCTGCATGGTTGTGGAACCCTGTGATGCAGCAATTGGCTGCATGGTTGTGGAACCCTGTGATGCAGCAATTGGCTGCATGGTTGTGGAACCCTGCGATGCAGCAATTGGCTGCATGGTTGTGGAACCCTGTGATGCAGCAATTGGCTGCATGGTTGTGGAACCCTGTGATGCAGCAATTGGCTGCATGGTTGTGGAACCCTGTGATGCAGCAATTGGCTGCATGGTTGTGGAACCCTGCGATGCAGCAATTGGCTGCATGGTTGTGGAACCCTGTGATGCAGCAATTGGCTGCATGATTGTGATGGTTGTGGAACCCTGCGATGCAGCAATTGGCTGCATGGTTGTGATGGTTGTGGAACCCTGAGATGCAGCAATTGGCTGCATGGTTGTGCAACCCTGTGATGCAGCAATTGGCTGCATGGTTGTGGAACCCTGTGATGCAGCAATTGGCTGCATGGTTGTGGAACCCTGCGATGCAGCAATTGGCTGCATGATTGTGGAACCCTGTGATGCAGCAATTTGCTGCATGGTTGTGATGGTTGTGGAACCCTGTGATGCAGCAATTGGCTGCATGGTTGTGATTGTTGTGGAACCCTGCGATGCAGCAATTGGCTGCATGGTTGTGGAACCCTGTGATGCAGCAATTGGCTGCATGGTTGTGGAACCCTGCGATGCAGCAATTGGCTGCATGGTTGTGGAACCCTGCGATGCAGCAATTGGCTGCATGGTTGTGGAACCCTGTGATGCAGCAATTGGCTGCATGGTTGTGGAACCCTGCGATGCAGCAATTGGCTGCATGGTTGTGGAACCCTGCGATGCAGCAATTGGCTGCATGGTTGTGGAACCCTGCGATGCAGCAATTGGCTTCATGGTTGTGATAGTTGTGGAACCCTGCAATGCAGCAATTGGCTGCATGGTTGTGATGGTTGTGGAACCCTGTGATGCAGCAATTGGCTGCATGGTTGTGGAACCCTGTGATGCAGCAATTGGCTGCATGGTTGTGGAACCCTGCGATGCAGCAATTGGCTGCATGGTTGTGGAACCCTGCGATGCAGCAATTGGCTGCATGGTTGGCTGTATCACAGATGCAGTCACAAGGGGACTATTGTTCTGTGCTTCATTGTGCACTTTGCTGAAGTTATTTAATTTTTGATATTGAGGGTAATTCTTACTCAGAGCAAAGGCCTCATCCATGCTTCAACTCTTGAGGTCAAGGTCCGTTCAATAACTTTGCAGCTTCATGACAAACCTTTCCCCAGAACTCTCTGGACTCTGTTACCAATCAGAGACACGACACGGAAACTGATGCCCATTTTACTTTGGGAGGCAGGTGAAAGTTCACATGTTCCCAGCATTCCCAGTTCAGTAATAAATGTCGGAATAATGTGTGTCCATAGAAATTCTTTCCCGACAATCAATATCCCATTTACACTGGAACTGATGAACTGAAGTTGACTATTTTTTTTACAATCAATTGGCTTTATTTTATTATTCTCCTCTCACTTTCCAAAGGAAATTCACATAGCACCACATTCAGTAACTTCAAACCAATCCCCTTGGATTGTTGAAGTGCCATTGTGATGTGGCCAACCCCACATTGTAATGAGCTTTTTTGATTCTGCTATAACCTGAATTACTGGAAGAATAAATGGAAAGACATTTGCAATTCTCCTGTTCTATGTTTCTCCAAGGTTGGTTCACACACTCCGTGAACGGAGAGAATGCAATCCAATTGCAACAGCTACTGGTTGGTATGGAAAACCCAGCACGTGTTTTGGTTTAGTTTGAGCTGATTTATATCCACTTGGCTATGCGACGAATGAAAATGAAACTGAAATCAGAATTAGGGAGAATCGATATTTGAAATACGCAAGGCAGTGGCCTTGAATTTCTGTGGGTTTCTCCAAATTCAGAGAATAGTTTTTTGTTGGTACAGAACTCAAGCGTTGCTATAAGAAGAGATGTTGAAGGTTTTTGTGTTGCACTCATTGACATGTTTCACAGCAACACCACTTCTTGCAAAGCTTCCTGAGGGCGAGTACAACACAAAAAGCTTTAACATGTCTTTTTTCAGCAGCACTTCAGAGAAACGATATCATGAGAAATGTGGGCAGCACGGTAGCACAGTGGTTAGCACTATTGCTTCACAGTGCCAGGGTCCCGGGTTTGATTCCTGGCTTGGGCCACCGTCTGTGCGGAGTCTGCACGTTCTCCCCGTGTCTGCGTGGGTTTCCTCCGGGGGCTCCGGTTTCCTCCCATAAGTCCTGAAGGACGTGCTGTTAGGTGAATTGGACATTTTGAATTCTCCCTCCGTGTACCCGAACAGGCACCGGAATGTGGCGACTAGGGGCTTTTCACAGTAACTTCATTGCAGTGTTAATGTAAACCTACTTGTGACAATAAAGATTATTAGCTGAAAATAGCATTTCCACAATTTCCTGAGTTTTTGACAGGTTTTCTAATGCAGGCATGTAGCAGGTAGGGAGAATCCCCTGAGTAACTTCATGGTGCTGAAATATTGGTTTTCCCTCCGTACTCTGGAGGCTGTCAGTGAATGTCTTCCACTTTTTAGTATCAATATCCATCATCTTCAAGCCTTGCCTGCTGGTGTCCTTGTGGCTGAGGTATTAATATTCAGGAGCTTGCGCTCAGTGACCAGCTCAGTGTACGGAACGTCTTCAGGTGTACGACCGTCAGCTGAAAATGTGGATAGGTCAATGCAGACATTGGCTTAGCAATGAGTGTATGCGGCTGGAATTGGCATGCTCCAGGATCTCTGAGATGGTGACCTATTCCTGCCAGGAAATGCCAAGGATTTGTCTCTGAGAGAGAAAGTGGAAAGTTCAGCCTTTCCTCCTGCCGAGCAGCTTGTCATGTCCCAGGATATTATCAACTCCAAATTAACTTTTATTTTTTTAATTGACCACAAACAGCTGCAAGAGGACGGTTGAGCATGGGTCACCTGACTTTCCTTGTGAATCAAAACAGTCCCTGTTTTGGCAGAACCAAATAAATCTATTAAACTGCTGCTACCTCAATGTCTTTTCCTGAAACTAACTCTAAAGAGTAATTTTAAATGGAATGGGTTACCCAGATACAGACACTGGCTGTCTCAATCTCTTGAGGTAGGAAGGCCACCACACATTCAGCCTAACCACCCACACGATTTGTAAAAGGAGCTTGGATTTGAGAAAAGGGTCACATGATAAGACAGCTTTATTTGCTTTTAAAGTAACAACAAGAAGCGTAAGGGCAGCACAGTAGCATAGTGGTTAGCACAGTTGCTTCACAGCCCCTGGGTCCCAGGTTCGATTCCCGGCTGGGTCACTGTCTGTGCGAAGTCTGCACGTTCTCCCCGTGTCTGCGTGGGTTTCCTCCGGGTGCTCTGGTTTCCTCCCACAGTCCAAAGATGTGCAGGTTAGGTGGATTGGCCATGCTAAATTGCCCTTCGTGTCCAAAACATGTTAAGTGGGGGCTACTGCATTACAGGGATAGGGGAGATACGAGGGCATCAATGAGGGTGCTCTTTGTGAGGGCCAGTGCAGACTCGATGGGCCAAATGGCCTCCTTCTGCTCTGTAAATTCTATGACTATGACTCTAAGCTCTTCTACGGAGATGGAATTCCATCAGAAATCAGCTACAGGCCATCCAAAAACCAATGTATTACACAGCAATCCCTGAAAAATGGGTGAAAGACTCCCCTCAGCTTCTTCCAACTTGGAGTTCACCTGAGGGCCAACCACCTGGGAAATGGAAGTGTGGGAATCCTCCGCTTTGCAAGACTTTCACTTCCACCCAAAGCATCAACTCATCTAAACACTGTCGACCTGCTGCAAAAGAGACTTTGACAATTATAAACTGTAATTATTTTGTGTTACCTTCATCCAATTTTAATATTTGTGTGCATGTTAGTGTGTGAGATATGATCATGTGGGTGAGTCAAGCAAGTGAATTGTTGCATTTTAAATTCTGGGACAAATGTGTCAAAATAATCTCCTTTATGTGTAAACTCAGAAAAAGCTTGCTGCTGGAAATTATTTAATTGGGACAACCATTTTGGGAGTAAGTAATCACATACTCCTTGTGTAAAAACATATTTAGCACAGGTAATAAAAGGGCACACACAAATTCTGTCTGTGACAATCTGCTGTTCAGGTGTCGCTGCTGCTGAGGAAGGATCTGCAGTCACAGGCTGGGTTCAGGGTTTGTGTTCTCAGGTAGATTGCTGTTGTTCCACCTTCTCTCTGACCCAGCTTGGACAGCGCACCGGCAGACTTTGTTCTTGTGCCCCTGTGAATTGTTGGTTTGGAAGATGCTGATGAAAGCTCTGGAGCAGATTATGGCTCAGTGACTTGGAAAGATTTGAGAGACTCAATTAGAATCTCATAGCTCAGTGAACCAAAACTGAAATTCATAAAACAAAAATAAAATACTATGAATGCTGGTGAACAAGAATAATAAAACGAGAAATACTAGAGGCACCCAGCTGTTTTGGTATCATCTGCAGAGAGAGCGAGAGAGAGAGAGACACAGAAAGATAGAGAGAGAGAGAGAGACAGAGACAGAGAGAGACGGACAGAGAGAGACGGACAGAGAGAGACGGACAGAGACACACAGAGACAGAGACGAGGTTAATCGGCTGACTTATCAGCCCTCTGGAGATGGGCTGAGAGGCCAAATGGTTCATTGCATGTTGGCAGAAAGTGTTGAAAGGAAACACAATATTCACTGAAGTGGAAAGATCACAGCCCACCGACTAGAGGTGGGTGACCAATTCAATTATTCACTGATCAACAGTCACTTTCTGCCCCGCCACATTTCACAGGCATCAGGATGGACTCAGATTGGTTGGACAGACAAGCAGGTATATAAAAGTAACCTCTTAGCAACTCGCCATGGGGGTGTTCCTGCCTGTCTCTGTGACCAATGGAGAGGCTCCTAGCCAAAATCACCACCTTGCAGCTTCAACACCCCCTTGCTAGAGGTTCACCTCTCCGAATGCTAATATCCAACACGTTTCAAACAAATCCCACCTGCCCTTGGAAGGCACTTCAACAGCAGAATTAAAGGACATTATTTACAGATTTATTTCAGAAGAATCTTGACAAACTGCAAGAAACCGAATTTGTCTGTGAAATGTGTTCCAGTCATTTATAAGGGTGTGGTCTGCAAACATGATTGACAATGGAATCACCCAATCAGTCCCATTTTGACTGTGAATAGTGTTGTTATTAGTTACGCTATTCATTGATGTTCTATAGAATTTGAGCCTATTGACATCTCACTACATTTCCCAAGTCTGACATGGTTTAACTTTAAAAAATTGCAATTTACATCATACTGCTGTCTCTGTGTCATCATTGTCTCTGAAATGCTTGATGTTAATTTCTCTACTCGTATTGCTGGACCTGAATTTGTCCCCAAACATCAATGGCACTGAACAATTTTTGGATTCCAGCCTGTCACTGAGCTCTCTGTTTGTTCACAACACTTTAAAGGACCAGTCTTTGATTTTCTAAAAAGGAATTGGAAGATGCAATGGGCTAAATGATTCTAATGAATTGGTGGAAAGGTGTCTGCGAAATTATGCAATTACTGTTTTTCTAAAGGGATGGGTAAACACAAGAATAACACTCAAAGAACTGGTTCACTGTTTAAATTCTCATATCTGATAAACTCACAAAGGTGAATTTGGCAAAACCTAGTTTGCAATTTCAGCCATGCACAACCCAGAATAAACTCGTCAATCTTTTGTGATTTGATCACAAAGATCTCGAACTGTAAGAGTTCCAGGGAATTGAATTGTTGCGAGAATGCAGCGCTAGACACTGAATAGCCTTTCTTGTTGACATGCGCCAGTCTTGCATCTTCTTTTGTGATCACATTTTTGTGACAGCATAGAACTGCTTTTGTCAAGCTTGCACTTTGTGGAGAATGTTCCCAGGCTGCTTACTGCATCTTGAGTAGAATATAGATAACAATAAACATACACTTGGCATACAAGAGGTTTACCTGTGATCAATGTCCAGCGCATGTTTCATTCACAAACAAAAATCACCTCCTGTCAAATAGTTTCAGTCCTTATTCCAATTTCAAACTTATTTCTTGGCCCTGTCTGTGGATCTGCACCACTCTTCATGTCCAGAGGAATCAGACTTTGGTGATGTTGTAGAGGAAGAACTTCAAATGTAAAAGTTAGTTGGTCATTTTTAATTTCTATAGTGTTATCACCTGTGTGAGACCTATGGGTTTAGAGCAATCGGTGTCCCCGTGAGTCTCACCGAATACAAACTCCCGCACTAAAGGCATGGGAGCCCGAGGATATTCACAATTGAGATTGAAATAAAGCTGCCAGGTATGGAACCGAAAGGGCAGACCCGCTGGGACCTAATGTATATTATAAATATCATTGCTTTGCATTAAACCAAGCTTTCTTTTGACCATCTCAGTTCGGACTCATTTGTGCCCTACACAACCTGCGATGAAGATAAAATGCTGCTACACCATCACCTCCATTTGGACTAAGGTTGGAGATTTTGGGGCATGGGAACCTGGATTGTAGTTTTGGGGTACGGGAGATTGAGAGTAGAGAGGTCGGGAGCACAGATTTGACTTTGCAGGAGGGCGCCAGTGTTCAGGTCGATGGTTTGAAGTGTGTCTATTTTAATGGCAGGAGTATACAAAATAAGGTAGGGGAACTGGCAGCATGGGTTGGTACCTGGGACTTTGATGTTGTGGCCATTTCAGAGACATGGATAGAGCAGGGACAGGAATGGTTGTTGCAGGTTCCGGGGTTTAGGTGTTTTAGTAAGGTCAGAGAAGGGGGCAAAAGAGGGGGAGGTGTGGCGCTGCTAGTCAAGGACAGTATTACGGTGGCTGAAAGGATGCAAGATGGGGACTCTTCTTCCGAGGTAGTATGGGCTGAGGTTAGAAACAGGAAAGGAGAGGTCACACTGCTGGGAGTTTTCTATAGGCCACCTAATAGTTCTAGAGATGTAGAGGAAAGGATGGCGAAGATGATTTTGGAAAAGAGCGAAAGTAACAGGGTAGTTGTTATGGGAGACTTTAACTTTCCTAATATTGACTGGAAAAGATATAGGGCGCAATTCTCCGCACTCACGACGGTGCGGAGAATAGCGGGGTTCGTAAATTTTTACGGCTACGCTAATCCGACGCCCTCCCGCTATTCTCCCCCCCCCCCCCCCACGCCCGACTCCCGATACGAATCGCTGCCGCCGTTTTTTTTACGGCCAGCAGCGATTCTCAGCTGGCCGATGGGCCGAGTTCCAAGCCCTTTACGGCTGTTTTTACGAACGGCAAACACACCTGGTCTGGCCGTTCGTAAAAACGGCCGTAAAGTCCCGATTTTGAAAACCATGGCACCGATTGGCACGGCGGTACCACGGCCGTGCCAAGGGTGCCATGGGCCCGCGATCGGGCAGTGGGTCCGATTCCCGCGCACTCTTTGTCCTTCCGCCGCCCCGCTGTATCACTTCGCGGGGCGGCTGAGGGGCATCCCAGCCCGCGCATGCGCGGGTTTCGCGCAAATGCACGATGACGTAATCCGCGCATGCACGGGTTGGAGTCTTCCAATCCGCGCATGCGCGGCTGACGTCATGTGACGCGTCAGCCGGCGCAAACTCTGACAAGCGGGCTTAACGAAATTCGTTAAGCCCGCGATGCCGGAGTTCACGGCCACGGCATACTAGCCCCGACCGGGGACCAGAATCGGTTCCCGGTCGGGGAGGGGGAGGCTGGCGTCAAACCTGCCCGGTTTTGAAGCCAGCCTTACGATTTCTCCCTGTCTGGGAGAATCGCGCCCAAAGTTCGAGTACATTGGATGGGTCGTTCTTTGTACAATGTGTGCAGGAGGGTTTTCTGACACAATATGTTGACAGGCCAACAAGAGGCGAGGCCACTTTGGATTTGGTTTTGGGTAATGAACCAGGCCAGGTGTTAGATCTGGAGGTAGGTGAACACTTTGGAGACAATGACCACAATTCGGTGACCTTTACATTATTGATGGAAAGGGATAAGTATACCCCGCAGGGCAAGAGTTATAGCTGGGGGAAGGGCAATTATGATGCCATTAGACATGACTTAGAATGTGTAGGCTGGAGAAGTAGGCTGCAAGGGTTGGGCACACTGGATACGTGGAGCTTGTTCAAGGAACAGCTATTGCGTGTTCTTGATAAGTACGTACCAGTCAGGCAGGGAGGAAGGGGTCGAGGGAGGGAACCGTGGTTTACCAAAAAGTGGAATCTCTTGTTAAGAGGAAGAAGGAGGCCTATGTGAAGATGAGGCGTGAAGTTTCAGTTGGGGCGCTTGATAGTTACAAGGAAGCGAGGAAGGATCTAAAGAGAGAGCTAAGACGAGCAAGGAGGGGACATGAGAAGTCTTTGGCAGGTAGGATCAAGGAAAACTCAAAAGCTTTCTATAGGTATGTCAGGAATAAAAGAATGACTAGGGTAAGAGTAGGGCCAGTCAAGGACAGTGGTGGGAAGTTGTGTGTGGAGGCTGAGGAGATAAGCGAGATACTAAATGAATACTTTTCGTCAGTATTCACTCAGGAAATAGATAATATTGTGGAGGAGAATGCTGAGACCCAGGCTATTAGAATAGATGGCATTGAGGTGCGTAGGGAAGAAGTGTTGGCAATTCTGGACAAGATGAAAATAGATAAGTCCCCGGGCCCTGATGGGATTTATCCAAGGATTCTCTGGGAAGCCAGGGAAGAGATTGCTGAGCCTTTGGCTTTGATTTTTAGGTCATCATTGTCTACAGGAATAGTGCCAGAGGACTGGAGGATAGCAAATGTGGTCCCTTTGTTCAAGAAGGGGAGTAGAGATAACCCCGGTAACTATAGGCCGGTGAGCCTAACATCTGTGGTGGGTAAAGTCTTGGAGAGGATTATAAAAGATACGATTTATAGTCATCTAGATAGGAATAATATGATTAGGGATAGTCAGCATGGTTTTGTGAAGGGTAGGTCATGCCTCACAAACCTTATCGAGTTCTTTGAGAAGGTGACTGAACAGGTAGACGAGGGTAGAGCAGTTGATGTGGTGTATATGGATTTCAGTAAAGCGTTTGATAAGGTTCCCCACGGTCGGCTATTGCAGAAAATACGGAGGCTGGGGATTGAGGGTGATTTAGAGATGTGGATCAGAAATTGGCTAGTTGAAAGAAGACAGAGAGTGGTAGTTGATGGGAAATGTTCAGAATGGAGTTCAGTTATGAGTGGCGTACCACAAGGATCTGTTCTGGGGCCGTTGCTGTTTGTCATTTTTATAAATGACCTAGAGGAGGGCGCAGAAGGATGGGTGAGTAAATTTGCAGACGACACGAAAGTCGGTGGAGTTGTAGACAGTGAGGAAGGATGTTGCAGGTTACAGAGGGACATAGATAAGCTGCAGAGCTGGGCTGAGAGGTGGCAAATGGAGTTTAATGTGGAGAAGTGTGAGGTGATTCACTTTGGAAGGAATAACAGGAATGAGGAATATTTGGCTAATGGTAAAATTCTTGGTAGTGTGGATGAGCAGAGGGATCTTGGTGTCCATGTACATAGATCCCTGAAAGTTGCCACCCAGGTTGATAGGGTTGTGAAGAAGGCCTATGGTGTGTTGGCCTTTATTGGTAGAGGGATTGAGTTCCGGAGCCATGAGGTCATGTTGCAGTTGTACAAAACTCTAGTACGGCCGCATTTGGAGTATTGCGTACAGTTCTGGTCGTCTCATTATAGGAAGGACGTGGAAGCTTTGGAACGGGTGCAGAGGAGATTTACCAGGATGTTGCCTGGTATGGAGGGAAAATCTTATGAGGAAAGGCTGATGGACTTGAGGTTGTTTTCGTTAGAGAGAAGAAGGTTAAGAGGTGACTTAATAGAGGCATACAAAATGATCAGAGGGTTAGGTAGGGTGGACAGCGAGAGCCTTCTCCCGCGGATGGAGGTGGCTAGCATGAGGGGACATAGCCTTAAATTGAGGGGTAATAGATATAGGACAGAGGTCAGAGGTGGGTTTTTTACGCAAAGAGTGGTGAGGCCGTGGAATGCCCTACCTGCAACAGTAGTGAACTCGCCAACATTGAGGGCATTTAAAAGTTTATTGGATAAGCATATGGATGATAAGGGCATAGAGTAGGTTAGATGGCCTTTAGTTTTTTCCATGTCGGTGCAACATTGAGGGCCGAAGGGCCTGTACTGCGCTGTATCGTTCTATGTTCTATGTAAGTTCCGTTACCCAAAGGGCCCAGTGATTCTCATTGCAATTCACCAAACTACAAACCTCATTACAATGCTTCACAATGGTACATGTGACAAGACAACTTTAATAATAGTCTTCAGATTCCTCTGATTGAAAATGTGATTAAGAGTGTTATGGTGGCACAGTGGTTAGTACTGCTGACTCACAGCATCAGGGACCCGGGTCCGTCTCTGGTCACTGTCTGTGTGGAGTCTGCACGTTCTCCCTGTGTGTGCGTGGGTTTCCTCCAGGTGCTCCGGTTTCCTCCCACAGTCCAAAGATGTGCAGGTTAGGTGGATTGGCCGTGATAAATACATGGGGTTACGGGAATAGGATGGGGGAATGCGCCCAGGCAGAATGCTCTTTCAGCGGGTCAGTACAGATTCAATGGGCTGAATGGCGTCCTGTAGGGGATGCACTGCAGGGGTTCTGTGGGGTTCGGGGATTCTATGGGTCGGCCATTTAAATAAATTCTAATTGTGCCAGTGTATGGAGTGAAGCACCTTGTAATAAACACCTCGGCATCCAATCCTTTAACCCGTTACTGGAACTGATTTAAACAAAAATGTTTTGCAGCGGCAATGGGAATACGTATCAAAGAAAATAATATTCCCTCCTCAGTTTAGTTGTAAATGATTGAATGTAAATTTCATGGCATCTTTGAATCATCAATTAGAAATAGCCGGCCGTTCTCCACGGTGCTCGTTCACACAGGGCTTCATTCAGAATATCTCAGATTGTAACAGCGGCAGAGAAATCACTATCCCCAGCAAAATGTCCCAGCAACTCAATCTTCAATTATCACTGATGGGATTTGTTTAAATGTATATTTTATCAGCTTGTCTGTTCGAGTTTGACGGACAATTTAAATTTGTTTGCTTCTGGTCACATTTGGGAAATGTTCCTGAACCTCATTGTAATTTCAGACTGTGACTGGGAGAGGACGGAGCTGCTCCCAGCAATGGGAAAAATAAGAAACACAATGAAAATATTTTAATTCATTCTTGGGATCACTGGCACATATTGTCCAGTCTCAGCTGCCCTGAAACGGCCCTGATGGGATTTGGCCTTTATCTGCTGCAGTGTGTGTGAGCAAAGTGCCGACTATTAGGTCTGGAGTTCCTGGATTCTGACCCTCTGAAGGTGATGGAAGGGTGACATATATTCCCGTCAGGGTGGCGTGTCCCTGGAGGGAAATGTGGGGATCATGATGATGCTCCTGACGTGCTATATGCAATGGAGGTCTTTGGACATGCTTCCAAATCAGTTTGGATGAGTTGCTGGCCTTGTTGAGAGTATAAATTACTGCCGTACTCATCTGCTCGAGCTGGCTGGGAGATGAAGATACCAGCTGAGGTTCTGATCGAACTAATTACTTTGTCCCAGTCTTACTCTCATCCAGGTTAGTAGAAAATATTCCATTCCCCTCTGATTCTACCTTCTAGACAATGGCGAGGTTTTGAGGTCAGAATATTAGTCATTCACTGCAGAACACCCCTCCAGAGCTGGCCTCGGAGAAACCACATTCACTGCAGAACACCCCTCAGAGAAGCCACATTCACTGCAGAACACCCCTCCAGTGCTGCCCTCAGAGAAACCACATTCACTGCAGAACATCCCTCCAGAGCTGCCCTCGGAGAAACCACATTCACTGCAGAACATCCCTCAGAGAACCCACATTCACTGCAGAACACCCCTCCAGAGCTGCCCTCGGAGAAACCACATTCACTGCAGAACATCCCTCAGAGAACCCACATTCACTGCAGAACATCCCTCAGAGAACCCACATTCACTGCAGAACATCCTTCCAGTGCTGCCCTCAGAGAAACCACATTCACTGCAGAACACCCCTCCAGAGCTGCCCTCGGAGAAACCACATTCACTGCAGAACATCCCTCCAGAGCTGCCCTCGGAGAAACCACATTCACTGCAGAACATCCCTCCAGAGCTGCCCTCAGAGAAACCACATTCACTGCAGAACACCCCTCCAGAGCTGGCCTCGGAGAAACCACATTCACTGCAGAACACCCCTCCAGAGCTGGCCTCGGAGAAACCACATTCACTGCAGAACATCCCTCCAGAGCTGCCCTCGGAGAAACCACATTCACTGCAGAACATCCCTCCAGAGCTGCCCTCGGAGAAACCACATTCACTGCAGAACATCCCTCAGAGAACCCACATTCACTGCAGAACATCCCTCAGAGAACCCACATTCACTGCAGAACATCCCTCCAGTGCTGCCCTCAGAGAAACCACATTCACTGCAGAACACCCCTCCAGAGCTGCCCTCGGAGAAACCACATTCACTGCAGAACACCCCTCCAGAGCTGCCCTCAGAGAAACCACATTCACTGCAGAACATCCCTCCAGTGCTGCCCTCGGAGAAGCCACATTCACTGCAGAACATCCCTCCAGAGCTGCCCTCAGAGAAACCACTTTAATTGGCTGGTCCAGTTGCGTGCTTGGTCAATGAAGATGGTGGGAGTGAATCACAGAATGGTTGCAGAACACAGATCAAGACCAATCAGACTTCCTTGGGCATGCTTGGCCACTGCAGAACCAACCCAGCTAGTCCCCCCCCCCCCCCCCCTCTCCTTAGCTCTGTAATTTTATTTTTTTTCCAGGTAATTACCCAGTTCCTAGTTGAAATCCACAATTGAAAACCACACTCTCAGGGGATGCACTCTGAATTCTAATCACTCACTGCTTTGATGATAATTCTGCTGAATATCAAGGTTTGATTGTTAGATTTTCTCCTGTTTGATATAGCCATTACACAGCTCTTGTGTGGCACAACGATTACTTGCTATTTGTCCGCCCATACCTGAGTATCGTCCAAGTCTTGTCGCACAGACTCATTATATAAGGAATTGTGAATGGTGCTGAACATTGTGCAGTCATCAGCAAACATCCTCACCTCTGACCTTCTGATGGAGGGAAGGTCATTGCTGAAGTAATGGAAGATAATTGGAGCAAAGTTGATGTGTTGAGGGACGATGTATGTTTATAGTTTGGTGCAGCTGTTTAGGGCAGCACAGTAGCATTGTGGATAGCACAATCGCTTCACAGCTCCAGGGTCCCAGGTTCAATTCCGGCTTGGGTCACTGTCTGTGCGGAGTCTGCAAGGTCTCCCCGTGGCTACGTGGGTTCCTCCGAGTACTCCGGTTTCCTCCCACAAGTCCCGAAAGGCGTGCTGTTAGGTGAATTGGACATTCTGAATTCTCCCTCTGTGTACCCGAACAGGCGCCGGAGTGTGGCGACTAGGGGCTTTTCACAGTAACTTCATTGCAGTGTTAATGCCAGCCTACTTGTGACAATAAAGATTATTATTATTATTGGGAACTTGCATGACGATGTCCATGTTCCCCACCAGTGACAGACAGAACACAATGTTCAATGTCAAGAAGCTCATTAGAATATATTCAAATCTAATCTGTTCTACATGATCTCCCCATCCCGTTAGATTATCCATTCATGTGAACATGAGGGCACACTGCTCTCCCACGGCGTGTCAACCACGCTGATTTCATTTAATTTCACTTTTCATTTCATTTCTCCGCACGTGCCGGCGTTGGGGCAGCATGGCGCGATTTGCGCCGATTGCAGAGATGCTCCGACCCAGCCCCGGGGTCAGAGAATCTCGCCCCTATTGTCTACAAAAATAGTGTTTAGTCAGTATGCTTTAAATCTGGTTGTTACAGTAAAAGTCTTACAATGTGAATTTTATGTTGCATCATATCCTTGCAGCTATTAACGGAAGTTTAAATTCTTTTAAAAGTTATCTGGATCAGGGTTATAACACCAGTCAGACTATTCTTAACCTCAAATGATCTAATAATATTTACAGCTGCAAGTTACATTAACTTTTGATTTGAATTTTGTTGTTTCCTCCAATATTTAGTTCAGATAACCACACTAGATATTGAGAAAACCGAACAACTTTTTAATATATATATATTTCATTTAGAGTACCCAATCATTTTTCTTTTCCAATTAAGGGGCAATTTAGCATAACCAATCCACCAACCTTACACATCTTTGGGTTGTGGGGGTGAAACCCACGCAGACACAGGGAGAATGTGCAAACTCCAAACGGACACTGACCCAGAGCCGGGATCGGACCCGGGTCCTTGGCGCCGTGAGGCAGCAGTGCTAACCACTGCGCCATCGTGCTTCCTCAAAAACAGAACAACTTACTGTAATTTAACAAACCGCATCCATTTGTAACAAAAATTGCTCTGCAGATTCTGTATTTTGACTATTTAATCATGACCATTAATTTTCTGTTCTTTCAGTGACATCATTATCAAGAAATACCCGCAAATGAAAACTTGTAAGAGGTAGAATCTGAAGAGCAAATTCAATTAACAGGAGACACTTTGAGCTGTAATATTCTACATTACACCATTTTACATATTCAGAGTGTAACATGCTTTATCAAATATATTACAGTCTTTGCAATAAATTCCTGTGAATATCAGGGCTGAAGCATGTGCTAATTGTACATTAGCTGACAGGGTGCTTATATTTTAATAATGAAAGTGAAAAATAATTTATAAGCAAAAAACGACTTTCTGACACTGCTTTCGCCCTACTGCTCAATGTTGCCAATTACGGATGTGCTAATGATTCTTAATGTTGATTTGTGTAGTTTTCTGTTGGACTTATCTCAGGCACGAGCCCCAACACTCTATCACTGAGATTAAACCTACTACTGAGAATTCTAGCAGCAAGATGTGTTGCTCTGCATTTCAACAGAAAACAAAGTTGCACTGCAGGAATAATGCAGCAGCAGGACCCAGCCCGAGGGAAAGATACCTCTCCCAGCCCAAGGAGCAAGGAAACGGGATGTTTACAAAGATGACTGCTGACCTACACTATCCTCTGAATGATGGATATACTGTCTTTCTTGAAGGCAATGACGCATTCAATATATATGCAATTTGCAACCTTCCCTATTGATTAAACATAATGTTGCTCACATTCACAAACATGCACTGACAGGTTTAATTCTATCTTGTGTCTTCAAAAATGCTGAATATGTTGCACAATTCCTTTCAAATGCATCAAAATATCTCATTCCACAAGTACAACTGTGTACTGTGCTTTCCACTTTGAGGTAATGCTAACGAGAACAGTAACTTTTCACACGTGGCCCAACTGTTGAATAGAAATATGGAAAATAGAAGCAGGAGGAGGCCATTCGGCCCTTCGAGTCTGCACCGCCATTCATAATGATCATGACTGATCATCAAGTTCAGTACCCTGAACCCGCCTTCCCCCCATATCCCTCGATCCCTTTAGCCCCAAGAGCTATATCTAATTCCTTCCTGAAATTACACAACGTTTTGGCCTCAACTACTTTCTGAGGTAGCAAATTCCACAGATTCACCGCTCTCTGGGTGAAGAAATTTCTCCTCACCTCAGTCTTAAAAGATTTACCCCTATCCTCAAACTGTGACCCTTAGTTCTGGACTCCCCCATCATCGGGGTCTTTCTTTCTGAATCTATCCTATGTAATCCTGTTAGAATTTTGTAAATTTCTATGAGATCCCCTCTTGCTCTTCTAAACTCCAATGAATATAATCCTAACCGACTTAGTCTCTCCTCATATGGCAGCCCCGCCACCCCAGGAATCAGCCTGGTAAACCTCCTCTGCACTCCCTCCATAGCAAGAACATCCTTTCTCAGATAAGGACACCAAAACTGCAGACAATACTCCAGCTGTAGCCTCACCAATGTCCTATACAATTGCAGTAAAACATCTCTATTCCTGTACTCAAATCCTCTCGCTCTGAAGGTCAACATATCATGGGCTGAACTCTCCGTCCCGCCATACCAGACTTCTGGTTCACCATGCCAGCCAGATGCTCTGTTTCGCTGGCTGGTCAATGGGGTTTCCCATTGTGGAGCAGCCCACGCCGTCGGGAAACTCCGGGGTTGCCGGGAAAATGAAGCATCCCGACGGCGGAGAATCCAGCCCAACTTGCCTTCTTTACTGCCTGCTGTACCGGCACACTTACTTTCAGCGACTGATGCACGAGGACACCAAGGTCTCGCTGAGTATCCACCTCTCTGAATTTACACCCATTCAAATAATAATCTGCCTTCCTATTGTTGCTCCCAAAACAGATAAACTCACATTAATCCACATCATACTGCATCTGCCATTCATGTGCCCACACACTCAACCTGTCCCAATCCCGCTGAAGCATCTCTGTATCCTCCCCACAGCTCACCCTCCACCCAGCTTTGTATCATCTGCAAATTTGGAAAACATACATTTAGTTCCCTCATCCAAATCATTAATATATAATGTGAACAGTTGGGGTCCCAGCACAGATCCCTGCGGTACCCCACTAGTCACTGCCTGCCAATCAGGAAATGACCCATTTATTCCAACGTTTTGTTTCCTGTCTGCTAACAAGCTTTCTATCCATCTCCAGACACTACCCTTAACCCCATGGGCTTTAACTTTACATATTAATCTGCCATGTGAGACCTTGTCAAAGGCCTTCTGAAAGTCTAAATAAACCACATCCACTGGCTCTCCCTGGTCAACTCTTAAGAGTTACATCTTCAAAGAATTCTCGTAGATTTGTCAAGGGTGATTTCCCTTTCGTAAATCCATGCTGACTTTATCTGATTACACCACTGCTTTCCAAATGCTGTGCTATGAAATCCTTGATAATTAACTCGAGCAACTTCCCTAATACTGACATTAGACTGACTGGTCTATAGTTCCCTGTTTTCTCAATACTTCCCTTTTTGAACAGTGGGGTTACATTTGCTGTCCTCCAATCTGTCGGAACCATTCAAGAGTCTAAAGAATTTTGGAAAATGACCGCCAATGGATCTTCTATTTCTAGGGCCACTTCCTTAAGTACTCTGGGATGAAGATTATCCGGCCCTGGAAATTTGTTCGCCTTCAATCTCATTAATTTACCCCAAACCATTTCTTTACTAATTCTAATTTCCTTCAGCTCCTCACTAAAACCTGTGTTTCTCAGACCTTCCCGTACATTATTCATGTCTTCCTTTGTGAAGACGGAAGCAAAGAATGAATTTAGTTCCTCAGCCATTTCTTTGTTCCCTGATTTGAATTCTGCCGTTTCTGACTGTCAGGGGCCTTCATTAGTTTTCATCAATCTCTTTCTCTCTACATACCAATAGAAACATTTACAGTCAGTTCTCGTCAGCATGGTATCACTGGGAAGCACAGTGGATAGCACTGTGGCTTCACAGCTCCAGGGTCCCAGCTTGGGTCACTGTCTGTGTGGAGTCTGCATGTCCTCCCTGTGTCCGCGTGGGTTTCTTCCGGGTGCTCCGGTTTCCTCCCACAAGTCCTGAAAGGCGAGCTGACAGGTGAATTGGATATTCTGGATTCTCCCTCTGTGTACCCGAACAGGTGGTGGAATGCGGCGACTTGAGGATTTTCACAGTAACTTTATTGCAGTGTTAATGTCAGCCGATGTGTGACAATAAAGATTATTATTATATTCCCCGCTAGTTGACTTTCAAATTGTATTTTCTTAATCAATCCCTTGGTCTGCCTTTGCAGACTGTTCCCAATCCTCAGGTCTATTCACCTTGATAAACAATTAAACCATATTATGGTCACTCATCCCCAAGGGTTCTCTCACAACCAGATTGTCAACTAATCCTTTCTCATTACACAACACCCAGTCCAATGTGATCTGTTCCCTTTTTTTGGTTCCTCAACCTATTGGTCCAGAAAACCATCCCGTACACACTCCAGAAATTCCTCCTATCTTGTACTGTGACTAATTTGACTCGCCCAATCTATACGCAGATTAAAGTCACCCATAATCACAGATGTTCCTTTATCACTGCATCTCTGATTTGCTGTCTAATGCTATTCCCAACATTACCCTGCGGTTTGCTGGTCTGCAGACCGCCCCATGAATGTTTTTTGCCCCATTGATGTTTCTTAACTCCACCCAGACAAATTCCACATCAGCTGAACTAATATCTTCTCTCAATACTGTATCAATATCTTCTTTAATCAGCAATGCAACTCCACTAGCTTTTCCTTTATTTCTGTCTTTCCTCCAAACGGAATAGCCTCAATGTTTAGTCCATCCCTTGGTCCCCTTGGAATCATGTCTCTGTCATCCCAACGATGTCATATTCCTTTTCATCGATTTTATTTTGATGCATTCAGGTACAAAACCTTAAGGCCAGTCCTTTTAATGAACCTTGTCCCTTCCCTGCCATTGTTTACAGAGATATTATCTGATGCAGGACCTTGATTTCTCTGCCTATCACTTTTCTTATTCGCCTTTCTGTCTTTTTCTCTTGTTCTTGATTCCCCTGCTCTGAATCCTTACATAGGTTCCCATTCCCCTGCCATATTAATTTAACCCCCCCCCCCCCCAACCGCTCAAGCAAATAGCCCCCCGAGGACATCAGTTCCATCCTGCCCGGGTGTAACCCATCCAGTTTGTACAGGTCCCACCTCCGCCAAAACTGGTCCCAATGCCCCAAGAATCTGAAACCCTCCCCCTGACATCTTCTCTTCAGCCACGGATTCATCCTGTACATCTTGCTGTTTCTACTCTGACTGGCACGTGGCACAGGTAGTAACCTGAATTAATCGTGCAGTCTGACTTCTCAACTTCTTCCTGACTCCCTATATTTTGCTGTGAGGACCTCATCCCTTTTTTTACCTGTGTCGTTCGTACCGATATGTATCATGACCTCTGGCTGTTCACCCTCCCCCTCCAGAATGTCCTGTACCCACTCCGAGACATCCCTGACCCTGGCACCAGCGAGGCAACATACCATCCTGGAATCTCCTTTGCGACCACAGAATACATGGTATTGCCCTGACAATTTTGTTTATTTATTTGTTATAAAGTTAGAATACCCAATTTGTTTTTTTCCAGTTAAGGGGCAATTTAGTGTGACCAATCCACCTACCCAGCACATCTTTGGGTTGTGGGGGTGAAACCCACAGAGACACGGGGAGAATGTGCAAACTCCACACGGACAGTGACCCAGAGCCGGGATTCAAACCCGGGTCCTCAGCACCGCAGTCCCAGTGCTAACCACTGCGCCACCGTGCTGCCCCTCCTTTATTCCCGTGACAATTGAATCCCCGATAATTATTGCATTCTCACACTCTTTACTCCTCCCCTCTACCACAGAACCAATCATGATGCCACGAGTTTGGCTGTTGCTACTTTAACCCGAGAGGCCATTCCCCTCAACAGTACCCAACACGGTATATCGGTTTTTCAGAGGAATGGCCACAGGAGATTCCTGCACTACCTGCCTCCCTCTCCTGCTCTGCCTGAGCATCACCCGTTCCCTTCCTGCCTGCCTCCCTCTCCTGCTCTGCCTGAGCATCACCCGTTCCCTTCCTGCCTGCCTCACTCTCCTGCTCTGCCTGAGCATCACCCATTCCCTTCCTGCCTGCCTCCCTCTCCTGCTCTGCCTGAGCATCACCCATTCCCTTCCTGCCTGCCTCCCTCTCCTGCTCTGCCTGAGCATCACCCATTCCCTTCCTGCCTGCCTCCCTCTCCTGCTCTGCCTGAGCATCACCCATTCCCTTCCTGCCTGCCTCACTCTCCTGCTCTGCCTGAGCATCACCCATTCCCTTCCTGCCTGCCTCACTCTCCTGCTCTGCCTGAGCATCACCCATTCCCTTCCTGCCTGCCTCCCTCTCCTGCTCTGCCTGGTGGTCACCCATTCCCTTCCTGCCTGCGGAGTCTGAGCCTGTGGTGTGACCACCTCTCTATCCATGCTACTCTCCGACTCACGGATTCTCCACCGTGTCTCCAGCCGCTGCTCCAGCTCCGAAACCTGGGCTTCCAGGAGCTGCAGCTGGAGACACTTCCGGCACACATGCTGGTCCCGGGCACTGAAAATGTTCCCAGCTTCCCACATGGAGCAAGAGGAGCAAACCGCGGCTTTGAATTCTCCTGCCATGACTTCCCCTTTTAATTAAAAGCTTTCAAAGATCCTTGATATTAGATTATATCCAATTTTCTACGGCCCTATTTCCCTTGTCCTCATTACTGACAACTATAACCAACACAGATAATAAACCAAAAAACATATTTTCAAATTATAATTGATGAAAGTTGTAAAGACTTACCGACCCTGTCCACTACTTACCAATCATCTCTCCCCCTTATAGCCTCAGCTGAAACAGTGCAAGGCCCCTCACTGAAGATTTAATAGTTACAAAGCAAGGAGATAAAGCAAAGAGCACCTCCTCCCCCCTCTGCCCCTCCTCCCCCCTCTGCCCCTCCTCCCCCTCTGCCCCTCCTCCCCCTCTGCCCCTCCTCCCCCCTCTGCCCCTCCTCCCCCTCTGCCCCTCCTCCCCCTCTGCCCCTCCTCCCCCTCTGCCCCTCCTCCCCCTCTGCCCCTCCTCCCCCCTCTGCCCCTCCTCCTCCCCCTCTGCCCCTCCTCCCCCACTGCCCCTCCTCCCCCTCTGCCCCTCCTCCCCCCTCTGCCCCTCCTCCCCCCTCTGCCCCTCCTCCCCCTCTGCCCCTCCTCCCCCTCTGCCCCTCCTCCCCTCTGCACCTCCTCCCCCTCTGCACCTCCTCCCACTCTGCCCTCCTCCCCCCTCTGCCCCTCCTCCCCCTCTGCCCCCCCCCCCCCCTCTGCCCCTTCTCCCCCCTCTGCCCCTCCTCCCCCCTCTGCCCCTCCTCCCCCTCTGCCCTCCTCCCCCTCTGCCCCTCCCTCCCCCTCTGCCCCTCCTCCCCCCACTGCCCCTCCCTCCCCCTCTGCCCCTCCCTCCCCCACTGCCCCTCCTCCCCCTCTGCCCCTCCTCCCCCCTCTGCCCCTCCTCCCCCCTCTGCCCCTCCTCCCCCCTCTGCCCCCTCCTCCCCCTCTGCACCTCCTCCCCCTCTGCACCTCCTCCCCCTCTGCACCTCCTCCCCCTCTGCCCCTCCGCCCCCTCTGCCCCTCCTCCCGCCTCTGCCTCTCCTCCCCCTCTGCCCCTCCTCACCCCCCTCTGCCCCTCCTCCCACTCTGCCCCTCCTCCCCCTCTGGCCCTCCTTCCCCCTCTTCCCCTCCTCTCCCTCTGCCCCTCCTCCCCCCTCTTCCCCTCCTCCCCTCTGCTGCCCCTCCTCCGCCTCTGCCCCTCCTCCCCCTCTGCCCCTCCTCCCCCTCTGCCCCTCCTCCTCCTCTGCAACCCAATTCCCCCTCTGCCCCTCCCCCCCTCTTTACCTCCTCCCTCCTCCCTCACTGCCCTCCTCCCCCCTTTGCCCCTCCTCCCCCCGCCCCTCCTCCCCCTCTGCCCCTCCTCCCCGCTGCCCCTCCTCCCCCTCTGCCCCTCCTCCCCCTACACCCCTCCTCCCCCTCCGCCCCTCCTCCCCTCCTCCCCCTCTGCACCTCCTCTCCCCTCTGCCCCTCCTCCCCCCTCTGCCCCTCCTCCCCCCTCTGCCCCTCCTCCCCCCTCCCCCCCTGCTTCAAATTCCCAAGTTTAAAGCTAAACGCTCACTTCCGCCTGTAGCCTCACTCCGATGTTGCCTCACTCCGATGTAGCCTCACTCCGGATGGTGCCTCACCCTGGATGTAGCCTCACTCCGGATGTAGCCTCACTCCGGATGTAGCCTCACTCCGGATGTTGCCTCACTCTGGATGTAGCCTCACTCCGGATGTTGCCTCACTCCGGATGTAGCCTCACTCCGGATGTAGCCTCACTCTGCCTGTTGCCTCACTCCGGATGTAGCCTCACTCCGGATGTAGCCTCACTCCGCCTGTTGCCTCACTCCGGATGTTGCCTCGCTCCGGATGTAGCCTCACTCCGCCTGTTGCCTCACTCCGGATGTAGCCTCACTCCGGATGTAGCCTCACTCCGGATGTAGCCTCACTCCGGATGTTGATTCACTCCGGATGTAGCCTCACTCCGGATGTTGCCTCACTCCGGATGTTGCCTCACTCCGGATGTTGCCTCACTCCGCCTGTGGCCTCACTCCGGATGTAGCCTCACTCCGGATGTAGCCTCACTCCGGATGTTGATTCACTCCGGATGTAGCCTCACTCCGGATGTTGCCTCACTCCGGATGTTGCCTCACTCCGGATGTAGCCTCACTCCGGATGTAGCCTCACTCCGGATGTTGATTCACTCCGGATGTAGCCTCACTCCGGATGTTGCCTCACTCCGGATGTTGCCTCACTCCGGATGTTGCCTCACTCCGCCTGTGGCCTCACTCCGGATGTAGCCTCACTCCGGATGTAGCCTCACTCCGGATGTTGATTCACTCCGGATGTAGCCTCACTCCGGATGTTGCCTCACTCCGGATGTTGCCTCACTCCGGATGTAGCCTCACTCCGGATGTAGCCTCACTCCGGATGTTGATTCACTCCGGATGTAGCCTCACTCCGGATGTTGCCTCACTCCGGATGTTGCCTCACTCCGGATGTTGCCTCACTCCGCCTGTGGCCTCACTCCGGATGTAGCCTCACTCCGGATGTAGCCTCACTCCGGATGTAGCCTCACTCCGGATGTAGCCTCACTCCGGATGTTGCCTCACTCCGCCTGTGGCCTCACTCCCACTGCTCATGTGCAAAGCTCACTGATCCCTCTGTGCTGCCAATCTCGATGAGATATCTCCTGCCTTAGAAAATGAAAAGCAAAGGAAGAGTAATGTTGTGTTTATGTTACTGGAGTAACCCTGAAACCTGGACTGGGAACATGGGGGTTAAACCTCACAATGGTTATTTAGGGAACCACTGAATCTGCACTGACCGTCTGAAAGGGCGTTTTACCAACTCCCCCTGCCCTACCTTATCCCATACCCCCCACATTATTTTTTTCATTTAGCAATCCAATTCAGTTTTGGAATGCCCGATCGAACAACCCCGCCATCACTCGTTCAGGAAGTTTGTTACGGATTCAAAAAAAATTTCCTCACCTCATTTTAACTCCTTTTGCCAATTATTTTGAATTGTTTCTTCGAGTTCATGATACTCTCTCTCTCTCTCTCTCTCTCTCTCTCTCTCTCGAGGGGAACAGGTTTCTTACTATTTACCTGTCCACACCCGACAAGATCTTGAATTCCTCCAACAAGTCTCCTCCTCGGCCTTCTTTTCTCCAAGGAAAACAGCCCAAATTTCTCCAATCCATCCTCATAGCGACAGTTCCTTATCCCTGGAATCATTCTTGTTAATCCCCTCTGTACTCCCTCCAATACCTTCACATCCTTCCTCAAGCATGGTGCCCAGAACTGGCCACAGTCTCCAGATGAGGCGAACTAGTGTCTTATACAAATTCAATTTGACCGCCTTCCTCTTCTACTCAATGTTCCTATTAATAAAACCGAGGATACTATCTGCTTGTATTAACCACTCTAGCAACCTTCCCTTCCATCTTCAATGACCCAGGTACATATACACCAGATCCCTCTTTCCTGCACCTCCTTTAGAGTTTCTCCCTTCATTTTATTCTGACTCCCCACATTCTCCTTCAAAAATAAATCACCTCTCACTTCTCTGCATTGAATTGATCTGCCTCCTGTCTGCCCCAATCCACCAATATGTCTTTGTGCTTTCAAAGCTCAAGACTATCCTCATCAACAGTTAACATTCCCAATCTTCCGGTCATCCGAAAATGTTGAAATCATGCCCTGCACACCCAGTCCTGGATCATTATTTATATCAGGAAGAGCAAAGGTCCTAACACTGACCCCTGGGGAACTCGATTGTCCTCCAGATCTGAAAAATCACTGTTTATCCATCACTACTCACTATTTCCTGTAACTCAACCAATTCCTTATCCAGTGTCTAGTTTCCCTTTAACAAATTCAGTTAACAAATGAAGCTGAAGTGATGAACAAGTCTCAGAACTTGTGACAGTGAAGCTCCAAGCGATTGTAGCTCACTGCTTTTCAGAGTGGGAAATCTGCCTTCCTCATCCACTCTGTTTACTTGTGACCCCCATCGGTTGGATTAACTTTGAATTTATTTCTGAAAGAGCCGGCAAGTCACTTGGTTAGACCCCACTAATTAGGGGTGGACAGTAGATGTTGGCTTTGCCATTGTCACCTATATCCTTGAATAAAACATAATCTGTTAACAGAGCTAGTCAACTGTTCATAGAATCATAGAATTTATAGTACAGAAGGAAGGGCCATTCGGCCCATCACAATCTGCACCGATCCTTGAAAAATGCACCCTATTTTAGCCCATGCCTCCCCCTACCCCAAACAGGCAGATTTCCAATAGATTGATATCTAAATATACACCCCCTGGAGAGCCCAAGGTGTCCAGTTCAACCTTCTGCATCTCCACTACAACTGCAAAGTATTCCACTCTTGATCTTCCAGGTGTACAACGGCTAATTTAATTGCCCAACATTATCCACTGAGACAACAAATTAATGACCTGGCTGAAATTAGTCCATTCTCCTGTGAAAGGGTAAATCACACCAGTCTCTGACTACCCCAGTCACAGACAGGAAGTGCAGAATAGTATCTACATGCCTTTGCCTAATGAGATGAAATTGATGGTTACCCCCTCATTGCTAACCTTGTGCTGATAGCCCTGCCCTGCAATCCCCTGTTTGCCGCCAGCCCTCTCCAATTCCCATTTACCGCCAGCCCTCTCCAATTCCCATTTACCGCCAGCCCTCTCCAATTCCCCTGTTTACCGCCAGCCCTCTCCAATTCCCATTCACTGCCAGCCCTCTCCAATTCCCATTTACCGCCAGCCCTCTCCAATTCCCCTGTTTAACCGCCAGCCCTCTCCAATTCCCATTTACCGCCAGCCCTCTCCAATTCCCATTCACATGCCAGCCCTCTCCAATTCCCATTTACCGCCAGCCTCTCCAATTCCCCGGGTTACCGCCAGCCCTCTCCAATTCCCATTTACCCGCCAGCCCTCTCCAATTCCCATTCACCGCCAGCCCTCTCCATTCCCATTCACCGCCAGCCCTCTCCAATTATTCCCATTCAACCGCCAGCCCTCTCCAATTCCCCTGTTCACCGCCAGCCCTCTCCAATTCCATTCACCGCCAGCCCTCTCCAATTCCCCATTTACCGCCACCCTCTCCAATTCCCATTCACTGCCAGCCCTCTCCATTCCTTCATTCACCGCCAGCCCTCTCCAATTCCCATTCACGACGCCAGGCCCTCTCCAATTCCCATTCACCGCCAGCCCTCTCCAATTCCCATTCACCGCCAGCCCTCTCCAATTCCCCTGTTTGCCGCCAGCCCTCTCCAATTCCCATTCACCGCCAGCCCTCTCCAATTCCCATTTACCGCCAGCCCTCTCCAATTCCCATTCACTGCCAGCCCTCTCCAATTCCCATTCACCGCCAGCCCTCTCCAATTCCCATTCCCGCCAGCCCTCTCCAATTCCCCTGTTTACCCGCCAGCCCTCTCCAATTCCCATTTACCGCCAGCCCTCTCCAATTCCCATTCACCGCCAGCCCTCTCCAATTCCCATTCCACACGCCAGCCCTCTCCAATTCCCCTGTTTGCCGCCAGCCCTCTCCAATTCCCCCATTCACCACCATCCCTCTCCAATTCCCACCATTCACCGCCACCCTTTCCATTCCCCTGTTTGCCGCCAGCCCTCTCCATTCCCATTCACCACCAGCCCTCTCCAATTCCCATTAACTGCCAGCCCTCCCCATTCCCCTGTTTTGCCGCCAGCCTCTCCAATTCCCATTCACTGCCAGTCCTCTCCAATTCCCATTCACCGCCATCCCTCGTCCAATTCCCATTCACTGCCAGTCCTCTCCAATTCCCATTCACCGCCAGCCCTCTCCCATCCCATTCAACACGCCACCCTCTCCAATTCCCATTCACCGCCAGCCCTCTCCAATTCCCATTCACCGCCAGCCCTCGTCCAATTCCATTCACATGCCAGCCCTCTCCAATTCCCATTCACCGCCAGCCCCCTCCAATTCCCATTCACTGCCAGCCCTCTCCAATTCCCATTCAACACGCCAGCCCTCTCCAATTCCCATTCACCGCCAGCCCTCTCCAATTCCCCCATTCACCGCCAGCCCTCTCCAATTCCCATTCACCGCCAGCCCTCTCCAATTCCCCCATTCACCGCCAGCCCTCTCCAATTCCCATTCACTGCCAGCCCTCTCCAATTCCCCCATTCACCGCCAGCCCTCTCCAATTCCCATTTACCGCCAGCCTCTCCAATTCCCCTGTTTGCCGCCAGCCCTCTCCAATTCAGTCTCCACATCTGCCTTCCACTTTTGCATTCCGTATTTCCCTCCATGTCCAACTTTTGAAAATCCTCTCCTGCATCCTCCTGCTCGCTCTTTGTTGCGTTCACATCCCCAGCTCCTCAGCCCCTTGCTCCCTTTGTTCCTCTCTCTCTCTCTCTCTCTCTAGCTTTCCCAGAGATTAAAGTAACAATTTCTCACCACTCCGCCAGAATTTCAACCCTCATTCTGCAAGTTGGGGTTCAAAATTTGTTTAAAACACTCGCCAAAAATTTTTAAGTTTGCAATCCTACCCACTTTGCAGTGGAGTGGAGGGACTGCAGAGCTGTCGATTATTCTGTCCAGCTGTCACGGTGGCCATTTCATATTTGGTTTACATTCACTACAAAAATTTCACTCGAGCAGGCTGCATCAGAAAGGGACACTGGAATAACACTGCAGGTCAGCCAGCATCCTCTCAGTGGAGGAACAGTGTTAACGTTTCCAGTCTGTAGACTCTCATCAGATCTGAAAAGGAGGGAGAATGTAGAAACTACAAGAACCACAAGTGGCCTGGTGTGATAGGGGAGAGAGGGTGTTCTTTATTGAGCAATACATGTATGGATTTATTTTTTAAAGAAGGGGTGTTTAAGATGGAGGAGAAAGGTCAAATCTAAGTTGCCAAACTCAGAGTTGAGTCCCGAGGGCTGCGATGTGCCCTATGGAAGATGAGATTCTCCAGATTGCACTGAGTACACCGTGTATTTCAATGAACATTGCAGCAGGCCGAGGACATTGAGTTCGGCAACTTTAGAGTAATTTCTAAAACCTGGACTGGATTTCGGAATGTTAACTGGAGCATTATTATAAGAAGACTTTGAAGCATATTTTGGAAACTCTCACGTGATCATCATCTGGGGCTTCTGAGGAGAAATCCACAAATACTAAATTGGGTTTGGAGAGGGAAGTATATTTATCCACAGTCATCTGGGGCGGCATGGTGGCAGAGTGGTTAGCACTGCTGCTTCACAGCATCAGCGACACGGGTTCGAGTCCGGCCTCGGGTGACTGTGTGGAGTTTACACTTTCTCTCCATTCTACGGGTGCTCCGGTTTCTCCCCACAGTCCAAAGATTTGCAGGTTAGGTGGATTGGCCATGCAAAATTGCCCCTTAGTGGTGAGGGATGTACAGGTTAGGTGGGGTTACGGGGATAGGGCGGGGGAGTCGGCCGAGGTCGGGTGCTTTTACAGAGGGTCGCACTGTACAGAATCTTAGATTTTAAGATGTTAATCTCAAAATCTGTGTGTAATTGTTAACTAAGGGGAGAGTGAAGACGTTTTGTACAATAATCCAACTTTCAGCTTTAATAAAAAAAGTTCAAACTAATTAGCGGTTCTGTGGCTCTGTTCCCCTTCCTCCATATATTGTACAAAAAAAAAGTAGAAGTTGTGTTTTGAGCCAGGGTTCCTTCCTGGAATCTTCCCGTCCAATTATCACATTAACTGGGATTGTAACATATTCTTTAATGTATTGGCTCAATGTACCACATCCGTGTCAGTCGCGATGGGCCGGCGGACGGCACAGAGTCCGATTTTGGGCTCGTGCGCGATTCACAGCCGTTGTCCCCGGATCCTCGGCGGGCTCAGGAGGATCACTGAATCACATCCCCCAGCTTCTCTGCTCTAATTCCTCCGCAATGTTACAGCAAGTTGCACATACTAATTTTTAGTGTGGTAAGATTTCAGTAAATCTTATGCTGTATAATTATTTGCATGGAGCTGTTTACCATGCCTGTAACACAAATGGCAATAAATAACTGCAAACAGCTGCCGATTAGAGTTGTGATTAAATTTGAAGTTGTTCCGATCTCTCATTTTCTCACCCAGATGGTTTTCAGCAAAATGTCTCCTTTGGTTGTTTGACATTTAAATTGGGATTCAAAACGGCAATAAAATCCTCACTGAAAAACATAACTATGTTCAAAGTAGGATATTGGATATGAACAAAATAATGTTATAGTCACCTCCTGACATTTAAATTTGCATATTTAAAAAAGTACATATTAACTATTTTTATTGAATGTTTTTGCTACTCTCTTACTGGTACCCGCACTGGCCCTAATGGCTATGTTTCACCTCTGCCGCACCCCCCACCTCCCCCATCCACCCCCATCCTCTCCTTGGTAAACATCACCATCCTCCCATTTCCACCTGTACCTCAATCCAATTTTCCCAGCGCTTGAACCCATTGGAGCTGAGCCTTGTGTTAAGAATCCCGCTGATGTTTAATGCGAGGTTTCCCAAAAACCCGGAATGGCAACCTGGAACTCTGGTTCTTAGTGGTGTATATTTTCAATTTGGAATACTTTGAGACAAGATGTGCAAACCAGGGAGGTACAGTCCAGTCACTTTTGTGATCAATTAACAGAGTATTTATTAACTTACAAGAAAAAACACAGGGTAAGAAGGGCTATAACACACCACAATAGTACCTAAACTACACTGATGCTAGACACAAGCAGTATCTCACCAAGTTACCCCTTTTTCCCAACTACCTAACTGTCCTGAACGCTGGAACGCCTCTTTTTTCCCAAAAAAACATCCAATATTATATAACTTGATGAGCTAAATCCAGCAAATAATTACCAACAGACAGGTTATTTGTCCACATTTGGGAAAACCGTCTTCAATTTCAGCGAAGGCCATTATCTACTCTGTGTTGTGTTTTAGATTTTAGGAGCCGCTGCCTTTCAGCAATAACTTGTTTTCGGGGAATCCTGTCTTTTGCAGCTGGGTTTGACTATGATGGGAGCTGCTTTTGTTCTATTCCTTTCTCCAGTTATTGTGCCACGGAGACATCATTCTTTTCCCTTTGATGTTACCCACCCTGTGGACCCACCTTATAGCATATAAGTACCAATTCCCTTATCTCTCCACTTTGAAGTTACCCCTTCTGCACCCATTGTTTTCTCCAGTCACATAGGTAACCACTTGCCTGTTTTCACTGGTGTGCTAATTGACATATCAAAGGCACCCCTTCGGACAGTTACCCTGACCAATTTCCCTTTTTATTTCATTTTATACCAATTTCATTTTAAAATCTTAATTATCTTCAATTCTTAAAACTTTCCCTTGCTTCTCATAAAGACAAGTGAGGAGCAGCTCAGTGAACGCTGAATGTAATGAGGAAGGTGCCTTCTGTCTGAGCTTTATAAACAATCTTAACGTGTAGCAATGGGAATGAAATTTCAGATGGAGAAACAATTACTGCGTTGACGCTGTTTCACTTTTGGAGTTGAATGATTATTGTGTCGCAGTTGAAATTATGTTTTGACGTGATGCTATTACCAAACGGTATAGGTTTCAGGGTCAGTAGGTACCTAAATACAATTAGCCAATCAACTGCTCCTGTCCTTCCTGCCAATATTTTACAGAAATAGATTTGGTAATATTTTAATACTAAACTGTATTTTAAATATTCATCCATAATTGTTTTTTTTAGAGAACATACAGATTTAAGCGATATTGCCAGTGTCAATAAACTTGTCTTTGACATTGAATAAAGAAACAAAAATCATTTTTTAAGTGGCCGCAGTGAAAGAGAATGATTTTGTTGACAGGACGTTATTAATGGGTTTCCATATTTTCTGCTTGTAATTGGTTCCATTTAGATGATTAACGACAATAATTATTGATGCATTGCTCATTTAGCTGTACTTCTTGTACACAATGACTAAAAGTTCAAAGAGTTGACGAATCACTGATTTGTTTATGTATTTGATCCTCCAGTTTAACAATGAAGGGATTGGGGATATAGCAGCCTGTCTGTCCTGGACACCTAAGACATGTTAGAAAACAATATTGTTCAGCTCTAGTCCTTCAGCTGCCTTCAAGATTTACATCATGTTTCAAAGTAGTGGCCAGCATGATGGCACAGTGGTTAGCATTGCTGCCTACGGCGCTGAGGACCTGGGTTCGAATCCCGGCCTGGGTCACTGTCCGTGTGGAGTTTGCACATTCTCCCCGTGTCTGCGTGGGTTGCGCCCCCACAACCCAAAGATGTGCAGGGTAGGTGGATTGGCCATGCTAAATTGCCCCTTAATTGAAAAAAATTATTGGGTACTCTAAAATAAAAAAAAAAGTTTCAAAGTAGAATTGATGTTCTACTACAAACTGTAACAGAGGAATACGGTAGTGCGGGCTCCTGCTCAGATCTGAATCAACCATAACGGGTTCCAGTCTCAATGTCTCATTTTCACTGCCTTTGGGACATTTTGTCAGTTTAACATGTCAATTACAACACAAAAGAGCTGAATCTATTCGAGGAATTGTTGAATACCCAAGTTTTGTTGGAGGATGGTCTATTAATTCGATTTGTTTACCTTAAATTGCTTTGACCTGGAAGATAAATTGAGCTGATATGGTTCAGTGAGGAGAATGGGGCAGCTGTGATCATGGGAAGGGATAGGACAAAGAGTGTGTTTCCTCAACAAGTACGATTAAGCATTGAAAAAATAAACAGAGGAATGACAAACAAGGAGATGATTAAGAGATGGAAAATCAAGGGCAGAAGAGTGGCGTAGTTGGTTAGCTTTGCTGCCTCCGGCTCCGAGGGTCCCAGGTTCTATCCCAGCCCTGGGTTCACTGTCCGTGTGGAGTTTGCACATTCTCCCCGTGTCTGCGGGGTTTCACCCCCACAACCCAAAGGTGTGCAGGGTAGGTGGATTGGCCACGCTAAATTGCCCCTTAATTGAAAAAAATGAATTGGGTATTCTAAATTTTTTTTAAAAGAGTGAAATCGGATAACAATGGGGAAATCAAGACAGAGAAAGAAATATTGAATTAGACGAGAAAAGGAACAGAAACGAAAAGTTATTTTTTAAAAAGGACAACTTTTTAAATCCACCAGCAACATTTGCGAACTGAAGAATCAGATCTGCAGTTTGACTTCTTTATGTTTTGGTGGCCACAGAGGTTAGATTTAGTCAATAACAATTACCAGGAAGTACTGTGCAGTTTTGCTCCCCTTACTTCATAGAACATAGAACGATACAGCGCAGTACAGGCCCTTCGGCCCTCGATGTTGCAGCCGACATGGAAAAAACTAAAGGCCATATTACACCTACACTATGCCCTTATCATCCATATGCTTATCCAATAAACTTTTAAATGCCCTCATGTTGGCGAGTCACTACTGTTGCAGGTAGGGCATTCCACGGCCTCACCACTCTTTGCGTAAAAAACCCACCTCTTGACCTCTGTCCTATATCTATTACCCCTCAATTTAAGGCTATGGTCCCCTCGTGCTAGCCCCTCCATCCGCGGGAGAAGGCTTCTCGCTGTTCACCCTATCTAACCCTCTGATCATTTTGTATGCCTCTATTAAGTCACCTCTTAACCTTCTTCTCTCTAACGAAAACAGCCTCAAGTCCTTCCAACCTTTCCTCATAAGATCTTCCCTGCATACCAGGCAACATCCTTGTAAATCTCCTCTGTATCCTTTCACATCCTTCCTATATTGTGGCGACCAGAACAACATGCAATACTCCAAATGCGGCCCGCACCAGAGTTTTGTACAGCTGCAACATGACCTCATGGCTCCGAAACTCAATCCCCTGGCCAATAAAAGCTAAACACACCAAACGCCTTCTTAACAACCCTATCAACCTGGGTGGCAAACTTTTAGGGATCTAGTGTACATGGACATCGAGATCTCTCTGCTCGTCCACACTACCAAGAATCTTACCATTAGCCCAGTTTCTCTGCCTTCCCTGTTATTCCTTCCAAAATGAATCACCCTCACACTTTTCTGCATTAGACTCCTTTGCCACCTGTCAGCCCAGCTCTGTAGCTTATCTATGTCCCTCTGTAACTTGCAACATCCTTCTGCACTGTCCACAACTCCACCGACTTTAAGTGTCATCTGCAAATTTACTCACCCATCCTTCTACTGGCCCTCCTCCAGGTCATTTATAAAAATGACAAACAGCAGCGGCCCCAAAACAGATCCTTGTGGTACACCATAGTAACTGGACACCAGTCAGAACATTTCCCATCAACCACCACCCTTTGTCTTCTATCAGCAAGCCAATTTCTGATCCAAACTGCTAAATCACCCTGACCCCATCCCTCTGTATATTCTGCAATAGCCTACCGTGGGGAACCTTATCAAACTCTTTACTGAAATCCATATACACCACATCAACTGCTTTACCCTCATCCACCTGTTTGGTCACCTTCTCAAAGAACTCAATAAGGTTTGTGAGGCAAGACCTACCCTTCACAAAACCATGTTGACTATCTCTAATCAAATTATTCCTTTCCAGATGATTATACATCCTATCTCTTATAAACCTTTCAAGACTTTCCCACAACAGAAGTAAGGCTCACTGGTCTATAGTTACCGGGGTTGTGTCTCTACTCGCCCCTTCTTGAACAAGGGGACAACATTTGCTATCCTCCAGTCTTCTGGCACTATTCCTGTAGACAAAGGTGACTTAAAGATCAAAGCCAAAGGCTCAGCAATCTCCTCCCTAGCTTCCCAGAGAATCCGAGGATAAATCCCATCCGGCCCATGTGGGACTAGTGTGGGAAAAGAAGGCATTGAAGTGGGGTTATCAGCCATGATAGTATTGAATGGCAGGGGCAGATTCCAATGGACTAACTGGCCTGCTCCTGTCCTTACTTTCCTGTTATAATGGTGTGAAAGAATACTTGTGTATTTAATTGCTTGACTTGCTTTGGCAGGTTTAATGTGACATTGATATTGAATCTCTAGAGTGCACAAGAAGGCCATTAGGCCCATCGATTCTGCACCCACCCTCCAAAAGAGCACCCTACCTACGCCTACACCTGCACCCTATCCCCATAACCTCACACATTGAATGGGGCCAATCCATCTAACCTGCACATCTTTGGACTGTGGGAGGAAACCGGAGCACCTGGAGGAATCCCACGCAGACATGGGGAGAACGTGCAGACTCCACACTGACAGTCACCCAAGCCGGGAATCGAACCTGGGACCCTGGTGCTGTGAAGCCACAGTGCTAACCAATGTGCTACCGTGCTGCGACTACAACAATTTCAGGAAAACCACTGTGAGGTTGGTCTGAGATACATTTTCAGAAGCAAATGGTAGGGTGGAACACATCAACCAGAAATGTGTGACAATTCAACAATCTCAAAGTAACTGCGATGTGGAGATGCCGGCATTGGACTGAGGTGAGCACAGTAAGAAGTCTTACAACACCAGGTTAAAGTCCAACATGTTTGTTTCAAACACTAGCTTTCGGAGCACTGCTCCTTCCTCAGGTGAATGAAACAAACCTGCTGGACTTTAACCTGGTGTTGTAAGACTTCTTACTGTGCTCAAAGTAACTGGAGGGACAAACAATCAGGTGGGAGGTTATTCTTCTGTTCCACAGAACATTGGGGAGACTACATCTGGAGTATTGTGACAGTGCTGGTCTGCTTATTTAAGAAAGGATGGAACTGAGTTGGAAACAGTTCAGAGAAGGTTTACCTGACTCAGGAGGTTTTTCTTCTGGGGAAAGCTTTGGTTTGCATCCATTAGAAGAGTAAGAGGCGACTTGATCAAAACCTTTAAGATCCTGGGGGGCATTGACGGGGGGGGGGGGGGGGGGGGGGGGATGTGGAGAGGACGTTTCCTCTTGTCGGAGAATCTAGAACTAGGGGTCACTCTTTAAAAATAAGGGAGTCGCCCATTTGGGATACAGGTGGAGATTTTTTCTTTCTTCCTCAAAAGACAGTGGAAGCAGAAGGCAAAGCGAGATAGATTATGGGTTAACAAAGGGGGTGAAAGGTTATTGGGATTTAGCAGGAATGTGGGGTTGAAGTTACAATCAGATCAGCCGCGATCTTATAGAATGACGGAGCAGGTTCGAGGGGCCGAGTGGCCTAATCCTGATCCTGATTCATATGTTTGCATTTTCATATGCCACAGAACGTGGGAGGAATTCTCCGACCCCCCAGGGTCGGGGAATCGCCCGGGGCCGGCGTAAATCCCGCTCCCGCCATGGCCGGTATTCTCGCGTCACCCGGGAATCGGCGGGAGTGGGAATCGCGCCGCGCTAGTCGGCGAGCCCCCCGCGGCGATTCTCCGGCCCGCGATGGTGCCGAAAGTCCCGCCGCTGTCAGGCCTCTCCCGCCGACGTGGTTTAAACCACCTCTGGTGCCGGCGGGAGCAGGCGGTGCCAAGCGGGCCCCGGGTCCTGGGGGGGGGGGGGGGGGCGCGGGGCCGATCGGACCCCGGGGGGGGGCCCCCAAGGAGGCCTGCCCCGCGATCAGGGCCCACCGATCGGCGGGCAGGCCTGTGCCATGGGGGCACACTTTTTCTTCCGCCGCCGCCACGGCCTCCACCATGGCGGAGGCGGAGGAGACCCCTCCAACCGCGCATGCGCCGGGGTGACGTCCAGCGGCCGCTGATGCTCCGGCGCATGGGCGGACTAACGCCGACCGGTGAAGGCCTTTCGGCTAGCCGTTCGCAGGGCCCGGCTGGCAGGGCGCCAAAGGCCATTCGTGTCGGTCGGCGGAGCAGGAGGCACTCCGCGCGGGTCTAGCCCCTAAAGGTGCGGAAAATTACGCAACCTTTGGGGAGGCGCGACCCCAGAGTGGTTCTCGCCACTCCGGTGCGGCGGGACCCCACCACCCCCCCCCCCCCCCCCCCCCCCCCCAGCCCCACTGGGTAGGGGAGATTCCCGACCCGCGTTTCTTGACATATACTTTGTGTGACATAATCAGAGTGTGCAGCAGGAACAATTAAAATTAAAAGCGATGGTTCTGTTGCTCAGGGCACAGGGCACCAATGGACAGGGGACAGGTGGATATACGTGAGTGGGAAGGAAGGAAGAGGTGAGGGAAGGCAGGAAACTTAGCAAGAGGGAGAGGTGAGATGGAGGAGACAAAGGGAATGACGTGGGGGAGAGTGGGAAGCGGTGAGGGAGGGGAGAAAGTGACCAACTCCTCCCAGAAGGCCAGTTGGGTTTTGAAGTGTATTATCATGATGGTGTGAGCCGCTCTGTTTCTCTCCAATTGAAAGTGTGGATGAACGTGAGGAAATCTCATGGCTAAACCCAGGCACGGCCTGCCATATCCCAGAGAGAATTGCTTGACCCAGCGTGCCTTGTGATTGGACAACTCCTCCTCACACTTTTGAACTCTGAGTGACATTCCCTGAGGAGTCCTCCTGGACCTCCCTGCTTGAGATCCTCATCCCAAACTTGGCCTCCAAACATTTCCCTGAACCCACCCCACCGTCTCCATTCTCTGCCCGAGTACTCGGGCACATTTCCCCTGCCCATGGCTTCCAACTTCCTCCCTAAACATCATGCCTCTACCTTCTCTACCCTCTCCCCCGCCCCACATCCGCATAAGGAATCTGGGATTGGGCACCCATTCAGATTGCCGTCTCAGTTTTTCCATTGCAGCACCAATTCAGCTTCACCTTTAACCTCAACGAGATCTTCTTCATTTTGTGGGAACATCCCTGTAAAAGTGACCCTAGTCTGGGTCCAAAGAGGAAAGTGAAGCTCAGAGCCCACCGGCTCCCACCCCTGGAAAAAAGGAGAATGGTCCTCCGCCACAGCCGTTATTGGACAAACCATTCATTCCTTGTTCCCAACATCGCTAGATATTGGGGCAGGATGCACATCTGCCCAGGGAAGATACAACCAAGATTTATCTTCCAATAATGAGGTGACCTCCTTCCTTCATGGTCTTGTTTACCATTGGCATTGACAACAGAATAATAATAATAATAAGTTTTTTTATTCTCACAAGTATAATAGTTACTGTGAAAAGCCCCTAGTCGCCACATTCCGGCGCCTGTTCAGGTAAGCTGGTACGGCAATTTAACACCGCCACTGCTGGCCTTGTTCAGCATCACAAACCAGCTGCCTAGCCCATTGAGCTAAACCATGTAAATAGTAAACATGAGGTTAAAGTGCAAAGAATGTATGTGTGAAAACCAATCTGACATTTGCATAATTAGGCTTTATTGATGGTAATAGTGAAGATGGTGAATTAAATATTGATGTAAAATGTTTATGGATTCCAAGTGGGGATATATGCAACATAGAATGTGTGAGTCCTTAAAAGGCAAGGTGGAAATTAGCAAGACCATCGCAGAACAGTCAGTGAGGAACATGAAAATGGGGCTGAGGAAAACCATTTCAGAGAATGGATCTTCGGTTATTTTTGGAAAAAATGCACCAGGAAAGATATTATTTGTTTTGAAAGTTTGCTTTCTTTGTAAATACGTTTTTCAGTGAAATATGCCTTGAAGTGTCTGTGCAACAAGAAAATGTGGGCAGGTTTCATTCATTTGACATATTTATGCCACAAAAAGATTAGAATCTAATGAGGTTGTTTTTCTGAAAGCTGAAATTCACATTGGTTACGGTGGAGGTGAATTGGCAGCAGTGTGTAGTGTGGATGTGGGATTACGTTACAACACTTCCTGAATATATAGTTAATTAAGGTGTCACATTAGCAAGTTAGATGCCTTCAATTCCGATGATATTCAGCACTCGAGTTGCAAACTTCGCTTGCAACCACTTGCACAAGTAAATGAAAACAGTCCCACTGACATTGTTCCTTGATCATTGTCAGAGTTAAGAGCTGTTAGTATCCATGGTGACTCTCGCTCAATGGACAATAACTGCTCATCACACAGTCCGATTTTGATATATTTTCTACAGTGAGGTGAGGATTCCCATTTTTTGCCTTTTTTTTCTGGTGCAACATTTGGTCAACAACCTGAACAAGCTCGGAAAATAATCCCCCTGCTCTGGCTCTTGGCAAATGCGGCCTCGAGCTCCTATTTGTTTCCAATGTCAGGATCATAAGATCATTGGATCACAGGAAACAGAAGCAAGTCGGCCATTCTGCTGCTCAAGCCGAATCTGCCATTTAGTAAGATCATGGAGGAACGATCTTGGGCCTTAACACCAGTGTTAACACCAGCCGGTGCAGGCTCGAGGGTCTTTTGAATGGTCTCCTTCTGCACTGTAAATTCTATGATTCTGTGATGCTATTATCCCTCTGAGAAAAACTCCCTACTTCAAGGCCCCCTCCCATGCCCCATTCCCGTAACCAGTAACCCCATCTAACCTGCACATCTGTGGACACGAAGGACAATTAGCATGGCCAATCCATCTAACACTGCACATCTTTGGACTGTGGGAGGAAACCGCATGCACCGGAGGAAACCCACGCACACACAGGGAGGAACATGTAGACTCCGCAGTGACTGAGATCGGAATTAAATCTAAGTCACTGGTGCTGTAAGGCAGCAGTGCTAACCGCTTGTGCCACTGAGCTCGCCCTCTTCAGGTCATTTTTAGGTTAACCCCACCTTCCTTCCAAAACGCACCCTCCCTTAATCCGTCCTCTCCCTCAGCTGCCCAAGGCCCTCCTTGACCAAAGACCCCCTGACTTAACTGCTCTGGAAGACCCATCAGCCTTGATCGTTTTCATCTTCTCAATCCCAGCAATGACCCCTGGTGTATCTGGGGCTTGCGTCACAATGAAGGGCAAGTCCCAGTTTGCCCTCATTAGTTCATCCTGTACTGCGATATAAATGCAAGGCAGGTTGCATGGAGCATGTGGGCAAATATAAGAGCATCTGAATGAGGATCAGAAGGAGGCCACTCGGCCCCTCGAGCCTGCTCTCCAATTCAATAAGATTGTGACTGATTCTGACTGTAACCTCAAACCCCGCATTCCCAGCAGGTCCCCGAATATAATCACTTATTGTCACATGTAGCTTAAATGAAGTTACTGTGAAAAGCCCCTAGTTGCCACATTCGGCGCCTGTTCAGGGAGGCTGGTACGGGAATTGAACCCCCGCTGCTGGCCTTGTTCTGCATTACAAGCCAGCTGTTTCCACTGTGCTAAACCCGTAACTATGGCTCGATAACGTTTCACCCCCTCGTTAATCCAGAATCAATCCAGCTCTGCATTAAAAAATATTCAAGATTCTGATTTCCGCTGCCTATTCAGTAGCGAGTTCCAGAGATTCATGACCCTCGGAGAGAGGTTTGGCCGCATTCTCCGGTCGCTGAGGCCGAAATCGCGTTCGGCAAATGGCCAAAAAAATCAAATTCTCCGGACCCGAATCTGGGTGGCGCCACTTTCGCTGCACCCGATGCTTCGCCCCCGGACCGGCCAAGTTCCTGATGGCATGGGTCTCTCATGGTCTCACCCGTCGGGAACGCGACGAACTCAGTCCAGCGCCGCCACAGTCAGGGAAGGGCTGAATTACGGGCAGGGAGAGACATTATTCGGTGCTGGGGCGCTGTGATGGGCAGTCCGGGATGCCAAAGTCGGCCAAAATCTCCCTACTTTTCTATTCCTATCTCCTCACAGTAAACAATAACATTCTATTAGCTTTTCTAATTACTTGCTGTACCAGTTTACTAACCTTTTGTGTTTAATGCACTTTGACACCCAGATCCCTCTGCATCACACAGCTCTGCAATCTCGCACCACAGAGCTCTGCAATCTTGCACATTTAGATAATGAGCTTCTTTTTTATTCTTCCTGCCAAAATGGACAATTTCACATTTTCCCACATTAATCATTTGCCACATTTTTATCTACTCACTTAACCCATCATGTCTCTTTGTAGCCTCCTTACGTCCTCTTCACAAATTACTCTCCTACCTCCCTTTGTATCGTCAGCAAGTTTAACAACCAGGCCTTCAATCCTTGTATTCAAGTCATTTCTATAAACTGCAAAATGTTGAGGCCCCAACACTGACCCCTGAGACACACCACTCATCATATCATGCCAACCAGAAGAGACATTTATGCCAACTCCCCATCTCCTGTTAGCGAGCCAAGCATCAATCTCCAAGCTTCGATCTCCTGTTCGCTAGCCAAGCTTCAATCCAATGCCAATGGTGTTAATTCCTAAACCATCAACTTTTACACTTTTTGTTTTTCCAACTGTGGAGACATGCAAAATACTTGTTCAGTGTCTGAATTTCCCAGTTTCGCGTTATTCATTTCCAAGTCTTGTCCTCTAAGGGGCCAACACTCACTATAATCATTCTTTTCCTTTTAATATACTTGTAGAAGCTGTTAACCGTCTTTGGTTGCAAATTGGAAATGGTTGTAAGTAACTCTCCCAAATGCATTCTGTAAATCATCCTCCAGGCTACCTTTGCTGATTGGATTCATCTAATCGATAAATGCTTAAATTTTGCTACGAATATTCCAGTACCTTTCTTACAACCTCTTAATATTTCTTGATTTATATTCTGCCTTAGAGTGCAGCTACTTTTGGGTGGCCTGTAAACTACTCCCAACAGTGATTTCTCTCATCCAATTTCTTCTCTCTACCCAAACAGATTCCTAAATGTTAATTCTCTGAACATTGATCATTTCTCACTACTGTACTGATCTCGATTTTGATTAACAGCGCTACCCCACCACCTGTCTTCCTGACCTTCTGAACTGTCAATTACCCTGGAATATTTCGATCCCAGCCATGGTCACTTTAAAGTCAAGGGCGGGTTTCTGCGGTCGCTGACGCCGATGTCGCGCCTGACGATCGGCTGGAGAACCTCTGTTTACGCCGAAATCGGAGACGCCGCCGCTTTTCCGATGCTCCGCCATCTCAAGAATGGCGTACTCTGGGAGTACGCCGCACACCACATGGACAGACTCAGGACATCACCTGAGACCTTCCCACGATGGGCCGTGTTTCCGACGGCATGGGTCACTCATGCTATTTTCTTTTGTGGAGCCCACGTAGCAGATGCGGACTGAGTCCAGCGCCGCCATAGTCAGGGGGGGGGGTGGGGGGGGGAGTCGTTCCGCGGGCAGCGGGGGTTTTGGTGGGGCCTGGGGAGCACTGGTGGGGGGGTGGTCCCTGTTGTGGTGAGGGAGGTTACTGGGGAACAGTATTGGAGGTTGGGTCCTGTTGTGGTGAGGGAGGTTACTGGGGAACAGTATATGGAGGTTGGGTCCTGTTGTGGTGAGGGAGGTTACTGGGGAACAGTATGTGGAGGTTGGGTCCTGTTGTGGTGAGGGAGGTTACTGGGGAACAGTATGTGGAGGTTGGGTCCTGTTGTGGTGAGGGGAGGTTACTGGGGAACAGTATGTGGAGGTTTGGGTCCTGTTGTGATGAGGGAGGTTACTGGGGAACAGTATGTGGAGGTTGGGTCCTGTTGTGATGAGGGAGGTTACTGGGGAACAGTATGTGGAGGTTGGGTCCTGTTGTGGTGAGGGAGGTTACTGGGGAACAGTATGTGGAGGTTGGGTCCTGTTGTGGTGAGGGAGGTTACTGGGGAACAGTATGTGGAGGTTGGGTCCTGTTGTGGTGAGGGAGGTTACTGGGGAACAGTATGTGGAGGTTGGGTCCTGTTGTGGTGAGGGAGGTTACTGGGGAACAGTATGTGGAGGTTGGGTCCTGTTGTGGTTGAGGGGAGGTTACTGGGGAACAGTAGGTGGATGTTGGGTCCTGTTGTGGTGAGGGAGGTTACTTGGGGAACAGTATGTGGAGGTTGGGTCCTGTTGTGGTGAGGGAGGTTAATGGGGAACAGTATGTGATGTTGGGTCCTGTTGGTGGTGAGGGAGGTTACTGGGGAACAGTATGTGGAGGTTGGGTCCTGTTGTGGGAGGGAGGTTACTGGGGAACAGTATGTGGAGGTTGGGTCTGTTGTGGTGAGGGAGGTTACTGGGGAACAGTATGTGGAGGTGGGTCCTGTTGTGGTGAGGGAGGTTACTGGGGAACAGTATGTGGAGGTTGGGTCCTGTTTGTGGTGAGGAGGTTACTGGGGAACAGTAGGTGGAGGTTGGGTCCTGTTGTGGTGAGGGAGGTTACTGGGGAACAGTATGTGGAGGTTGGGTCCTGTTGTGGTGAGGGAGGTTACTGGGGAACAGTAGGTGGAGGTTGGGTCCGCACGCGGCCAGCACCAGGTTGCATGGTGTGGCCGCCATAGGCAGCCGCCGTGGGCAGGTGCAGCCAAGGACCCAGCAATTCTCTGGCCGTATCCGCAGGTAAAGCGGGGTCTGTGCTGCACGGGCTGCTAGGCCCCCTACCGGACGGAGGCTCGGTGCAGATATTGGACTGTTTTTTTGGCGTAAAACGCCACTGTTCCCACGCTGACATCAGCACTTAGTCTAGAAATCGGAGAATCCAGCCCCATGTCCCTGCAGTGGCTACTGTATCACACTGATTTCTTCCTATTTGTGTAATCAAATGCTGGGAACATTTGGAGAAAGAACCTTTAATTCTGGCTTCCTTTATCATTTCCTCGACACTGATATTTGTTGGGCACTGTCCCTTCCTGTCACATTCCAGCAAAACTGCACTGCTGCCCCGCCCTTTCTCTTTCACCTTGTTGTGGGTTGTAGGGGGTGGGGGTCAGCAGCAAGGACAGGCTGGTGACTCTTAGTTGGGTCCTACTTCCTGATGTGTGGCTCCGTGGTCAGCACTGGGTGCCTTTGATCGCAGACTTTGGTGCCGGGGCCCCTGCTGTCTGCAGAGTACATTAATGATCTAGATGTGAATGTAGATGGGATGATCAGCAAGTTTGCAGATGACACAAAAATTGGTGGTGTGGTAAATAGTGAAGAGGAAAGCCTTAGATTACAGCACTTTATAGACGGGTTGGTCAGATAGCAGTACAGTGGCAAATCAAATTCAACCCTCAAAAGTGTGAATAGATGCACTTTGGGAGGACGAACAAGGCGTACAGAGGGACCTTGGTGGACAGTAAGACAAGGTGGTTAAGATGGTGTATGGGATACATGCATTATATTCTATGCCTTGGCTAATAAAGAACAGGGAGGTTATGATGGAGCTGTATGAAACTCTGGTTAGGGCACGGCTGGAGTACTGTGTGCAGTTCTGGTCACCGCACTACAGGAAGGATGTGATTGCACTGGAGGGGGTGCGGAGGAGATTCACCAGGATGTTGCCCCCGGGCTGGAGTGTTTCAGCTGTGAAGAGAAGCTGGATAGCCCGGGGTTGTTTTCCTTAGAGCAGAGAAGGCTGACGTATACAAAATGATGAAGGACATAGATAGGACAGATAGGAAGGGACCTTTCCCTCAATGGAGGGTCAATAACTGGGGGGCAAAGATTTAAGTTCAGGGGCAGGAGGTTTGGAGGGGATTTGAGGAAAAAAACTTTTCACCCAGAGGGTGGTGGGAATCTGGAATTTCGCTGCCTGAAAGGGTGGTTAAAGGCGGGGAATCCTCACAACATTTAAGAGCATTTAGATAAACACTTGCACAATGTTGTAGTATCACAAGGGCTGGAAAATGGGATAAGAGTAGAACGATGATTGAGGGCGGCACGGATATGGAGGGTCAAAAGACCTCTTTTTGGCTGCTTTAAAAACATCACTGATTCTATGATGGACCCCCCCCCCCCCCCCCCCCCCCCCCCCCCCCCCCACCCCCCCCCCCCCCCCCCCCCCCGCCCCCCCCCCCCCCCCCCCCCTCTCCCCCCCCCCCCCCCTCCCCCCCCACCCCTACCACCACCCCCCCCCCCCCCCCCCCACCCTACCCAACCCCCCCCCCCCCCACACCCCCCCCCCCCCCCCCCCCCCCCCCCCCCCCCCCCACCCCCCCCCCCCCCACCCCCCCCCCCCCCCCCCCCCCAAAACACTGAAATCCACAAGAAGCCCTGCACGGGTATTGGGTTTATACCAATGGTAATTGGATGAGGCGCTGAAGTGGGTATTGTGTACTTCAGGACCCAAATTAGCGGCAGAGCGGGAAGGTAGTCCAGTGGCATTCCTGTCACGGACATAACCGAGGTGGCAGGGTCACTACTCGCTACCATCCTGCCTGATTAAATCCCCCCTCGTCATATTCCACTGCCAGTTCCTCGCCGGCCCTGCAAAGACATATTCTTGATGATGCGACCAGGCAGGCAACGCCACGTTTGGGAATTGGGAAGCGGCCTCTGCTACAGGCACGTTCCTTTCTGTTATTCCAGTTTGATTGGCCTCTTGTACAATGGCTTTGAAGCCTGTCGAAAAACCCTGCTTCAATGGTGATATTTGCTAAAAGCATTGGAATGGGAATGGGAAGGTGTAAATGAGGGAAGGGTTGGAAAATGAGATAATGGCTAACTGATTTTAATTTTGTTTTTACTGTAGATTCCACCTGGTACAATTTCAAAGATTCAGATGATGCAAAAAGAGAAAAAGATAACCATTAGAAATGAAACACAAGGAGGCCGACAGGGCGAGAGCAAAGTAGCGGGGCTAATAGGACAGCTCTTTCAAAGAGACAGCGCAAGCAGAATGGATTGTATCATCTCCTTCTGTGCTGTTTTAATCTATGTTTCTATGAATATTAAATAAGTGCCTTAATTGATAATCACAACTGCTAACTTTTCACTTCCTCAGTACAATATATAACAAATGCCAGCGAGTTGTTAATTTTGAAAAATGTACAAATGATTCGGCTAATGCCTTTATTGATGCTGGAACATAAAGCAGTTTCCAAAAGAGATGAACATGGACTCTGATGTACAACATTGCATCACTTTTTCAATGTGAGTTGAGGGAAAAATTTGCTTAAGAAGTTCTCTAATTTCCAGTCTTGCAAATCTACATTTACTGGCAGAGGCTGCAGTGAGTTCTGATTAATTCATGTTAGTCTCGCACTTCATTTCAAATAGTGTTGCTTCTGCACATTTTGGCAACTGTTCAGTCATTCAGACCTGAACGCCATTTCATTTCACAAATGCATTCCCATAGTAGTTGTTGAATGAAACACATTTCAAATAGTTAATAACTCACTCTGCAGGAAACAATCTGCCTGTTTATATTTCACATGTTACAGTGCTCCAAATGAAAAATATTCAATATTCAACAACATGGAATAGAAACAAACTAATTGGTGGCATAATGGGGGCAATTCTCCGAGGCCTGCGCCAGGCCAGAGAATCACCACAACCGCGCCACGACGCCGACGCGCGATTCTCTGCGGTGCGGAGAATTGCCGGCATTTGCACCGGCACGTTTGGAGCGGCACCGGCCGCCGGCCGCTGGAATCGGCGGGGCCGCCGATTCTCCGGCCCGAATGGGCCGAGCGACCCATCTGCCGATGCAACAGAGTCCCGCCGCCGCCGTTCACCCTGGTCGCTGCCAGCGGGAACTCTGTGGGAACGGTCGGTGGGGGTGGAGGGGGGGGGGGGGCTCCTTCACCGGAGCGGTGCCTCCAATGGGGTCTGGCCCGCGATCGGGGCCCACCGATCGACGGGCCAGCCTCTCCCCTACCCCCCAGGCCTACTTTCTGGCGCAGCTGGCCCCTGAACACCGACTCCATCTTGAGTCGGGGCCGGCGCGCTAAAGAAGTCCCCCGCGCAAGTGCAGGATGGCGCGGCCCAAATGCGCATGCGCAGGATGGAGGAGGCTGGAGCGACGTGAACCTCTCCAGCACCGTGCTGGCCCCCAGTGGGGGCTAGAATCGTACATAATCAGGCCCGGTTCGCACGTTTGTGAAACACAACGGTGTTCACGACGGCACGAACTCTTGAGCCCGATATTGGAGAATCGCCCCCTTTGTGTTTCAGGTGAGGTGAGTCATGAACATCTGCTCAGCGATATGATCGTGACAACGCCTTTAACCCACCTGATACATCTTAATTAAACTCATTGGTCGAAGCAATTGCAGTTCCTTCAATGGCAGCACACGTGATAAAGGAAATGCTTAACTAAAAGGTCAACAGCAAAGTTTAAGTATTGAACAGTTTTAAGATTAGATAAGTTTATTTCATCCTGCCATCGACTAATTCCATCAGAATGTGAAATTTAATAAACGTTGGTTTTGTGTCTATAAAGTCATTAAATTTGCAACTTTGAAAACAAAATTATAATTTTTTCCCCTGTCGCTGTCAAACCCGCAAATTTCCAAATAGGCCAAATCACATGCTTCAAATTTCCATCCCAAACCCTTGGTGACTGAGGAATGACTTCCTTATTGACTTGGGTTAACAACCCCACCAATGTTCAATGAGACAAAATCCCAAAACGCAGAAGGGTAACTTGGATTACCAATTCTTTGTGGTGAATATTTTCAATTTAGTATCGAACAAATAACAATACAGCACAGGAACAGGCCATTCGGCCCTCCAAGCCTGCGCCAATCCCGTGTCCTATCTAGACCAACCGCCTGTATCCTTCTATACCCCGTCTGTTCCTGTGCCTATCCAGATAAGTCTTAACGGTCACCAACATATCTGCCTCAACCACCTCGCTTGGCCGTGCATTCCAGCCCACCGCCATCATATCTGCCTCAACCACCTCGCTTGGCAGCGCATTCCAGCCCACCGCCATCTTCCATGTAAAAAACATTCCCCACACATCTTCACTGAACCTGTCCCTCCCTCACCTTCAACCTGTGCCATCTTGTAAATGTTATTTCCACCCTGGGAAAAAGCCTCCAACTGTTCACCCTATCTATACTCCTAATAATGTTATAAACTTCTATCAGGTCGCCCCTCAGCCTCCGTCTCTCTAGGGAGAACAATCCCAGTTTATTCAATCTCTCCTCATAGCCAATACCCTCCATACCAGGCAACCTCCTGGTAAACCTTTTCTGTCTCTCCCCAATGCCTCCACGTCCTTCTGGGAGTGCGGTGACCAGAATTAGACACACAGTATTCCAAATGTGGCCTAACCAATTTTCTATATAACTGGAACATAATTTTTAAGCTTTTATACTCGTTACCCCGTCCTATGAAGACAAGCAAGCCATATGCTTTCTTTACCACCTGTGCTGCCACGTTTAAGGATCTGTGGACCTGCAAGCCCAGATCTCTCTGTGTCTCTGTGCACCTGATGGTTCTGCCATTTATATTATAGCTCCCACCTGAATTGGATCTCCCAAAATGCATCACCTCGCATTTGCCCGGGTTAAATTCCATCTGCTATTTCTCTGCCCAATTTTGCAGCCTATAAGAACAAAGAAAAAAGAACAAAGAAAAGTGCAGCACAGGAACAGGCCCTTCGGCCCTCCAAGCCCGTGCCGACCATGCTGCCCGACTAAACTACAATCTTCTACATTTCCTGGATCCGTATCCTTCTATTCCCATCCTATTCATGTATTTGTCAAGATGCCCCTTAAACATCACTATCGTCCCTGCTTCCACCACCTCCTCCGGCAGCGAGTTCCAGGCACCCACTACCCTCTGTGTAAAAAACTTGCCTCGTACATCTCCTCTAAACCTTGCCCCTCGCACCTTAAACCTATGCCCCCTAGTAATTGACCCCTCTACCCTGGGGAAAAGCCTCTGACTATCCACTCTGTCTATGCCCCTCATAATTTTGTAGACCTCTATCAGGTTGCCCCTCAACCTCTGTCGTTCCAGTGAAAACAAACCGAGTTTATTCAACCGCTCCTCATAGCTAATGCCCTCCATACCAGGCATCATCCTGATAAATCTCTTCTGAACCCTCTCTAACGCCTCCACATCCTTCTGGTAGTGTGGCGACCAGAATTGAACACTATACTCCAAGTATGGCCTAACTAAGGTTCTATACAGCTGCAACATGACTTGCCAATTCTTATACTCAATGCCCCGGCCAATGAAGGCAAGCATGCCGTATGCCTTCTTGTCTACCTTCTCCACCTGTGTTGCTCCTTTCAGTGACCTGTGGACCTGTACACCTAGATCTCTCTGACTTTCAATACTCTTGAAGGTTCTACCATTCACTGTATATTCCCTACCTGTATTAGACCTTCCAAAATGCATTACCTCACATTTGTCCAGATTAAACTCCATCTGCCATCTCTCCGCCCAAGTCTCCAAATGATCGAAATCCTGCTGCATCCTCTGACAGTCCTCATCGCTATCCGCAATTCCACCAACCTTTGTGCCGTCTGCAAACTTACTAATCAGACCAGTTACATTTTCCTCCAAATCATTTATACATACTACAAAAAGCAAAGGTCCCAGCACTGATCCCTGCGGAACACCACTAGTCACAGCCCTCCAATTAGAAAAGCACCCTTCCATTGCTACTCTCTGCCTTCTATGACCTAGCCAGTTCTATTTCCACCTTGCCAGCTCACCCCTGATCCCGTGTGACTTCACCTTTTGTACCAGTCTACCATGAGGGACCTTGTCAAAGGCCTTACTGAAGTCCATATAGACAACATCCACTGCTCTACCTGCATCAATCATCTTTGTGACCTCTTCGAAAAACTCTATCAAGTTAGTGAGACACAACCTCCCCTTCACAAAACCGTGCTGCCTCTTGCTAATACGACCACTTGCTTCCAAATGGGAGTAGATCCTGTCTCGAAGAATTCTCTCCAGTAATTTCCCTACCACTGACGTAAGGCTCACCGGCCTGTAGTTCCCTGGATTATCCTTGCTACCCTTCTTAAACAAAGGAACAACATTGGCTATTCTCCAGTCCTCCGGGACATCACCTGAAGACAGTGAGGATCCAAAGATTTTTGTCAAGGCCTCAGCAATTTCCTCTCTAGCCTCCTCCAGTATTCTGGGGTAGATCCCATCAGGCCCTGGGGACTTATCTCCCTTAATATTTTTCAAGACGCCCAACACCTCGTCTTTTTGGATCTCAATGTGACCCAGGTTATCTACACACCTTTCTCCAGACTCAACATCAACTAATTCCTTCTCTTTGGTGAATACTGATGCAAAGTATTCATTTAATACCTCGCCCATTTCCTCTGGCTCCACACATAGATTCCCTTGCCTATCCTTCAGTGGGCCAACCCTTTCCCTGGCTACCCTCTTGCATTTTATGTACGTGTAAAAAGCCTTGGAATTTTCCCTAACCCTATTTGCCAATGACTTTTCATGACCCCTTCCAGCCATCCTGACTACTTGCTTAAGTTCCTTCCTACTTTCCTTATATTCCACACAGGCTTCGTCTGTTCCCAGCCTTCTAGCCCTGACAAATGCCTCCTTTTTCTTTTTGACGAGGTTTACAGTATCTCTCGTTATCCAAGGTTCCAGAAATTTGCCGTATTTATCCTTCTTTCACACAGGAACATGGCGGTCCTGAATTCCTTTCAACTGACACTTGAAAGCCTCCCACATGTCAGATGTTGATTTAGCCTCAAACATCCGCCCCAAATCTATGTTCTTCAGTTCCTGCCTAATATTGTTATAATTAGCCTTTCCCCAATTTAGCACATTCACCCTAGGACCACTCTTATCCTTGTCCACCAGCACTTTAAAACTGACTGAATTGTGGTTACTGTTCCCGAAATGCTCCCCTATTGAAACTTCCAACACCTGGCTGGGCTCATTCCCCAATACCAGGTCCAGTACAGCCCCTTCCCCAGTTGGACTGTCTATATATTGGTTTAAGAAGCCCTCCTGGATGCTCCTTACAAACTCTGCTCCGTCTAAGCCCCGGCACTAAGTGAGTCCCAGTCAATATTGGGAAAGTTAAAATCTCCCATCACAACAATCTGTTGCTTTTACTCCTTTCCAAAATCTGTCTGCCTATCTGCTCCTCTATCTCCCGCTGGCTGTTGGGAGGCCTGTAGTAAACCCCCAACATTGTGACTGCACCCTCCTTATTCCTGATCTCTACCCATATAGCCTCACTGCCCTCTGAGGTGTCCTCCCATAGTACAGCTGTGATATTCTCCCTAACCAGTAGCGCAACTCCGTCACCCCTTTTATATCCACCTCTATCCCGCCTGAAACATCTAAATCCTGGAACGTTTAGCTGCCAATCCTGTCCTTCCCTCAACCAGGTCTCTGTAATGGCAACAACATCATAGTTCCAAGTACTAATCCAAGCTCTAAATTCATCTGCCTTACCAGTTATACTTGCATTAAAACATATGCACTTCAGGCCACCAGACCTGCTGTTTTCAGCAACATCTCCCTGTCTGCTCTGCCTCAGAGCCATACTGGCCCTATTCCCTAGTTCTCCCTCAATGCTTTCACCTTCTGACCTATTGCTCCGGTACCCACCCCCCTGCCACAGTAGTTTAAACCCTCCCGTGTGACACTCGCAAAACTCGTGGCCAAGATATTTATGCCTCTCCAGTTTAGATGCAACCCGTCCTTCTTATACAGGTCACACCTGCCCCAGAAGGGCTCCCAGTGGTCCAGATAACGGAAACCCTCCCTCCTACACCAGCTGTTTAGCCACGTGTTTAGCTGCTCTATCTTCCTATTTCTAGCCTCACTGGCACGTGGCACAGGGAGTAATCACGAGATTACAACCCTAGAGGTCCTATCTTTTAAATTTCTGCCTAGCTCCCTGAACTCCTGCTGCAGAACCTCATGCCCCTCCCTGCCTATGTCATTAGTATCAATAAAGACCTCTGCTTCTTTGCCCTCCCCCTTCAGGATGCCCGCTACCTGTTCGGAGACATCCTGGACCCTGGCACCAGGCAGGCAACATACCATCCTGGAGTCTCTTTCACGTCCACAGAAGCGCCTATCTGTGCCCCTGACTATAGAGACCCCTATGACTATTGCACTTTTGCGATTTGACCCTCCCTGCTGAACATCAGAGCCAGCCATGGTGCCACTGCTCTGGCTGCTGCTGTTTTCCCCTGATAGGCTGTTCTCCCCCCAACAGTATCCAAAGGGGTATACCTGTTCGAGAGGGGGACAACCACAGGGGATTCCTGCACTGACTGCCTGTCCCTTCTGGTGGTCACCCATTTCTCTGCCTGCACCTTGGGTGTGACCACATCTATATAACTGCTATCTATGACGCTTTCCACCACCTGCATGCTGCAAATTACCAAGTTCCAAATTCCCACTCCGGCTGTGTCTCCTTCACTTGCGCAAAGCTTACTGAGTCCGCTTTCTGTCTGTCTTTTATACAGACCTCAGCTAAACAGGGTGACTCACCCTACTTAAGCTTCAAAGAGAAGAATACAATGTGCACCTTTGTTCCCCTAAACAGGCCTCAGGTGACTGACAGATAACTGCCTCTCAGCTATTAGGGTGGGGGCAGCTTCATCCAATCAGACACTAATCTACACACTGCACTTTTAACTGAAAAACAGCAGAATTAGATTTACCACTTACCTTTCCTGATTACCTCACTGCACCAAATTACCAAGTTCCAAATTCCCACTCTGGATGTGCCTCACTCCGGCTGTGTCTCCTTCATTTGCGCAAAGCTTCTATATCCTGCTGTACTCTCTGACAATCTTCATCACTATCCACAACTAATGCAATCTTAGTATCATCGCAAACTTGCTAATTAGACCCGCTACGTTTTCTTCCAAGTCATTTATATATATTACAAAGAGCAGAGGTCCCAGCATTGATCCTTGTGGAACACCACTAGTTACAGCCCTCCATTCGGAAAAACACCCTTCCACTGCTACCCTCTGTTTTCTATGGCCAAACCAGTTCTAGATCCATTCAGCTAGTTCCCACCTGACCCCATGTGATTTAACCTTTTGCAGATGTGAGAAAAGATATGCAAACTAGTGAGGAAAGGTCCAGTTGTGTTGTAATCAAGAATCAAAAAAGAATATTTGGATTACGAGGAGAGGTTGAGTAGACTGGGACTGTACTCATTGGAATTTAGAAGGATGTGGGGGAATCTTATAGAAACATTTAAAATTATGAAGGGAATAGATAGGATAGATGCGGGCAGGTTGTTTCCACTGGCGGGTGACAGCAGAACTAGGGGACATAGCCTCAAAATAAGGGGAAGTAGATTTAAGACTGAGTTTAGGAGGAACTTCTTCACCCAAAGGGTCGTGAATCTATGGAATTCCTTGCCCAGAGAAGCAGTTGAGGCTCCTTCATTAAATATTTTCAAGATAAAGATAGATCGTTTTTTGAAGAATAAAGGGATTAAGGGTTATGGTGTTCGGGCCGGAAAGTGGAGCTGAGTCCAGAAAAGATCAGCCATGATCTAATTGAATGGCGGAGCAGGCTCGAGGGGCCAGATGGCCTACTCCTGCTCCTAGTTCTTATGTTCTTATTTATTACAGAATCACAGAATAATACAGCACAGAAGAGGCCCTTTGGTCCATCGAGTCTGCACCAATGCATGAAAAACACCTGACCTGCCTACCTAATCCAATTTACCAGCACTTGGCCCATAGCCTTGAATGTTCTGACGTGCCAAGTCCTCATCCAGGTACGTTTTAAAGGATGTGAGGCAACCCGCCTCTACCACCCTCCCAGGCAGTGCCAGACCATCACCACCCCCCCAGGCAGTGCCAGACCATCACCACTCTCTGGGAAAAAAGGTTTTTCCTAAAATCCCCCTAAACCTCTCACCCCTCATTTTGAACTTGTGTCCCCCTCGTAACTGACCCTTCAACTGAGGAGAACAGCTGCTCCCTATCCACCCTGTCCATGCCCCTCATAATTAACTTGAAAGGAACACTCAACCAACACTACAATGCAAGCCAACAATGCACTTAACCACAATAATGGCTATGAACACAGTATCTTATGAAGTTAACCTTGTTTCCTGTTTTTGAGTTCTGAGAATTGTCCCTAGTTCCAAAACAACATCCCACTCAGTATAACTCTGTCAATTAGAAGCAGCAAATAATTACCACACACAAGTTATCTGTTGGTTTGGAGAGTCTTTTGTCTCTGCAGCGTAGTTTTCCTCTGAGGTATTTACATCCAGCCGCTTTGAGACTGGAAATTCTGTGGTGTTGGGAGAGTTGTGTTTCTCAACTAGGCCTGGTTATAGTGCTGACTGCCTGTCAGTGGTCGTCTTCTCTCCTTCCCTTTCCCTCAGTTATCCCTACTGTGGAGAAACTGGCTTTTTTCACCTGTGACCCGGGTTTGATTCCCGGCTTGGTTCCCTGTCTGTGCGGAGTCTGCATGTTCTCCCCATGTCTGTGTGGGTTTCCTCCGGTGCTCCAGTTTCCTCCCACAAGTCCCGAAAGACGTGCTGTTAGGTAATTTGGGCATCTGAATTCTCCCTCTGTGTACCCGAACAGGCGCCGGAGTGTGGCAACTAGGGGCTTTTCACAGCAACTTCATTGCTGTGTCAATGTAAGCTAAATTGTGACAATAAAGATTATTATTATTATTAGGTGTAAATTGCTCTATTATTTCTCCACTTAGAACTTCACCCCTTGGAAGTTCTAACATCTATTTCTGTACTCCATTGTCCATCCCCCAATCATTTAGGTAAACATTTGTCTTCCTGTTTCTAAGCTAATTCCCATCTCAAACACCGCTTCAAACACGTATCAATCCCTCTTCCATCCCATTCTTGACTATATTTTATCTGAACCTTTATTTTTAACTTTATTTGACTCACTTCTTAAATCTTCATTTTCTTCAAAGTTTTTGACACAAGAAATGAACTGATTCAGATTAACGGGTCTTTCATTTCTCATCAATGATGCTGGATGATTCTGTCATTATTATCTGCACGGTTATTTTATGAAGCACGTCATTCTTATTCATTGATGAACTACCTTTATTAACCACAATTGTTGTTGTTAAGTCAGTTCCTCCCACATTTACACGTTTACACATACATTTGCAATAGCAAGCTGCATTTTTGCTGATGGGCAGTTGCCCGTGGCTATCCTTGAACAGTACCATTTCCAGGTGGGTGCTCAATGGGATGGAAATCAGGCTCCAGACTCAGTTTGTTCCACAGTCACAATGTACACTCAGCAGCATTTCAAACCCACTGGAACAGCATTTGATGACAGCTGATTTATGTCCTTAATCTCTCACTGTATCATGTCGACCATGGGATAATTCAGCCTACTTATCTTCTGTCAGCATTTATATTTCTGCATGGGGGAAGAGAAAAATGAAATGATTTCCCTCTCCTTGGTGCAATGTATGTCACAATCACTCAGCTCACATCTGCATGGATTGAAGAGGTTAGACGGGAAATCTGACTAAAGCATATGCCACTCATTGAACAATCACATCAGAGCAAATTCTTGGGACTAAACGACACGATTAACTGAAACATTCTTTCAAACTCCACCCCTCACCTTCGGAGAACAAGGTTGAAAACTAGCCCAAGGCAAATAAGTCATGGAATCTTTTCACTGACAGATGTTCAGGAATGAAACACATTCTGACAGTCTCACCTTCTCCCTGGTGTGTATTAATTTATTGCATCAAAGTGTTTCCATTTGCATCGTCTTGACAGTCTCATTTCAAATGGGTCGGTCCCATATCTGAAAGTACATGGAACGGTGAGTCAGAATGAAGCCATAAAAAGGATGCACTTTTCCAAGGTTGGTTCATGATTTATTGTTTAGGATATAAAATGATGATTACAAATGATAGAATTTGAAACTTATGGGGCTGGGTTCTCTGATTCTGGGACTATGCCCCCAGGCTGGCGTGGGAACGGTGTTGTTCTATGCCAGAAAAACTGGCACAAAATGGCCACCAATTCCCCGTTTTGCTGAGGGCGAGCAAGACGGCAGCGTAGAGCACCCAGCTCTAGCTGCCGATATGCCCTCGGGAATTGCCGGTTCCATGGTTGCACATGCACACGGTGGCGGCTTGCAGCCCGCGAAATAGTGCCCCCCCTCCCGGCTGTCTCATGCGCTATGGATCACCCTCCCCCCCCCCCCCACAGTGCCCCAAGCCCTGAATTATGTCCCCCCCATGCCCACGGATCGGCCCTCCCCCGATTGTGGTGGCGCTGGACTGAGTCCGCAGCCACCAAGCAGAGTTCCCGACGGTTGAGACCACGAGAGTCCCATGTCTTCGGGAACTCGGCTGGTCGGGGGCGGAGCATCGGGGGGGAGTGGGCCTCAGGCAATGTCCTGAGGCCATCGATACGTGGCACGGCATACTCCTGGAGTACTTCACTTTGGAGGGAGCGAAGCATCGCGAAAGCGGCACCGCCCCCGATCCGGTCAGATAGGTGGATTCTCCGGCCATCACCAAACGCGATTTTGGCGTCGCCAAACGGAGAATCCAGCCAATGGTCTTTTGAAAATCAAATCAAAATGTTGCAAATGCAATGAGACTGAAAGCAAAATGATGGGTTGATGCTTCAGCCGGGATCTTTCCTCATTAGAGTATCACAGCTTCACAATATAACTCCACTGCACTCCCACTGTATTACACAGCCATACACAACTTAGATTCACATTGTGCTTTTGAAGCAGATAATATCTTCAGGCAACTAATAGAGAACAATAGGAAAATAATATCCCCGGAGAGAAATAGAACGTCCAAGCGGAACCCAGACAAGAAGAAGTTTGACCAGAGAAGAGGCCTAACCCACCGATGGAGTCTCACCGTCAGCCATCCATGGGTAGATGGTGGGGTGGTGGTAATTTCACTGAATGAGGAATCCACAGTCCAGGCTGATGCTCTGGGGACCATGGCAACTGGTGGAATTAAAACTCAATTAATACATCTGGAATATAAAGATACTCTCAATAATGGTGACCAGGAAACTATGATTGATTGGTGTAAAACCCACCTGGTTCACAAATGTCCTTTAGCAAAGGAAATCTGCTGCCCTTTCCTGGTGCAAGGCCTGGACTCCTGACCCACAGCAATGTGGTTGATTCTTCTGTAACGGCCGAGTTCAAGGGCAATTAGGGGATTGGCAACAAATGCTGGTCTTGTTTGTGACACCCACATCCCGTGAAAGAATTGTTAAAAAACATAGAGCAGGAGTCTGACCCACCAAGCTCCCAGAATTGATGCTCCAAAATATTATCACTTTGCCTCAGAATATTCCCCAGCTAACTCCTCAGGTGTGAATTGGCCATTGTTTCTTGTACAAGTTCCAACTACAAAGGTCGATTAGGTTTTGCTTGATGAGAAAGGAATGGCTATTCTGTAGCCAAGGGAAGCTCGAGTTATAATACTGACATTAACAAAAGTAGACATTGGTACATTTTACAGCCTGGTCTGTTTATTGGCACAGAACATCATTGATTTTGCTTCATCGTTGATGGTCTGGTTGTTTTGCAGACAAAGTGATAACTGTGTTAGTCTCATATATCAGTGAACAGAGAACATCAATATGCTTTGCAATATTTTCATATTTGGCAAAGAAAACAGGAATTTTCACAATAACCTGAATGTTTAGAAAGTGTCTGAACTTTAGTTAGAATCACAGAACAGAAGTGTAACAGCACAGAGGCCAATCGGCCCATGGCAGTCCCCAGAGAGAACAAAAGGCGTGAAAGGCCAGAAAGCAGAGAAACTAACATCAGAAGGTAAACTGTGACAGATGTAGATGTGGGGGGAGGGGAAGGGGGAAGCAGAAGGGAGAAGGTGTGAGGAAAGGTGGATAAGATGGGGAGAGGAAAATATATATAAAGAAAGACAAGAAATAAATAAATGGTAAAAGACAGTTAAACTGAAATGGGATGTAAACAAATGGGTCGAGATGGGGTAGAGCTGATCATCTGAAGTTGTTGAATTCGATGTTGAGACCAAAAGGCTGTAGCCTGCCTAACCGGAAGATGAGCGCCGGGTTGGATTCTCCGACGCCCCGCCGGGTCAGAGAAACGGCGGGGGGGGGGGGGGGGGGGGGGGGGGCGTGAATCCCGTTCCGCAACTCCGACGCCGGCTGCCGAATTCTCCCACGTTGGTTTCCGGGCCGGGCGTGGATCACGCCGCATCTGTCGGGGGCCGTTCGCAGACCCCCCAGAAATTCTCCGGGCCCCGAAATACGGTGTGGCCCCCCGTTTTTGGCCAGTCCTGCCGGCGTGGATTAGACAAGGTCCATACCGGCGGGACCCAGCTTGGAGGGCGGTTAGCAGGGTACTCGGGGGGGTGGGGGGGGGCGGGGTCCGGCCCCGGTGGGGGGGGGGGGGGTGCGGTGGGATCCGGCCCCGGTGGGGGGGGGCCCTAATGGTGGCCTGGCCTGTGATCAGGGCCCACCTATCTGCGGGCGGGCCTGTGCCATGGGGGCACTCTTTCCCTCCGCGTCGGCCTCTGTAAGGCTTCGCCACGGCCGGCGTGGAGAAGAAACCCCCTGCGCACGTGCAGGAAACACGGTAGCGGTCCTGCACATGTTCCAACTCACGCCGGCCGGCGGAGGTCCTTTGGTGCCAGTTGGCATGGTGCCAACCCCTCCAGACATAGGCTAGCCCCCGGAAGTTCGGAGGATTCCGCAGCCTCTGGGTGACCCGACGCCGGAGTGATTCACGCTCTTTGGCGCCAGTAGGGGCCGCCCCACCGATTCCAGGAGAATCACGGCCCTCGAGATTTTCCTCCAGTTCCAAACTTACCCAGTTGAAGAAAAGGTCCAGACCGGAAAGGGAGTTCTGAAACCAGAATATATGACCGAATTGATGCATTTTTTGTGTTTGTGAACTATAATAGGAAATTTACCCTGAACTTAGCTGCTCTGTTTTCACGCCTGCATGTGCTGCTGAAGAAGAGCCAAAGATGGGGAAGGGGAGCATCATAAGAGTTAGTGGTTGTTCGGGTGAAGAGGCAGTTACTATCTTCCCAGCTGTTGTCACATTACGACCCTTCAAGGCCGCTTGTCCCCACATGTAATGTCTCCACATACAGCGTTGAAGCAGTGTTGTTCCATTGGTGAGTCAGTGAGACAGAACCGCCCAATAGCCTATATCTTTAGGACCCTGGCCAATGTGGAAAGCCTCTACTGCCAGACAGAGAAAGAAGGATTGGCCGTGATGTCTGCGCTAAAGAAATTCCATGAGTGCATTAATGGCTGTCATTTCTTTATCCTCACTGACCATAACTCCTACTGGCCTCTTCAAATGAAATGAAATGAAATGAAAATCACTTATTGTGACAAGTAGGCTTCAAATGAAGTTACTGGGAAAAGCCCCTCTTCAAGGAGGACAAGGGGATTCCCCCATTGTCTCAGCCCGGATCCAGTGTTGAGCGTTGTTATTAGCGATTTAGGATTGCCAGTTTGTGAATTACCCGTGTGCAGAGATAGCAAACGCTGATTACCTCAGTCATTCCTCACTGCGTCCCCCTCCACCAGGAATGGACCAGGCCACGGGAACACTGAACTTCATGGGCACTGTGCCTGTGGCAGTGTGGAATCCCACATTGGCAAAATGACACCACAGCGTATTGCAGTGGATTACAGGGCAGCTCCCCGGCAACTCTACAACCCTACATCAGGAGCTCAGTGTGGAGGATTGTGTCCTCCAAGGGGGATCCTCCAGGACCTACAGAGTGGACGCCCTGGGACCATGAAGGTGAAGACGCTCTCTCCTCTGCTTTTCCAAGTCTGAATTACAGAGGCCTCAGCAGTAGGGCAGCTCCTGTGATAGGGGAGCCCCTTGCATCCAAGAGGGCGCCAGAGCATGGTGACTCTCTGCGGGTTCTCTCCCCGTGTCCCTTTTCCTTTATCTCCGAGCAGCGTTATTCTTTTGTCTCCTATGTACGTACTGGGTACGTTCCCTCAGCCACAGAAAAATACTTTTCACTCTACTTTGGTACATGTGATAATAAAATCAAATCAAAAAATCAAAACAAGGCAGGCCAGGAAAACACTAAACCTGTCTTGAATATTGGTTCCCTGGTCTGTTGCTTGGAGGCCAAATGTAGGCAGCTGCTCTGCCCCCCATAGCCTGTGGGGAATTAGAAACTGACTGGAAAATACATGTGGGCTTCATGTAGACAGCACGGTAGCATAGTGGATAGCACAATTGCTTCACAGATCCTTGGTCCAAGATTTGATTCCCGGCTGGGTCACTGTCTGTGCGGAGTCTGCATGTCCTCCCCGTGTGTGCATGGGTTTCCTCCGGGTGCTCCAGTTTCCTCCCACAGTCCAAAGATGTGCAGGTTAGGTGGATTGGCCATGATCAATTACCCTTAGTGACCAAAATTGCCCTTAGTGTTGGGTGGGGTTACTGGGTTATGGGGGTAGGGTGGAGGTGTGGGCTTGGGTAGGCTGCTCTTTCCAAGGGCCGGTGCAGACTCGATGGACCGAATGGTCTATAACAGGTCTTAATAGGCCTGTCAGTGTCTCTATCCCGCCCCTGGGAAACTAGCCTGTCGGGGGTGTGCATGGGGCTAAGAAACGAGCGCCCTGGTTAGTGAAGTGAAATTTCTTGTCCAGCTGCCCCATTCCACCCCTTTCGGGGGCAGAAAATTCAGACTTCCGACACCAAGCTTTATTTTTTTTTAGCGTATCCTGCATTTCAATATTTATACCAGAAGATGGAGCAAAAGATTCTTGTCAACTAAACAGTTAAACATTCCTTAACTCCACAGTCTGAATGTTGCTTCAACCCCTGAGACTGTCATCAAAAAGAAATTAGTCACTTTTAAAGACATCTCCAGGTAGGATATTGCTTATGAATTAAAGATACGGCCTCACAATTCTCCACTCGCCTTATCCCAGTTTGCATTCAAGTCAGAAAATGGTTTTGCTGCATTTTGAAGTAGATTGTGTTGATATTGGCAATACGAAGTCAGATGGGAGGTTGTTTAAAAGATTTCATAAGAATGTGGTTCTGTGATTCTGTCGCTTCAATCCAGACATGTGAGAGGGAATGAGATGATTATCTGAATAGAAATAATGGGCGAGATTCTCCGTCTCGACGCATCCGTTTTCCAGTGCGCTGCGCCCCGGCCAGCAGCGGGATCTTCCATTCCGGCAGCCGGCCAATGGGGCTTCCCATTGTGGGCACCCCCACGCCATTGGTAAATATGCGGGCGTGAGTGCGCTGTCGGCGAAACGCAGGATCCCACAGACGGACAATCCCACCCAATGTGCAGGGCTATGGGGAAAAGGCAGGCGAATGGCACCGAGATGGTCGTTTGGAGAATCACTGGGAGCACGATGGGTCAAACCACCTCCTTCTGCACTGTAACAGTTCTGTGAATCTGCCTGAATAATTCAAAGCTAATTTATAATATTTTTCCAACTGTGATGGATGTTCTGGTTTTACTGTTCTTTGCCATGGCCTCTGCTTACTGATTGCAGATGTTAGCTCTCGCCTTTGTCGTGTTAAGCACACTGAGATAATACGGGCTGCAACTGAATGCAGCTATAAATGTAATAGACTCCAGACCTTAAAGTTAGTTCAATCTGATTTATTGAACCAGTCGCACAGTTAGCACAGTTCTCTGTGAGTTCGATTCTCTGCTAACCTCAGTGTGGTTACTCTGTCTGACTGAGCCAGACTAGCTCTTAGCCACGTGCTGTATGCGTTATGTGATATATACACCCTGACTCACTCTGTAGATGTCCCCAGTGGAAAGAGGCAGAGTGCCTCGTGCCTCGTGCCTTTTATAGTGGGAAACCACCCACCAGTGTTCTGCCTGCTGATTGGTTCTGTCCTGTTCTCTCTGTTCATTAGCTGCCTGTCTGTAAATAATTATGTGCATGTCTGCATATCATGACAGCCTTTATACTGGGAAAAGCCCCTAGTTGCCACATTCCGGCGTCTGTTCGGGTACACAGAGGGAGAATTCAGAATGTCAAAATCACCTAACAAGTACGTCTTTCGGGATTTGTGGGAGGAAACCGGAGCACCCGGAGGAAACCCATGCAGACACGGGAACAACATGCAGACGCCACACAGACAGTCAACAAAGCCGGGAATCAAACCCACAAAGTCTTGCTTACTAGCCAGCGCCTGTATCTACCAGAAAAATTGGGCACATGTACAAAATGTGGCAGAGGCTGTGTTCCTAAAGTATGACATTCATCAGTGGTGTAGGAGGACTCTGAAATAATATGAGCTTCACCTGTAATGTGACAAAGAGGCAGCGTGAATCCTCAAATAGATGCTGGCCTGACATGCCCCAAATCACCAAGAAATGAGAACACCAAGAGCCATCAATCTGAACTGTGACACACAATGCAGTGCAGCAGGCTTTCAGACTGAGGGCCAAATTGAACTGGTTCTTTAAGAAGATGAACTGAGGAGAGAAACTGAATAATTAACTCCACTTTCTCTCCTTTACATCTTAATGATTTCAAAATTAGACTTTTATCCTCACAGAAATGGCATAACCACAATTACACAGACTCAATCCCACAATTACACAGTCTCACAGACTCAATCCCACAATTACAGTCTCACAGACTCAATCCCACAATTACAGTCTCACAGACTCAATCCCACAATTACACAGACTCAATCCCACAATTACACAGTCTCACAGACTCAATCCCACAATTACACAGACTCAATCCCACAATTACACAGTCTCACAGACTCAATCCCACAATTACACAGACTCAATCCCACAATTACACAGTCTCACAGACTCAATCCCACAATTACACAGACTCAATCCCACAATTACACAGCCTCACAGACTCAATCCCACAGTTACACAGTCTCACAGACTCAATCCCACAATTACACAGCCTCACTGACTCAATCCCACAATTACACAGTCTCACAGAATCAATCCCACAATTACACAGACTCAATCCCACAATTACACAGTTGTGGAACCAGAGGGGTACCAATATCCTGGGGGGGAGATTTGCTAGTGCTCTTCGGGGGGGTTTAAACTAATTCAGCAGGGGGATGGGAACCTAAATTGTAGTCCCAGTGTACAGGATGTTGAGAGTAGTGAGGTCAGGGATAGGGTTAAAAGTTTGAAAGAGGGCACCGGCAAGCAGGACGCTGGTTTGAAGTGTGTCTACTTCAATGCCAGGAGCATCCAGAATAAGGTGGGTGAGCTTGCAGCATGGGTTGGTACCTGGGATCTCGATGTTGTGGCGATTTTGGAGACATGGGTAGAGCAGGGACAGGAATGGTTGTTGCAGGTTCCAGGATTTAGATGTTTCTGTAAGAACAGAGAAGATGGTAAAAGAGGGGGGGGGTGTGGCATTGTTAATCAAGGAAAGTATTACGGCGGTAGAAAGGACGCTTGAGGACTCGTCTACTGAGGTAGTATGGGCCGAGGTTAGGAACAGTAGAGGAGAGGTCACCCTGTTGGGAGTTGTCTATAGACCTCCAAATAGTTCCAGAGATGTAGAGGAAAGGATTGCAAAGACGATTCTCGACAGGAGCGAGAGTAACAGGGTAGTTGTTATGGGGGACTTTAACTTTCCAAATATTGACTGGAAATACTATAGTTCGAGTACTATAGATGGGTCAGTTTTTGTGCAGTGTGTGCAGGAGGGTTTTCTGACACAGTATGTAGACAGGCCAACAAGGGGCGAGGCCACATTGGATTTGGTACTGGGTAATGAACCCGGCCAGGTGTTAGATTTAGATGTAGGTGAGCACTTTGGTGATAGTGATCACAACTCGGTTATGTTTACTTTAGCAATGGGCAGGGATAGGTATATACCGCAAGGCAAGAATTATAGCTGGGGGAAAGGCAATTATGATGCTATTCGGCAAGATTTAGGATGTATAGGATGGGGAAGGAAACTGCAGGGGATGGGTACAATCGAAATGTGGAGCTTTTTCAAGGAACAGCTACTGCGTGTCCTTGATAAGTATGTACCTGTCAGGCAGGGAGGAAGTTGTCGAGCAAGGGAACCATGGTTTACTAAGGAAGTTGAAGCACTTGTCAAGAGGAAGAAGAAGGCTTATGTTAGGATGAGACATGAAGGCTCAGTTAGGGCACTTGAGAGTTACAAGTTAGCCAGGAAGGACCAAAAGGGAGAGTTAAGAAGAGCAAGGAGAGGACACGAAAAGTCGTTGGCGGATAGGATCAAGGAAAACTCTAAGGCTTCTATAGGTATATCAGGAACAAAAGAATGACTAGAGTAAGGTTAGGGCCAATCAAGGATAGTAGTGGAAGGTTGTGTGTGGAATCAGAGGCGATAGGGGAAGCGTTAAATGGATATTTTTCGTCAGTGTTTACACTGGAGAAAGACAATGTTGTCGAGGAGAACACTCAGGTTCAGTCGACCAGGCTAGATGGAATTGAGGTTCAAAAGGAGGAGGTGTTAGCAATTTTGGAAAATGTCAAAATAGATAAATCCCCTGGGCCAGATGGGATTTATCCTAGGATTCTCTGGAAAGCCAGGGAGGAGATTGCAGAGCCTTTGTCCTTGATCTTTATGTCGTCTTTGTCGACAGGAATAGTGCCGGAAGACTGGAGGATAGCAAATGTTGTCCCCTTGTTCAAGAAGGGGAGTAGAGACAACCCTGGTAATTATAGACCTGTGAGCCTTACTTCGGTTGTGGGTAAAATGTTGGAAAAGGTTATAAGAGATAGGGTTTATAATCATCTTGAAAAGAACAAGTTGATTAGCGATAGTCAACACGGTTTTGTGAAGGGTAGGTCATGCCTCACAAACCTTATTGAGTTTTTTGAGAAGGTGACCAAACAGGTGGATCAGGGTAAAGCTGTTGATGTGGTGTATATGGATTTCAGTAAGGCGTTTGATAAGGTTCCCCACGGTAGGCTATTGCAGAAAATAAGGAAGTATGGAATTGAAGGTGATTTAGCGGTTTGGATCAGTAATTGGCTAGCTGAAAGAAGACAGAGGGTGGTGGTTGATGGCAAATGTTCATCCTGGAGTTCAGTTACTAGTGGTGTACCGCAAGGATCTGTTTTGGGGCCACTGCTGTTTGTCATTTTTATAAATGACCTGGGAGAGGGTGTAGAAGGATGGGTTAATAAATTTGCAGATGACACGAAGGTCGGTGGAGTTGTGAATAGTGCTGAAGGATGTTATAGGATACAAAGGGACATAGATAAGCTGCAGACCTGGGCTGAGAGGTGGCAGATGGAGTTTAATGTGGAAAAGTGTGAGGTGGTTCACTTTGGAAGGAGTAACAGGAATGCAGAGTACTGGGCTAATGGCAAGATTCTTGGTAGTGTAGATGAACAGAGAGATCTCGGCATCCAGGTCCATAAATCCCTGAAAGTTGCCACCCAGGTTAATAGGGCTGTTAAGAAGGCATATGGTGTGCTAGCCTTTATAAGCAGGGGGATTGAGTTTCGGAACCACAAGGGCATGCTGCAGCTGTACATAACTCTGGTGCGGCCGCACCTGGAGTACTGCGTGCAGTTCTGGTCACCACATTATAGGAAGGATGTGGAAGCTTTGGAAAGGGTTCAGAGGAGATTTACTAGGATGTTGCCTGGTATGGAGGTAAGATCTTACGAGGAAAGGCTCAGAGAATTGAGGTTGTTTTCGTTAGAGAGGAGAAGGCTGAGAGGTGACTTAATAGAGACATATAAGATAGTCAGAGGGTTAGATAGGGTGGACAGTGAGAGTCTTTTTCCTCGGATGGTGATGACCAACACGAGGGGACATAGCTTTAAATTGAGGGGTGATAGATATAGGACAGATATCAGAGGCAGTTTCTTTACTCAGAGTGTAGTAGGGGTGTGGAACACCCTGCCTGCAACAGTAGTAGACTCGCAAACTTTAAGGGCATTTAAGTGGTCACTGGATAGACATATGGATGAAAATGGAATAGTGTAGGTCAGATAGGCTTCAGATGGTTTCACAGGTCGGCGCTACATCGAGGGCCGAAGGGCCCGTACTGCGCTGTAGTGTTCTATGTTCTACGTTCTAAATCCCACAATTACACAGTCTCACAGATGGAATCCCACAATTACACAGTCTCACAGTCTCCACCCCAAAATTACACAGACTCAATACCACAATTACACAGACTCAATCCCACAGTTACACAGACTCAATCCCACAATTACACAGTCTCACAGATGGAATCCCACAATTACACAGTCTCACAGTCTCCACCCCACAATTACACAGACTCAATCCCACAATTACACAGTGTCACAGACTCAACCCCACAATTACACAGACTCAATCCCACAATTACACAGTCTCACAGACACAATCCCACAATTACATAGTCTCACAGTCTCAATCCCACAATTACACAGTCTCACAGACTCAACCCCACAATTACACAGACTCAATCCCACAATTACACAGTCTCACAGACTCAATCCCAAAATTACACAGTCTCACAGATGGAATCCCACAATTACACAGTCTCAATGACTCAATTCCACAATTACACAGACTCACAGACCGAATCCCACAATTACACAGTCTCACAGTCTCCACCCCACAATTACACAGACTCAATCCAACAATTACACAGTGTCACAGACTCAACCCCACAATTACACAGACTCAATCCCACAATTACACAGTCTCACAGACTCAATCCCACAATTACACAGTCTCACAGACTCAATCCCACAATTACACAGTCTCACAGACTCAACCCCACAATTACACAGACTCAATCCCACAATTACAAAGTCTCACAGACTCAATCCCACAATTACACTGTCTCACAGATGGAATCCCACAATTACACAGTCTCAATGACTCAATTCCACAATTACACAGACTCAATCCCACAATTACACAGTCTCACAGACCGAATCCCACAATTACACAGACTCACAGACGCAACCGCACAATTACACAGACTCAATCCCACAATTACACAGTCTCACAGATGGAATCCCACAATTACACAGTCTCACTGACTCAACCCCACAATTGCGCAGTCTCAGTCTCCACCCCACAATTACACAGACTCAATCCCACAATTACACAGACTCAATCCCACAGTTACACAGCCTCAATCCCACAATTACACAGTCTCACAGACTCAATCCCACAATTACACAGTCTCACAGTCTCCACCCCACAATTACACAGACTCAATCCCACAATTACACAGACTCAATCCCACAGTCTCACAGACTCAATCCCACAATTACACAGACTCAATCCCACAATTGCACAGACTCAATCCCACAGTTACACTGACTCAATGCCACAATTACACATTCTCACAGACTCAATGCCACAATTACACGGACTCAATCCCATAATTACACAGTCTCACAGACTCCATCCCACAATTACACAGTCTCACAGACTCAATCCCAAAATTACACAGACTCAATCCCACAGTTACACAGACTCAATCCCACAATTACACAGTCTCACAGACTCAATCCCACAATTACACAGTCTCACAGACTCAACCCCACAATTACACAGACTCAATCCCACAATTACACAGTCTCACAGACTCAATCCCACAATTACACAGTCTCACAGATGGAATCCCACAATTACACAGTCTCAATGACTCAATTCCACAATTACACAGACTCAATCCCACAATTACACAGTCTCACAGACCGAATCCCACAATTACACAGACTCACAGACGCAACCGCACAATTACACAGACTCAATCCCACAATTACACAGTCTCACAGATGGAATCCCACAATTACACAGGCTCACTGACTCAACCCCACAATTGCGCAGTCTCAGTCTCCACCCCACAATTACACAGACTCAATCCCACAATTACACAGACTCAATCCCACAGTTACACAGACTCAATCCCACAATTACACAGTCTCACAGACTCAATCCCACAATTACACAGTCTCACAGTCTCCACCCCACAATTACACAGACTCAATCCCACAATTACACAGACTCAATCCCACAGTCTCACAGACTCAATCCCACAATTACACAGACTCAATCCCACAATTGCACAGACTCAATCCCACAGTTACACTGACTCAATGCCACAATTACACATTCTCACAGACTCAATGCCACAATTACACGGACTCAATCCCATAATTACACAGTCTCACAGACTCCATCCCACAATTACACAGTCTCAGACTCAATCCCAAAATTACACAGACTCAATCCCACAGTTACACAGACTCAATCCCACAATTACACAGTCTCACAGACTCAATCCCACAATTACACAGTCTCACAGACTCAACCCCACAATTACACAGACTCAATCCCACAATTACACAGTCTCACAGACTCAATCCCACAATTACACAGTCTCACAGATGGAATCCCACAATTACACAGTCCCAATGACTCAATTCCACAATTACACAGACTCAATCCCACAATTACACAGTCTCACAGACCGAATCCCACAATTACACAGACTCACAGACGCAACCGCACAATTACACAGACTCAATCCCACAATTACACAGTCTCACAGATGGAATCCCACAATTACACAGTCTCACTGACTCAACCCCACAATTGCGCAGTCTCAGTCTCCACCCCACAATTACACAGACTCAATCCCACAATTACACAGACTCAATCCCATAGTTACAGACTCAATCCCACAATTACACAGTCTCACAGACTCAATCCCACAATTACACAGTCTCACAGTCTCCACCCCACAATTACACAGACTCAATCCCACAATTACACAGACTCAATCCCACAGTCTCACAGACTCAATCCCACAATTACACAGACTCAATCCCACAATTGCACAGACTCAATCCCACAGTTACACTGACTCAATGCCACAATTACACATTCTCACAGACTCAATGCCACAATTACACGGACTCAATCCCATAATTACACAGTCTCACAGACTCCATCCCACAATTACACAGTCTCACAGACTCAATCCCAAAATTACACAGACTCAATCCCTCAGTTACACAGACTCAATCCCACAATTACACAGTCTAACAGACTCAATCCCACAATTACACAGTCTCACTGACTCAGTCCCACAATTACACAGTCACACCGATTCAATCCCACAATTACACAGTCTCACAGACTCAACCCCACAATAACACAGAATCAATCCCACAATTACACAGTCTCACAGACTCAGTCCCACAATTACACAGTCTCACAGACGGAATCCCACAATTACACAGTCTCACAGTCTCCACCCCACAATTACACAGACTCAATCCCACAATTACACAGTGTCACAGACTCAACCCCACAATTACACAGACTCAATCCCACAATTACACAGTCTCACAGACTCAATCCCACAATTACACAGTCTCACAGACTCAATCCCACAATTACACAGTCTCACAGATGGAATCCCACAATTACACAGTCTCACAGTCTCCACCCCGCAATTCCACAGACTCAATCCCACAATTACACAGTGTCACAGACTCAATCCCACAGTTACACAGACTCAATCCCACAATTACACAGTCTCACAGACTCAATCCCACAATTACACAGTCTCACAGTCTCCACCCCACAATTACACAGACTCAATCCCACAATTACACAGACTCAATCCCACAGTCTCACAGACTCAATCCCACAATTACACACACTCAATCCCACAATTGCACAGACTCAATCCCACAGTTACATTGACTCAATGCCACAATTACACATTCTCACAGACTCAATGCCACAATTACACGGACTCAATCCCATAATTACACAGTCTCACAGACTCCATCCCACAATTACACAGTCTCACAGACTCAATCCCAAAATTACACAGACTCAATCCCACAGTTACACAGACTCAATCCCACAATTACACAGTCTCACAGACTCAATCCCACAATTACACAGTCTCACAGACTCAACCCCACAATTACACAGACTCAATCCCACAATTACACAGTCTCACAGACTCAATCCCACAATTACACAGTCTCACAGATGGAATCCCACAATTACACAGTCTCAATGACTCAATTCCACAATTACACAGACTCAATCCCACAATTACACAGTCTCACAGACCGAATCCCACAATTACACAGACTCACAGACGCAACCGCACAATTACACAGACTCAATCTCACAATTACACAGTCTCACAGATGGAATCCCACAATTAAACAGTCTCACTGACTCAACCCCACAATTGCGCAGTCTCAGTCTCCACCCCACAATTACACAGACTCAATCCCACAATTACACAGACTCAATCCCACAGTTACAGACTCAATCCCACAATTACACAGTCTCACAGACTCAATCCCACAATTACACAGTCTCACAGTCTCCACCCCACAATTACACAGACTCAATCCCACAATTACACAGACTCAATCCCACAGTCTCACAGACTCAATCCCACAATTACACAGACTCAATCCCACAATTGCACAGACTCAATCCCACAGTTACACTGACTCAATGCCACAATTACACATTCTCACAGACTCAATGCCACAATTACACGGTCTCAATCCCATAATTACATAGTCTCACAGACTCCATCCCACAATTACACAGTCTCACAGACTCAATCCCAAAATTACACAGACTCAATCCCACAGTTACACAGACTCAATCCCACAATTACACAGTCTAACAGACTCAATCCCACAATTACACAGTCTCACTGACTCAGTCCCACAATTACACAGTCACACCGATTCAATCCCACAATTACACAGTCTCACAGACTCAACCCCACAATTACACAGACTCAATCACACAATTACACAGTCTCACAGACTCAATCCCACAATTACACAGTCTCACAGACGGAATCCCACAATTACACAGTCTCACAGTCTCCACCCCACAATTACACAGACTCAATCCCACAATTACACAGTGTCACAGACTCAACCCCACAATTACACAGACTCAATCCCACAATTACACAGTCTCACAGACTCAATCCCACAATCACACAGTCTCACAGACTCAACCCCACAATTACACAGTCTCAATTCCACAATTACACAGTCTCACAGACTCAATCCCACAATTACACAGTCTCACAGATGGAATCCCACAATTACACAGTCTCAATGACTCAATTCCACAATTACACAGACTCAATCCCACAATTACACAGTCTAACAGACTCAATCCCACAATTACACAGTCTCACTGACTCAGTCCCACAATTACACAGTCACACCGATTCAATCCCACAATTACACAGTCTCACAGACTCAATCCGACAATTACACAGTCTCACAGACTCCATCCCACAATTACACAGTCTCACAGGCTCAATCCCATAATTACACAGTCTCACTGACTCAATCCCATAATTACACAGTCTCACAGACTCAATCCCATAATTACACAGTCTCACAGACTCAATCCCACAACTACACAGTCTCACAGACTCCATCCCACAATTACACAGACTCAATCCCATAATTACACAGTCTCCATACCACAATTACACAGACTCAAACCCAAAATTACACAGACTCAATCCCACAGTTACACAGACTCAATCCCACAATTACACAGTCACACCGATTCAATCCCGCAATTACACAGTCTCACAGACTCCATCCCACAATTACACAATCTCACAGGCTCAATCCCATAATTACACAGTCTCACAGACTCCATCCCACAATTACACAATCTCACAGGCTCAATCCCATAATTACACAGTCTCACTGACTCACTCCCACAATTACACAGGCTCAATCCCATAATTACACAGTCTCACTGACTCACTCCCAGGATCAGTGTTGCTGCTTTAAACCTGAATTTTCTGCAATTTCTTTCCAACACTGAAGCTGTGTTGAGTTTGCTGACATTAAATTCAGCTTCGACTCGCCGAGTTTCTGACATCGAGATAACACCATATATCAGCAGATAATTTGTATGTGGCACAAGATAAATTATCGTCCTTCAGTGAAGTGAGGCGAGAGAATGGCAAAAATTGGACCTATTTTGAAGTCATGCACACTGTCCTTGTTATTACCTGATGTTTTGCTTTAATATTTTTGCCAGTTGACCTCTTGTGGTTTCTCAAGGGGAATGGAGACCATCTGAGTTTGAATGCTCAGGATGGAACAGTGCTGAGGGTTTGGAGAAGGAACTGGCAGAGAAACCCTGAGAATGGCTTTTTTAGAGGAAATGGAAGAAGGTGCAAGGAGGCCGATGTATGCAGGAGGTAATGTAGAAGATTTATCATATTGTCATGTCACACACACTTTTCAAAATTTTCCAATTTTTGCAGAAAGGTGACTGTGAAACCTTGTGCTTTTACAGCCACACCTTTTAAAAAAGTGACCTTGGTGACTCTTAAAATGCTAATGCATTAACTTCCATAGAATCCCAACAGTGCAGAAGGAGATCATTCGGCCCATCGAGCCGGCACTGACCCTCGACCTAGGCCCACTTCCCCACCCTATCTCCATAACCCCAACTAACCTATGGGCAATTTAGTCTGGCTTATCCACGGGCTGGATTTCCTGTCGGCAGGATCCCCCGTTTCGCCGGAAGCGTACTCACACCCGCGGACGTCTCGCCGGTATGGGGGTGCCCACAATGGGAAACTGTCTGCCGGGCCGGAGAATCCCACTGGTGGCGGGAGCGCCGCATCACCAAACGGATGCGGCGGGACAGAGAATCCCGCCCCACATCTTTGGACTGTGCGAGGAAACCGGAGCACCCGGAGGAAACCCACGCAGACACGGGGAGGAAGTGCAAACTCCACACAGACTGTTGACCCAAGACCGGAATTGAACCCGGGACCCTGGAGCTGTGAAGCAGCAGTGCTAACCACTGTGTCACGCTGCCATCCTAACTTTGGTGTCATTCCTCGTTGTTAAGTAATAAATAATTAACCTTCTTATCTCAATAATGGCAAAGCAGCTCACACCCATTGTGTTGGCAAGTCTTTGATCCCTGTAATGCAGCAGGAATATCGAGCAAGTCTCTTTATTTCAGCTGTGAGCAGAGGGATATGTGATTCAGAGACAAGTGTACAGTCAGCATTTTTCAACAGGAAGCTGTAAAACATCAGATTTATATTTATTACTCTGTTCCTTTGAGATTCTGAAGCTTTCTCAGACACAATTGCAGATTATTGAAATGATGTTTTCGCTGAAATTCACTGTTTATTGTATTCAGTTTTGAGATTGTATTTGAACTATGGTTGGTCTAAGATATATTTTCATGTTCGACTTTGCTTTTAAATGATTGTGAGCAGTTTCCGATATTTCTGCTCAAGGTGTCGCTGCATCTGAAAAATCTCTCTCAGAATGTGTGTCATTTTGCTACAAACAGGGAACAGATCCGTTCTTCACCATTTCTGCTTGAGGACATCTCAGATATTTGTGTGCTTGGCCCTAAGGAGTTGGCTTATTTTTTTCTTTTCTCCTCTCTGATGAAACTGCTTGCATTCCCAAAAATATTTATCCCACCACAATCTGGGTTAATGTTCCCTCGGAGTTGGCACAGAAACTCTCCCTGCAAATGAAATGTCAGTTCCAACATGATGCCACCACTAAAAACATCTACCCCTCAACCCCCTGTCAGCATTCCTCAGGGACTAGACCTTCCGGGTGACATCCTGGTCTATTCCTCCATCTGTACTTGCTGCTCCCAATCCAGTCTCCGTTACAGTGGGGAGACTGGACACAGACTGGGTGACCGTTTTGCAGAGCACCTTAACTCAGTTCACAGGCATGACCCAGACCTTCCTGTCGCTACCATTTCAACTCCCCGACCCGCTCGCATGTTCACATGCCTGTCCTTGGCCTGCTGCAATGATCCAGTGAAGGTCAACGCAAACGGGAAGAACCACAGCTCAGTTCAGCAAATTACTGCCTCCGCGACTCAGCATTAAATTATTCAACAGACTTTAGACAATAAAATCGCCCTCCACTTTAACCCCCCCCCCCGCCTCCCACCCTGGCTCTGGTAGTTTCTTGTTTGCTGTTTTATGGCTCCTCAGCCTCCCCCAATCCAACCGACAATCCAAGTCGGCGCATGCGCAGAACCAGACCGGCCGGCGTGTTCCTGCGCATTCCGAGGGGAGTTCACAGAGGCCGGCGCGGAGGGAAAGAGTGCCCCCATGGCACAGGCTCCGCCCGCAGATTGGTGGGCCCCGATCACGGGCCAGGCCACAGTGGGCCCCCACCCCTCCTTGGGGTTGGATCCCCCGCGCCCTCACCGAGGACCCCGCTAGACGGCCAACAAGCCAGGTCCCACCGTGATGGACCATGTCCATTTCACACCGGCAGGATTGGCCGAAAACGGGTGGTTGCCCGGCCCATCGGGGCCCGGAGAACTGCCGGGGGGACCGCTGCCAACGGCCCCCGACCTGCGTGGCGTAAATCCTGCTCCTGCCCGCAAACTGGCACCGGGGAATATGGCAGCTGGCGTCAGAGCGGCGGGATGGGATTCACGCCCCCCCCCCCCCCCCCGGGGATTCTCCGACCCGGCGGGAGGTCAGTGAATCCCGCCCATTAACCCTGTTTCTCTCCACAGATACTGTCAGACCTGCTGAGTTTATCCAACATTTTCTGTTTTTATTGTCTTTAACAAAAGTTCTTGGGCTGGAGTCCCTGTTCCGGAGACTAGTCCCCACGCTGGTGTGAAAACAATGGTGTTTAACACCAGGAAAACTGGCCCAAAACGGCCATTGATTCCTGGTTCAGGGAGGGGGCGGGGGTGGGGGTGGGGGTTGCTAGCAGGGAGGCAGAGTAGAGCTCCAGCTCCAGCTGCCAATGTGGCCCCGAGCATTGCCGGGTCCGTGGCCGCGCATGTGCCCGGCGGTGGGCAGCAGCGGCCACGCTGTGCGTCATGGAGCCGGCCGCTCGCGGACCCGGACTGCAAAATAGCCCCCCCCTTCGGCCGGCTCGCGCGCCCCGCACTGTCCCACCACAGTGCCCCCAGCCCCGAATAAAGCCCCCCACCCGCCTGCAGATCGGCCCTCCCCCGACTGTGGCGGCACTGGACTGAGTCCGCAGCAGCCACGCTGAGTTCCCGACGCGTGTGTGACCCACACCATGGGGAACTCGGCCGGTCAGGGACGGAGCATGGCAGGGGTCGGCCTGAGGCAATGGCCTGGAGCCGTGGGTACGGTATGCGGTGTTGTGCTCGAGTACGCTGCCTCTCAGGGGGCAGATCATCGCCAATGTGGTGCCGGCCCCGATTTTGTCGTCATTGGGGATTCTGCGCACCATCGCCGAACGCGATTTCGCTGTCGGGGATCGGAGTCCAGGCCCTTACATAGAACATAGAACGTCTGCATTTGTTGGGCCTTCAGAATTCCTCACGCACAATTAACAGAACCATCAATGGTTAGACGTTCTCACCGATGTACGGTCAGATCTAAATGATAATAATAATCTTTATGAGTGTGACAAATAGGCTTACATTAACACTGCAATGGAGTTACTGTGAAGAGCCCCGTGACCCAGGGACTGGATGGAACCTGGGAACTCGGCGCCGTGAGGCAGCAGTGCTAACCACTGTGCCATCGTGCTGCCCTGCTTTAAACATATGCAGGTCCTGAGCTTCCACAGCCTCTGGGATAAAGAACTGTAAAGATTCACAACCCTCTGAGTTAAAGAAAACCGCCTCATCTCGGTTCTAAATGGCATCCTCCTTATTTTGAAATTGTGACCCTTGATTCGAGACTCTCCATTCAGGGAAACATCTTACCCACATCTACCCTTCCTCCCCCTTTAGGTATTTTCTACATTTTGTCAGAGAGCAAAAAATATATTTATTCAATCGGAATACACTACGGGTGGAATTCACTGGCCAGCTACACTGGAATCAGGAAACTTGATCGAACGGAGAATTCGGCATCAGCTGAAAATTGAGGTCAGCACCGAGCGCCCAACAAAATGCCGCGCTCCGGTACCTTAACAGTGGCGTGAATGTGTTTCATGCTGCACGTGTGGGTGTGCAAATTGCACAATAAATGGCGTTGGCATATCATTAACGAGCTGATCCGGCAATTTCCAGGTCCCCTACGATGCTCCGCCTCCACCAGGAGAAATGAGGTCCCCTTTTGGTATTTGAATAATGGAAACAGGCTGCTGAGGGTGTGGGAGGGGATGCAGAAAGTTCCCCACATTGCTGCAGTGTGCTGGCAGGGCCAGTGAGGCACACAGTGGGTGGCAAGGGGGTGGGCTGTGGGGTCTGGGTGGACGAGCACAGACTACCATTTCCACAGCCTGCAAGGCAGCCATGCCGCTGTGCATGCTGACTGCTCACTGTAAACTTTACGCTGCAGGTCATTCAGGTGTTTCCCCTGGCCAACCCCTCAGTGCCCTCTGGCCCCAGCCAATCCATCAATGGGATGGATGTGCTCGACCTCAACCAGCGTTATTTTTGAGGCTGGGATGAGGGTGCGTGGGGAGTTGAATCCTATATGCAGCCCCGGCTTGTCAGAATCTCCAGTGCAGCTCCGGACTCCGGTTCGGGTGTCCGACGGGGGGTACGCGGCTTTACTCCCGACAGGGAATCAGATAGAGGTTCAACTACCAAATACGGTGCAACCGGCTCGTGCCGTCCAAGTGGAAGAGGTATGACACACGCATGGGAGCTGTGTGTGACCCTTTAGTTCTTCCTTTCGTTGCCATAGAAAGTGTCTTTGGCCATTTGTTGGAATTGCACATGTTCGACATGGCGCCCGTGCTAGCCCATCAGGCCCATCAGGCCCATCAGGCCCATCAGGCCCATCAGGCCCATCAGGCCCATCAGGCCCATCAGGCCCAACAGGCCCATCAGGCCCAACAGGCCCATCAGGCCCATCAGGCCCATCAGGCCCAACAGGCCCATCAGGCCCAACAGGCCCATCAGGCCCATCAGGCCCATCAGGCCCATCAGGCCCATCAGGCCCATCAGGCCCATTAGCCTGAATGGTTCCGGGACTGGCGTCGTTTCGGTGCCTTACAACTGAGTGATTCAGCCCCGGCATCAGCAATTAACCTCGGAAACAGAGAATTCGGCCGGACATTTGTTTTTGTTTTGGAGTATGTATCGCCAGTAACCACAACTGTATTATTTAATTCTCTTTGTAAAGTGAATCATCCGACACTTACGGCTCAGTCCTCCAAAATGAACTGTGCTTATGTGGGGAAATTAATCTCGAACATTTAATTCACTTCTTTACAAAAAGAAAATGCAGAATTACAGCCAAATTGGGTTCTGGTATCATTAAATATTAACAGAATAAGGAATCCTAAACATTTCACCCACTCTGTAACATTCCAGCAGCTGTGCTTCAGTTAATCTCTTTATAGGATCAGGACGTGGTTACATCGACAGACATATCTCAACTTATTCAGGACTCTTCCAGCAACATTGGTAGAGAAATGATACCGGGAAAATTGATGGGATTGAAGGCGGATAAATCCCCAGGGCCTGAGAATCTGCATCCCAGAGTGCTTAAGGAGGTGGTTCTGGAAATAGTGGATGCATTGGTGGTCATCTTCCGGGATTCTATAGACTCTGGAACTGTCCCTGCAGATTGGAGGGTAGCTCACGTCACTCCGATATTCAAAAAGGGAGGTAGAGAGAAAGCAGGGAATTATAGACCAGTAAACCTAACATCGGTAGTGGGGAAAATGCTTGAATCCATTATCAAGGACTTTATCGCGGAAGTTTAGAAAGCAGTGGCAGGATCGGTCAGAGTCAGCATGGATTTATGAAGAGAAAATCATGCTTGACAAATCTGTTGGAATTCTTTGAAGAGGTAACCAGTACAGTCGACAAGGGGGAGCCAGTCGATGTGGTATATTTGGACTTTCAGAAAGCGTTTGACAAAGTCTTGCATAAGAGATTATTGTGCAAAATATAAGTACATGGGATTGGGGGAAATGTATTGAGGTGGATAGAAAACTGGTTGGCAGAGAGAAAACAAAGTGTAGGGATTAATGGGTCCTTTGCAAATTCGCAGGCAGTAACTAGTGGGGTACCACAGGGATCGGTGCTGGGACCCCAGCTATTCACAATATATATTAATGATTTGGATGAGGGAACAAATGTGACATCTCAAAGTTTGCCGATGATACCAAATTAGGTGGGAGGGTGAATTGTGACCAGGATACAGGGATCCTACAGCAAGATCTGGACAGGTTGAGCGAGTGGGCAAACCAATGGCAGATGCAGTATAATTTGGATAAGTGTGAGGTTATTCACTTTGGAAGCAAAAGCAGGAAAGCAGATTACTATCTGAATGGTTGTAAATTGGGAGAGGGAGTGTGCAGCGGGACCTGGGTGTCCTTGTGCACCAGTCGCTGAAGGTAAGCATGCAGGGGCAGCAGGCGGTAAAGAAGGCTAATGGTATGTTGGCCTTCATTGCGAGAGGTTTCGAGTACAGAAGCAGGGATGTGTTGCTGCCATTATACAGGGCCTTGGTGAGGCCACACCTGGAGTATTGTGGGCAGTTTTTGTCTCCTTCTCTGAGGAAGGATGTTCTTGCTCTCGAGGGAGTGCAGCGAAGGTTTACCAGACTGATTTCAGGGATGGCGGGACTGTCATATGAGGAGAGATTGCGAGGTTGGGATTATTCTCGCTGGAGTTCAGAAGAATGAGGGGGGATCTCATAGAGACGTATAAAATTCTAACAGGACTGGACAGGGTAGATGCAGGGAAGATGTTACCAATGATGGGTGTGTCCAGAACCAGGGGTGGGATTCTCCGACCCCCCGCCGGGTCGGAGTATCGCCGGGGGGGGAGGGGGGCGAGAATCCCGCTCCCGCTGAATTCTCTGGCACCGGAGATTCAGCGGGGGCTAGAATCGCGCCGCACCGGTCGGCAGCCCCCCTTCCCCCCCCCCCCCCCGGCGGTTCTCCGGTCCGCGATGGGCCGAAGTCCCACCGCTGTCATGCCGGTCCCGCGGGCATGAATCAAAACACCTCCCTTACCGGCGGGACCAAGCGGCGCGGGCTGGCTGCGGGGTCCTGGGGGAGGGGGGGGGGGGCACGGGGCGATCTGGCCCTGGGGGGTGCCCCCACGGTTGCCTGGCCCGCGATTGGGGCCCACCGATCCGCAGGCGGGCCTGTACCGTGGGGGCACTCTTTCCCCTCCCCGTCGGCCGTGTCAGCCTCCCCGATGGCCGCCGTGGAGGGGACGCCCCCCTGCGCATGCGTGGGGATGAGGTCAGCAGCCGCTGACGCTGACACGCATGCGCGGACTTCCGCCGGCTGGCGGAGTCCCTTCGGCCCCAAAAGGCCTTTGGCGCCACGCCAGCTGGCAGGGCGCCAACCACTCCAGCACCGGCCTAGCCCCTAAAGGTGAGGGCTTGGCCCCTAAAGGTGCAGTCTGCACCTTTGGGGCGGCCCGACGCCGGAGTGGTTCACGGCACTCCATCCCTCCGGGACCCCCCGCCCTGCCGGGTAGGGGAGAATCCCACCCCAGGGGCCATAGTCTGTGGATTCAGGGTAAATCATTTTGGACAGCGCTAAGGCGACATTTCTTCACCCAAAGAGTGGTGAGCCTGTGGAATTCATTACCACAGGATGTAGTTGATGCTAAAATTTTGAATATATGCAAGAGGTGGCTGGATATAGCACTTGGGGAGAATGGGATCAAAGGCTATGGGGAGAAAGCAGGATTAGGCTACTGAGTTGGATGATCAGCCATGATCGTGATGAATGGTGGAGCAGGCTCGAAGGGCCAAAAGGCCTCCTACTGCTCCTATTCTATGTATCTATGTATATCTGTATGTATATCTGTATGTATATCTCTAAATCACTTGCTCTGCAGTCCAGAGCTGTACTTTTACTTGGTTTTATCAATCATAATCAAAATTCTTTAGACTCTAATGAAACGATTTTGAGCTTTGATTTATAATTGGTTCAAATCTGGATGGGAAATATTGAGAATCCTTTTGATGCAGGATTTTTTATTTTTAGATGCCCATCTTGTTGACACGGGGATTTTGGACCATTTAATTACATCTTATTTGTTGCTGTGACTTAATGACCCTCTGAAGGGGTCTTTTGTGGCTGTTTAAATAGTAACTGAACATTGCATGGAAACACTCTGCTAATACCTTCTAGAATAAGGAGAACGTCAGCATAATGATTATGTCACTGATCTGAAACTCACATTTGTGATCTGGGAGATGTGAGGTCCAATGCTATCAGGGCAGCTGAGTCATTTAAAGGTAATTAATTAAATAGCCTTTTGAATTGAAAAGCTACTGATAGCAGGAGAACCAGTAATAGCAACCATGAAATTAACATTCAAAAACTCTTGTTGACTGATGTCCTTCCTGGGGGGTAACTAGCTGTGCTGTTATCGTGTCTGACCCACACGTGACACCCGATCAATAGCAATGTGGCGGACTCCGAACTTCTCTTTGAACTTACCCTTAACTGTCAGCATCACCTTTCCGGGGTAATTAGGGGTAATTAGGGAAGGCCAAACAATATTGGCCCTAACTGCAACACCCACATCCCATTATTCCAATCCCAGACTCAAACCCCAACAGTGGCTCGGGCACTGGACCTGAACCCCAATATTTTAGTTTATTTTGTAAGACTGTGAGGAACGAATGACTTGCTTCAGGAGGGACTGCACGATAATATAGGGATTTGGTCATTTTAAAACAATACTTTATTGTCAATACAATATTAAACTCTTTAATGGCGCAGCCCAAAATAGCTTACGATTACCCCTTAAACGATACTACTCAACATAGTAAATACAATGGGCGGAATTTTCCGTTAGCCACCGCCAAAATCGGGAAAGGCGACTGGGCGGAGAATCGGTTCCGATGCCGAAATCGCGGCAGGTGCCAATTTGACGCAAAAATCGCAATGCTCCAGCACTTCAACAGCGGGTCAATGCGTTCCGGAACGCAGGTACAGTAAACACCGTTTGCGTATCGTTAGCGGCCCGACCCAATATTCTCCAGAGCCGCCGCGATTCTCCGCCTCCGATGATTTGATTTGATTTATTGTCACACGTACCAAAGTACAGGGAAAAATGTTTTTTTTTGCGGCCAAGGGAATGTACACAGTACGTACATAGTACCCAGACAAGTCAAGCAGTTCTATTCTGATGTTCACACACTTTCAATGATTATTGCACCCCAAGTGCTTCCATTTCCTGACCATCTGAGTTCACCGCCGGTTTGATTATCCCGTGTCTTGCTCAACCCCTCTCCGTGAATTATTCTGTCATTTCTCAGGATATGCAGAAGTGTTTTTTGCCTTTATTACAATTGAGTTTCTCAGCTTGTTGTGGTGAGTAGAGCGCCCTGTATTTTATATTGGCTTTCCATTTTTCCACAAGGCTCAGACTCAAGCCTCTGCTTGATTGCTAAAGCAATTCAACAGCACTTAAAGGAGTCACAGAATGAACAATCGTACAATAGGATTGACTAAATCTCCATCATTGGGTTTTTCTAAGCTGGAAAAACTGTCAGGTAGGAAAAGGCCGAAGAAAAAATTATATTGGTGCTGCTGCAAAAGTTTATTATAAGACATCAGTTTTTATTCCAATTTTATTTGAAGTCCCATTGCAATATCACACAAGATTACGCATCCTTGACATTTGACAAGATGATAAATGTTTATAAAGTTATCGGTATTCCAGGACGGTTTTAGAAGTTGGCCGTGTGATGTTTGTGTGCAATGATCTTTAAGTGAAATGACAGAATTTACATTCGCCAATAACCAATTTAACTGTCATCTGCAAACAGTCGATTCAATTTAGTTTCATAACTTTTACATTCAGCTCAGCAACAAATGGTTTCTTTTTAATGTTAAATTGTGTGGAACTGAAAGCTTTTAGAGATACACTGCTGGATAAAGGTGGAAAAAATTATGAATGTGATTATTAAATAGTTCATTCCCTGAATGTCGAATTTTAATTGGATGAGTGTGACATATCTTATCGTTCAAACTCAGTAAATACCTCTGGCTTTAGACTTAAAAGGTAGAGATAATATCAGCAGGGTTTTTTCAAACACCAGCAGGAAATGACAGGTTTATTTTTTTCCTAAACTACTCACATCTGACACGCATCTGGGTTTATTTTCAATAATTTGATCTGAACTATTTTTGGATCCATTTGTTTGTTATTTTTCTTGTCAATGTCGGGCATGTTGGCACCATGGGTGAAGGTTTCTTCAACGCGCAGCAGGTGACATTTGCAGAGATCCTGTCACACAGAACAGGGAAGAAAGCTTCTTTCACTGATTTTAGCAGTGCTTCTAATCCCAACCCCTGAGAGACACCGTTGTGTACTTTGTGTAGTATTAATCTCCCTAAATAGACTATCTGAGTGAGAATGCGATTATGTACTCTGAAGCTCAGCTTGGAGGTCCAATACACCACTGAGGTTGTAATCAGCCTGCTTCAGTCTCAGAGTTGCCAGGGAAGAAGATAAAGTTGGTAGCTGGTTAGTGGGGATTGTGACGGGAAAGAAGACAACGGGTTTCGTCTTCCCGATATTTGGTTGGAGGAAAAAGTTCTGTTCCTCTAGTGCTGGAAGTCAGCAAAGGAATCTGGCAACTTGGAGATAGTGAAGAGAACAGTGTTGGTGAGATAGAGCTGGGAGTCATCAGCATACATGTGAAAACTGATGCCGGGTCTACAGAGGATGTGATAGGAGGGGACACAGGATAGATCCTTGGAGACACCAGAGGTAAAGATGTTGGAGCAGCAGGAGAAGCCATTGCAGGAAATCCGCTGGCTATGACCGGATAGGTAAGAATGAAACCAAGTGAGTGCAGGTCAACCTGGAATGATGGTTCAGTTTCCTTCTCCACAGATGCTTCCGGATCTGCTGAAGATGCTCAGAGGATTTGATAGGCTAGATGTTGAGAAGCTACTTTCCCTCGATGTCCAGAATGAGAGGTCATGGGTTCGGACCAGGATGAGATGTAGAGAAATATCTTCACTCAGGAGGTTGTGAATCTTCAAAATCCTCTAGCAGAGAGAACTGTGGGAACTCAGTCAATGATATGTTCAGGATTGAGATTAGTGGATGTTTAGGCAGTAAGCGGAGCACGGGGTCTGGAGATCAGATGGGAAAATGGAATCAAGGTTAATGTTCAGCCAGTCATGATCACATTGATTGGGGAGCAGGTTCGAGGTAATTTATAATCTATTCCTGTTTCTATTTCTCAGGTTTAATTAACGTGGCTTGGTCCAGCTGGAGGCTCCGCCAGGCTGGAAGAAATTTAATACAATTATTTTTATTATTTATCCTGTGGTTATTGATCCAATCTCTCTATCAAAACGCTTCACAGTTTTGAATGCCTCAATTAAATCCCCCTTAACCTGATCTGCACTAAATTACTCTAATCTCCACTTGCCTGGATGAGTGCATTTCCAGCAACACTCGAGCAGCTCGACACCATCCAGGACAAAGCAGCCCTGCTCAATTGTTACCCCATCCACAGATATTCACTCCCCTGCCACCGATGAACAGCAGCAGCCGTGTGTACCATCTACAAGATGCACAGTCGGACTCACTAAAGCTCCTTAGGAAGCACCTTCCCAATCTATGACCACTGCCATCTAGAAGGACAAGAGCAGAAGATGCATAGGAACGTTATATTACGCTGTGGGTAATATGTCATTACTCTTTGCTTTCTATATCCAGAATGTCCTGATGGTGTGACTCTAAAGAAACTACCAATCTTCAATTCAAAGCAAAATAGATTTAACAAATAACAAATTGATTAATGTTGAATGTGTTCACTCTTACAGAACTATAACTAGTGATTAAGTCATTCAGAATAAAGTATCAACTATATTTAACTACACATTCTAATTATGCTATTATCTATCTCTCTCAAACTGCTGTCTAATCACTCCTGGTTTGAAGAGACCCAAGATCCTTTGAGTTCACCTATTTATATGAATCTAGTGATTGCCTTACACTATGATGTAGTCATTAACCCTTTATATACCTCTATATATACATATCACTATATCCCCCTTTTTAAAACATTTTTTTCTGAGGTGTAGCAAAGAAAAACTGTGTAACTATACTACACTAAACCTGATATGTGTATATCAGTACAAAGCAAAATGAGTAATGATCATATACTTGACTGTGAATATTTTACAAGTTCAGTCTATTTGGTTTGTTTTGTTGTCTTGTTGATCTTCTGAGTTGACGAGGTGTTGATGCAGTTTTAACTGGTTTGTGCATGTCACCATTACTTCTGGTGTTTGTTAATGTGTCACAAAATAATGTTTCACTGAGTTGTAAGTCCGGAAAGATTTGTTTGTTTCATCGAATTTTTTGCAGTGCATGTCAATTTCTTCATAGAATTGTTCCTTCAGCCGTTTCTACGTTGTTTGAGCATGGTGCTGCTTGTCTTAGGATCTTAGGAGGAGCAGACCAACCTCCATCCAGTATTTTAATTCTAACAAGATATTCTGGAGTTAATGTTTCCAGTTGAGTTGCAAGCATGTCAACATGATAGTTGCTGCTCTATTTTCTTTAGCACTGGCAAGTGATCTGGATTCAACAGTTGAATGGATGGTAATGGGGCTGTTTAGCTCACTGGGCTAATCTCTGGCTTTGAAGGCAAACCAAGGCAAGCTGGCAGCACGGTTCAATTCCCGTAACAGCCTCCCTGAACAGGCGCCGGAATTTGGCGACTAGGGGCTTTTCACAGTAACTTCATTTGAAGCCTACTCGTGACAATAAGCGATTTTCATTTTCATTTCATTCATTTTGCAATGTAGTTCTGGGATCCCGATTCATCAACAATTGTGCTGATGAAATTCCAGTTGATAGTGGAGTAGCTCTGTCGGATGAAAGTGCAAGATGGATGTCTGACGCAGAATCCACAGCTTTCCTGATTAATTGCTTTATGATGTGTACACCCTTCACTACCTTGGACTGTGGTTAGTGAGGACTTGATATCACATGTGCAAAATTGTACTGTCTTGAGAACTCTGCCCATTCGTTTCAGTCAAACATGGCCTGTTGTCTGACATGACAGTGTTTGGTATCCCATGTCTTGCAAAAGTTTCTTTGCTGACTTTTATGATCAATTTGGATGTTAGATCCAGTAGCTTCATGACCTGTGGATAGTTGGGGTAGTAATTACTACATAGTCACGACCATTCTCACACGACCAGGGGCTGGTTTAGCTCACTCGGCTAAATCGCTGGCTTTTAAAGCAGACCAAGCAGGCCAGCAGCAAGGTTCGATTCCCGTACCAGCCTCCCCAGACAGGCGCCGGAATGTGGTGACTAGGGGCTTTTCACAGTAACTTCATTGAAGCCTACCCGTGACAATAAGCGATTTTCATTTTTCATTTCATTTCATTCGAGTGAAATAGGTCAATACCTACTTTGGCCCAAGGAGAGATGACTAACTCATGTTATTTTAGAGTTTCCCCGCATTGCGCAGGTTGATGTATCTGACAAGTCTCACAGATTAGAACCATGTCAGTTATGTCTCGATTTATTCCTGGTCAATAGACTGTTTGTCTTGGCCGTCGCTTTCATTTCTAAATCTCGCGGTGACGCTAATGAATCTGACCAAGTATTATAGGCCTGAGACACAATGGTATGACTATCCAGTCAAGTCGAAGAACTAGTCCATCCACGATCGTCAGATCTGCCTGAACATTTCTGAACTGAGGGCACTGCTCTTTTTGCCACCCATGATTGATATGGTGTACGGTGCCTACCGATCAGCGGGCGGGCCTGTTCCGTGGGGGCCTTTGTTCCTCCGCGCTGGGCCCCTGTAGGGCTCCGGCATATTGCCCAGGGGCCAGCGCAGAGACGGGAACCCACGTGCATGCGCGAACTTGCGCCAGCCGTGCCGCGCCGGCTGGAGCTGTGGGGACCACTCCAGCGTCGACCTAGCCCCCTAGGAAGGGGAGCATACCGGACAATTGAGGACCATTGACGCCAGAGTTTTTCACGCCAATCAGAACTTGGCCGCGGGATTGGAGAATCCCGGCCCTTATATCCCAAAAAATTAAGCATAGGAGTTCCAAAAGTGCTTTTGGATTGGTTTAATTTGAGACCATATTTGTTGATGCGCTGAAACACTTGTCTCAGTCGTTCAATATGCTCTTCTTTTGTCGATGACCATATTATGATGTCATCTACGTTTATCCGAACACCTTTCCTTCCGTCATTTGTTCCATGATTCTGTTCCATGATTCTGGGGAATATTTCAGATGCAGAGATCATTCTGAATGGCATACCATTAAAACAAAATCTTCCAAAGGGTGTTTTAAAAGTGCACAGTTTCTGCTTGAGTCAACAAGTTGCAATTTCCAGAAACTTTGCGATGCATCTAATTTTGCGAAGTTGCGCGCATTTGCCACCTCATTGGTGATCCCTTCTTGTTTTGGAATGGGACAGTGTTCCCTCCTGATGTTTGAGATCGATACAAATGCGTAGATCACCTGACGGTTCCTTCACGCACACCGTCGAACTGACTCAGTCAGTCAGTTTAGTGACTCTTGAAATTATCCCTTGGTCCTGAAGTCGCTCTAATTCTTACTTCAATCTTTCTCTTCATGGATCAGGAATTCTCCGGGGAGGATGTACCACAGGTTTGGCATCAGTCCTTGACAGGAGCTTATACTTGAATGGAAGTGTACCCATGCCTTTTAAACATCTGGGTATTGATTTAAAATGCTTTGGCTATCATTATTATGCAGTATGGGTTGAGACGAAGTAGCAGTATACATGCGCTGTATTAGGTGTAACTCCTTGCAGGCTTGTGCACCAAGGAGTGATTATTTACCTGACTTGACAATCTCAAATCTTAGTGTTTTTATAACGGGCGCGATTCTCCCAACGGGAGACTAAGCGCCGACGGCGGAGTGAGAACCGGAGTATTTCACTCCGGCGCGGAGGCCGCTCCTCGCCCCCTATTCTCCCACCCCCAGGGGGCTAGGAGCGGCGGCGCGTCAATCTCACGCGCCAGGCCTTGACGCCCACGTCAAAGCGGCGCCGCCAAAGTGACGTGGCCGGCGGCGCCTAAATGACGTCCTCCCCGCCGCTGCTCCGCAAGTCATGGAGGATTGATCTTGCAGGGCGGCGGAGGGAAAAGAGTGCGTCTTTCAGAGACGCCGGCCCGCCGATCAGTGGGCACCGATCACGGGCCAGACCCCTCCTGAGCACTCCCCTGGTGCTCGATCCTCCCTCCGCCCCCCACAGGCCCCACACGCAGCGGTCGCGCGCTGTTCACGCCGGCAGCAACCAGGTGAGGTGAGAATCACCACTCGACCGGAGTGTCGATTCTCCGAGCGGCCTATCGCAATACGCGACACGCTGTTTTGGGGGGTGGGGGGGGGGGGGGGGGTGGGGGGGGGGGGGGTGGGAGAATCGCGTGCGGGTGCCAGGGCGGCGTGGCGTGAATCGCCCGGCACTTCCGCGATTCTCCCACCCGGTGTGGGGGTCGGAGAATCGCGCCCAATATTTTTGTTGGAGACTTTTAAATGGCATGACCCAATCGATGAAATAGAATTTCTGTTGTAGTCCTTCAGTCTTCAGGTTGCCTGAAGTCTCAGGTGTGTTTTTAAGCTTGGGGGGTGCGAGCAGAGTTATCGCCTGAGCGACATGGGGAGAACGTGCAAACTCCACACAGACAGTGACCCAAGCCGGGAATCGAACCTGGGACCCAGGAGCTGTGAAGCAACTGTGCAAACCACTGTGCTACCGTGCTGCCCTGGCAAGGTGAGTGTCTCTGGGATGCTGGAGTCTGTTGGAGACAGTTGTAAAGGGAAATGTGTGTCATCAATGTCCGTTTTGGAGTGGGCGGAGCATCCAAAAACAGGCTCCGCCCCAGATTTCGGCATCAAAAAGGATTCTCCGTCCAATCAGCGAATGCGATTTCGGCGTCGCCAATCGGAGAATCCTTCGTCTCAGGAATGGAGAATCCTGACATTTTGCTGGATGTTTACAGTGGGAAGACTATTGTCAGGTCAGCCATGCTAATGAAGCCTGTAACTCACATCGATACCAGACCTTTCAATGTCCTTTAAAAGAGAAAATAAGTTAAACGAACTGAAAAAGCACCTCCAACCATTCATGTTTCCCAGTGTCTGAGTCTGTCAAGGAGAATGATATTTCCTGATGAATTCTGTCTCTGGGACACAGCTCACTGGTTGGTTACATCTCCTCTCTGATTTTGGGTGAGCTCCTTTGAGTGCTGACTATTAACAAAACAATCTTCCAGTTGATGTAATGTAAAGATGGTTATCATACACAAATTGTCATTTCAGAATTGGATTTGATTGATGTTGATTCCTGGCTAAAGAGACCAATGATCTCAAACATTTCTGCATCTGTGGAAGAGAATTAGGCGGAGTACCCAGACACCTCGACAACAGTGTTGCCTGCAAAAAGTAAACAACTACAGTTGATGGTTGAAGTTAAATAAAAAAGAAACATCCCCCATTCTGCATTTATAATGTTGCTCAGGCATGTTTCAAAGCCTTTCACATTCAAAGGAACTACCTTAATGTGCAGTGACAGACATTATCCAGGAAAAAGCAGTGAAATCCTGCTCACAGCAAAATACACAAATAGCAAGTAAAAAGTTCAATTTTATAGATACCATGTAAATGACAAGCAACAAAGCACTTCATATGAACACATGGGACTCATGCACTGTTATATCCTAAACTAACATTATTCAAAGGCCAAGATATGCTTGAAAATACAAAGATAATTTGAAAATAATTGTTAAAATCATTTGTACAACTCCTTATTCACAAAGTACAGTCGCCTCCCAAAACAGATTTCTACTCCTCTATCTTTCGAATAGCTTCACTCAAATCCAAAACGACAGATGCAGTTTATTCACAATCTTACTTTGGGAAGTCAGCCACTTCCAGATTCACCAATCATGCAAATTAATTAGCTTCTTTCTATTGGTTAAAAACAATTCAGGCACAATTCCGGTGCAAATTGAATAATTCCTGGATTAGCAGCACCATCCCTTGTTCAATTTAACATTTGCACCGACTCCAATATTGGCCACAGCTCCTGCTGAAATTTATCATAACAGGCAGCACAGTAGCACTGTTGCTTCAGAGTTTCAAGGTCCCAGGTTCGATTCCTGGCTTGGGTCACTCTCTGCGCGGAGTCTGCACGTTCTCCCCGTGTGTGCGTGGGTTTCCTCTGGGTGCTCCGGTTTTCTCCCACAGTCCAAAGATGTGCAGGTTAGCTGGATTGTCCGTGCTAAATTGTCCTTGGTGTCCAAAAAGGTTAGGTGGAGTTACTGGGTTATAGAGATAGGGGGGAGGTGTGGGCTTAAGTAGGGTGCTCTTTCCCAGGGCCGGTGCAAACTTGATGGGCCAAATGGCCTCCTTCAGCACTGTAAATTCTATGATTCTATGATCCCTGAACATTTGTAACTCTGGTGGATCTTGTCAACAATCCAAACTATCCACTTATTCAGAACAGTTTAACTTCTCTTTCCCAACTTGGTTGTCAAACTCATTTTGTTTCTGTTGGATCTGAACAGGGCTAAGAATTTGCATCAATTATTTCAGTGATGTTGACTGAAATACCTTTGTTCTTTCAAACACTTTCTGAACTCTGATGCAATGACCTTCAGATGACTTCATAAAACAGCAGCATGGAGAGTTCCGCAGGCAATGCTGGTGAATTTTCCTGATCCATCATGTTAACAGAGGCAGTGAACCAGATAGTGTCTGAAATGGCAGAAAAGGTAATTTCATCTGAACCAGTTTAGAATTTGTCTGCTGAAATTCAAAGGCTGCTTTATCTGCACTCAGACTCGATCTAAGTCATAATGTCGGAGATCAGAACGTGGCAATATAACAAGGTGGCCAATCGATCAAAGTAATTGTACAATAGGACCTGTAAATGCACAATATTTTGTTAATGTGATGCTAAAAATCATCCATCAAATCACAATCATATTAAATTGACATAAAACATCTTAAATTAATCTTGTGCATGTAGAAGGAGAAACTTTGTACAGATATAATTTCTCAGTTTGATGCAGGTGAAAAACATTCTGCGGTAATATGATCTGAAGCCATCACTGCCAATCAATTCTGAATTTTCATTTTTGAACAGATGTTGGGAATATATTTACACGGTATTTAATATAACTGACCAGAATTTTCACCTGAGTGGCGGATGGTGTGAGTGTGGAAAGTTACCTGGTGCGCACGCCTGCCTTGGGGGAGAATCTGCCCAGGCTGGATCTTCATTGTTGTTAGGCAGCTATGAGCTGGTGTCAGGTCAGCCCACCCAGGGAGATGTTTGGAGGCAAACGCAGGGGCTGCCAGATGCTGTGGTGAGCTGTTTAAAATGACCGTCTCACTGTGGTGGGATTGAAGTATTTTAGTACTCCAATGGGTGTTTGAGATCTCAGACCAGCATACATAATGAGGCTGGGCTGAGAGACAACAACCATCACTCTTGTGCCTGACCCCGTCTGCTGCCGGAGTCATCCAGTCATGCCAAAAGTCAATGCACATCGGGCTGGGCTGTAAGATTTCCTGTGGTGGATGCCAACCACCACAACAGAGCGGAAAATCCCAGCCATTGTTTCAAAGAAAGCTCAAACTCTCTGATCCATGCTGTCAATTTCACAAGGTTTATTTTCACAAGCTTAAGTGATTTCAAGGGTTTGTGGGTTTGTTATTGATACTTTAAAGTGTCTGGGTGATTGAGAATTCATTAGCTCGCAGTGAAATGATTTTTCTTCAACATTAGAGAAAGGGATGAATGTGTTTTTTATAAAGAAAGCTTTTTTTTGCATTCTACTGTAACTGCATTGGTTCCATACAGTGTCTAGTGGATCAAAGGGCATGGAATCATTGCATGAGGGAAAGTGGGACCAGAGGGGGTGGGTGGAGAGACCAAGCTTGTCTTAGGGGGCATGAGAATCTGGAAACTCAGCTGGGAACTCTCAGGAACTGGAGGTCCTCCCATCCCTGAGGTCCTCAATATGTGGGAAGTCCCACAGATGCTCACTTAATTGCCTGATTGGCACTTAATTTGGTGGGTCTTCCCAAAAGAAGATGGCACTGCGCTATCGTTGGTTCACACCCTGTTACCTCCATTAAACATCACCCATTATTCCTGCTGGGACCACACTAGTATTTTACATTCTTTGAACATAATTTCTGGCTTCTGTACTCTATGTCTCTATAAATAGAGCCCAAGATCCTGTGTGATTCATTAACTTCTTTGTTAACCTGCCCAAACAAATGTACAAATACCCCCAGATCTCTCTGTTCTTGCACCCGTTTGAAAATTGTACCATTTATATTGTCCTGCCCTTCCTTATCCTTCCTTCCTGGAGTGTATCACCTCCAATACTTTGCTGCTGAATTTTATCTGCCAGTATTCACCCATTCCTCCAGATTGTCTGTGTCTTCTTGAAGTTTATCACTTTCTCCGTAACATATTCAAAACAAGCCTTTCTAATGTAGCAGACAAAGAGACCCTTACACACTGGTTAACATATTAATTATTAATATCATACGGTAAAACTTCAATTCACAGTTACCCCAGATTAACTGACATTTTTGAAAGTAGAGTCCAGTTATAACAATTGAATTTTCTTACTGTATTGTTTCTGGAACAGAAATTCATCTTTCTAGCGAGCATGTTCATGCTCTGTGACCCCAAAATAGTTTACAACACATTTGAATGTAATATAAAGTCAGATTAATGGTCAACAATGTCATTGCATTGATGCTTATTGAAGGTCTGTCGGCACTAAACAGTGAGTATTGTCACTGAAATTAACTAGCTTCCTTCAAAATATGATTTATATCAATGCATTACCCATGTGTTTCCAAGTGTTACAAGAAGTATGACTTGGGAAAGAGTATTAGCAACAGAAGACAGGGTGATATGTCATACATCATGTTAACTGATGGCAGTGACATTGATTCTAATCTTGGGTATGACAAATTCACCCTGTTCTTGCGGACCACAAACAGAAGCTGCTGCAACTATTATTCTGGACTCTGACTGCTGTTCAGTGAAGTGAATATTAAAGTTCAGCTTCCACACAGTGCAGCTAATGCAATGAAGTTTCCAATCGTAAAGTAGATTTGATTTGAACCTTGGCTCATGTAGCTGCAACATTGGCAGTATGGAGGTCTGGTCAGACCCCCATCTGGAGGACTGTGTTTTGCACGTCAGAAAATATGTATTCAGCTTGGTGGGCTAGCAGCATAGATTCGTTAGAACGGTAACGAAGTTTAGTTGTTATAAATTACAAAGACCTGACAGGGTAGGTGCAGAGAGGTTGTTTCCCTGTGACTAGAGAGATTACAATACAGGGTCACAGTCTCGGGATCAGGGCTTGAACATTTGGGTGAGGCAAGGAGAATTAGTTTCACTCAGATGGTTGTGAACATTTGGAAGTATGTGCCCCAGAGGACTGTCGATATTCAGTAATTCAGTAAATTCTAGACTGGGATCGCATGATGTTTGCGCACTGAGGAAATCAAGCGATTTGGGAGTTTGGCCGGAATTCAGATAGAATGACAGAGCAGGTTTGACAGACCAAATGGTCTACTCCTCTTACTCGTACGTTTTGATATTGTTATGACAGATTGCTTCAGTATCTCAGACTAATATTCATATTATATCAACATTAATACGTTGAGCACGAAATAAACCACGCATCATGTCCTGGGTTGGCAGTCCTGATAATGAACAACTTTAAAAGGGAAGAATCTAAAATTGGGTATTGAAAATTTCCAGTGATTATGACAGTGATTACTTCCAGTGATTGGCGCCGTGATTATTTCCAGTGATTGGAGCAGTGAATATTTCCAGTGATTGGGGCAGTGAATATTTCCAATGATTGGGGCAGTGATTATTTCCAGTGATTGGGGCAGTGATTACTTCCAGTGATTAGAGCAGTGATATCTCCCAGTGATGGGACAGTGATTATTTCCAGTGAGTGGAGCAGTGATTATTTCCTATGATTGTGGTAATGATTATTTCCAGTGATTGGGGCAGTCATTATTCCCAGTGATTAGAGCAGTGATTATTTCCATTGATTGGGCCAGTGATTATTTCCAGTGAGTGGGGCAGTGATTATTTCCTATGATTGTGGTAGTGATTATTTCCAGTGATTGGGGCAGTCATTATTCCCAGTGATTAGGGCAGTGATTATTTCCAATGATTGGGGCAGTGATTATTTCCAATGATTGGGGCAGTGATTATTTCCAATGATTGGGGCAGTGATTATTTCCAATGATTGGGGCAGTGATTATTTCCAATGATTGGGACAGTGATTATTTCCAATGATTGGGGCAGTGATTATTTCCAATGATTGGGGCTGTGATTATTTCCAATGATTGGAGCAGTGATTATTGCCAATGATTTTGGTAGTGATTATTCCCAGTGATTAGAGCAGTCATTATTCCCAGTGATTAGGGCAGTGATTATTTCCAATGATTGGGGCAGTGATTATTTCCAATGATTGGGGCAGTGATTATTTCCAATGATTGGGGCAGTGATTATTTCTAGTGATTGGGGCAGTGATTATTTCTAGTGATTGAGGCAGTGATTATTCCCAGTGATTGAGGCAGTGATTATTTCCAGTGATTGGGGCAGTGATTATTTTCAATGATTGGGGCAGTGATTATTTCCAGTGATTGGAGCAGTGATTATTTCTGGTGAATGGAGCAGTGATTATTTCCAGTGATTGGAGCAGTGATTATTTCTGGTGAATGGAGCAGTGATTATTTCCAGTGATTGGAGCAGTGATTATTTCTGGTGATTGGGGCAGTGATTATTTCCAGTGATTGGGACATGATTATTTCCATTGATTTTGGAGGGATTCTCCAGTTCAGAGACTAAGGGCACGATTCTCCGCTCCCCACGCCGGGTGGGAGAATCGCGGGAGGGCCGTTCCGGCACTCCCCCGCGATTCTCCTACCACCCCCCCCCAAAATGGTGTGTCGCGTTTTGCGACACACCGCTCGGAGAATCGGCGCTCGCCGTGTTTCCCGGCGACCGGCGATTCTCCGGCCCAGATGGGCAGAGCGGCCTGACGAACCCGACGTGTTCACGCTGGCGGCAACCACATCTGGTCACTGCCGGCGTGAACATCGCGCAATAGGTAAGTGTGGGGCCTGTGGGGTGTGGAGAGGGGATCGAGCACCACGGGCGTGCGCAGGAGGTGACTGGCCCGCATTCGGTGCCTACCGATCGTCGGGCCGGCGTCTGTAAATGATGCATTCTTTCCCCTCCGCCGCCCCGCAAGAGCAAGCCGCCACGTCTTGCGGGGCAGCGGAGGGGAAGACATCAACCGCGTATGCGCGGGTTGGAGCTGGCCAACCTGTGCATGCGCAGCTGACGTCACTTAGGCACCGCCGGCTGTGTAATTTCAGAGTGGGAAGTCAGCAGCACGTGCTGACACATGTCTGCTTTGCCGGCTAGGGCAGTGGTGTTCCGTGCCCGTCCACCCAGACCCCACAGCCCACCTCCTGGCCAACCCCCCCCCCCCCCCCCCGCTATTCCCCCCGGCCCTGCTAGAAGCACCCCGGTCAGTGCTACGACTGTCAGCAAACTATGGCGATGTTGGACTCTTTCCACCCCCCTCTCTCTCCCTCAGCAGCCATGGATCCCTTTATCCAATTTTTGAACAACAAATGAAACTCGCCACCGGTAAATATTCCTGGCGGAGTTGGAACATCGTGGCAGCATCTGAGAAGATCGGGTCAGGCCAGTTAATGATATGCCAACGGTGTTTCCTGTATGTGTGGAGGAGACTGGCACTGACAGCACTGTCCAGGCACCCGGAGCCTGGCACTGACCCCACTGTCAGGGCACCCGGAGCCTGGCACTGACCCCACTGCACCCGGAGCCTGGCACTGACCCCACTGCACCCGGAGCCTGGCACTGACAGCACTGTCAGGGCACCCGGAGCCTGGCACTGACCCCACTGCACCCGGAGCCTGGCACTGACCCCACTGCACCCGGAGCCTGGCACTGACAGCACTGTCAGGGCACCCGGAGCCTGGCACTGACCCCACTGCACCCGGAGCCTGGCACTGACCCCACTGTCCAGGCACCCGGAGACTGGCACTGACCCCACTGCACCCGGAGCCTGGCACTGACCCCACTGCACCCGGAGCCTGGCACTGACAGCACTGTCAGGGCACCCGGAGCCTGGCACTGACCCCACTGCACCCGGAGCCTGGCACTGACCCCACTGTCCAGGCACCCGGAGACTGGCACTGACCCCACTGCACCCGGAGCCTGGCACTGACCCCACTGCACCCGGAGCCTGGCACTGACCCCACTGCACCCGGAGCCTGGCACTGACCCCACTGCACCCGGAGCCTGGCACTGACCCCACTGCACCCGGAGCCTGGCACTGACCCCACTGCACCCGGAGCCTGGCACTGACCCCACTGCACCCGGAGCCTGGCACTGACCCCACTGCACCCGGAGCCTGGCACTGACCCCACTGCACCCGGAGCCTGGCACTGACCCCACTGCACCCGGAGCCTGGCACTGACCCCACTGCACCCGGAGCCTGGCACTGACCCCACTGCACCCGGAGCCTGGCACTGACCCCACTGCACCCGGAGCCTGGCACTGACCCCACTGCACCCGGAGCCTGGCACTGACCCCACTGCACCCGGAGCCTGGCACTGACCCCACTGCACCCGGAGCCTGGCACTGACCCCACTGCACCCGGAGCCTGGCACTGACCCCACTGCACCCGGAGCCTGGCACTGACCCCACTGCACCCGGAGCCTGGCACTGACCCCACTGCACCCGGAGCCTGGCACTGACCCCACTGCACCCGGAGCCTGGCACTGACCCCACTGCACCCGGAGCCTGGCACTGACCCCACTGCACCCGGAGCCTGGCACTGACCCCACTGCACCCTGAGCCTGGCACTGACCCCACTGCACCCTGAGCCTGGCACTGACCCCACTGTCCAGGCACCCGGAGCCTGGCACTGACCCCACTGCACCCGGAGCCTGGCACTGACCCCACTGCACCCGGAGCCTGGCACTGACCCCACTGCACCCGGAGCCTGGCACTGACCCCACTGCACCCGGAGCCTGGCACTGACCCCACTGCACCTGGAGCCTGGCACTGACCCCACTGCACCCTGAGCCTGGCATTCTGTTGGGCACCGGCCATGATTTGCGTGTCATGTGCCATTCTCCGACCAATCACGTTTCCCGACTCTGGCGTCCGCCGATGGAGAATCCAGCCCGTGGTTTTGGTAGGTTGTGTGGAGGGTGACCTGATGCCTTGTCATTGCTGGAGAACACCAGGTACTCATTCCGGTCAATTCCCAACAGTCCATTCCATATTTTACAGAACTCACTCAGTTTAACTTTCTCCCTCCTTTGCAGAAGTGATTCTCATTCCAAATCTCTCAGCCAGGATCTGACTGGTGTGTTTCCCACACAGATTCGTGCAAAATCGCTCAGCATGTCTTTGGATCACTTCAAGATTATTTATATATCTTTCCAGATACATTCGCACACACCTTACATACTCCAGGATTGGACAAGCAACCGATTGGTTTACATGGACTTGGCCTATATTCTCTTAACGATAGAAAATTGAGTGGTGACCTAACTGAGTAATTAAAAAGGATCTGACAGGGTAAACATGGAAAAACGATTTGCTTTGGTGCAGGAATCTTTAAAAAGGAGAAGGGAGGGGCCATATTTCCTTCCTCCTACATTCATACGGATCAATGTCAAGTCCCCTCAGCTTTGTGTTTAAGGACAAGTTGGAATAGCGGGATACCCACCCAGCCAGTACAGCCTCCTGATTACTCAGTTCCACAAACCTTCACCAGTTACTGGGAAATTTCGATCAGTGAATCAATAAAGTTGCAAGTTAGGATTTTCCATCCACTTTGTCAACATAGTTTGTTCTAAGCCTCAATAGTTGGAATCTGTCATCCACTTTTAAGGGGAAGATTCCACCAACACTAAGAGCCCAACAGAGATTTCAGAAGTCTCACTTCCTCAAGATCCTGCAATGCAAAGTGAGCACCTGACCCAGGTAATATACTGACATTTGCAGAGAAGATGTTTGTTTTGTTTAGAATGCTAAAGTATTGATCACAAACAGGTGTGCAGAAATGTAGATGATAAATGAATTCATTACGAAGCAATTATTTTGTGGTTTCAGATCAATTTAATTCACGTCTGTTTCTGTGTGTCTGTTTTATTGAATGAAGCAAAAATCTGTTCTCAACAACAGCCTTAACTATCCAGTCTGTTTGGAAATGCTGTCCTAGGCTGTACTGGGTGGGCAGATTTTAACCAAAGCCACTGCATGGTCAGGTTAAACTGGGATACAGTTTCCATGCAATAGTGACATGGATATTGTCCTGTGTTCGCTAGAAGTGTCTGTGAAAGATGGATTCCCTTCTTCAAAAAATATGTGAATCTTCCAGCACAAGATGGAAATTAAGAAATCGGTCTCCAAAAAACCTTCTCCCAAATTCCGAATCAGACACAATTTTCTAAAAGTGGACAATCCATTCAGTAGATTACTGATAGTATAAAATTATTCTCTGGAATGAACGTAGACCACAGCAATGTGCTGACCTCCTAACATCCCTCCAAAATGACACAAGGCTCACAGCTGTCTCCAAGGTGGCGGCCACCACTTTCTTGGGGCAATTAGGGATGGACACTAAATTAAGTGAAAGTCACCATAGTCCCAGGGGACCATAGGCTGCTCTGTGCTTTGAGAGAGAGAGAGAGAGAGAGAGATGACTGCTGGTGATTCAATCTAAGGACCACCGCATCTCAGGTGGGGGGCGGGGTGGGGGGTGGGAGGGGGTGAGAAGGTGGAGCCATCCTGGATGACCTGAGCTGGTATAGGAATTGAACTCGCACTGTTGGTGTCACTCTGCATCGAGCTAACTGAGGTAAATACTGGCTTTGCTGGTGACATTCACAGTCCAGCTGCGAATAAAAAGGAAATGGAAATGGCCCTCTTTAAAAGTAATGCCGCTTAAAAATAAAAAAATGAGTCCACCTCAGTTATCAGGTTGGCTGCACATTCCTCGTGTATTATCACACGTTTCAGAAATCACACACACCGGGCCAAAGGTTTATCGGCCACTCAGAAGATTAGCCTTCTAATATGTGTGCCGCCTTTTATTATTCTTAGGATGTTGGCATCAGTGGCAAGGCCATTCGTAGTTGCCCTGAAAGATGGTGAGCCACATTTCCAAACCATTGCACTCCACGCGGCGTTCATGGGGAATTCTAGGATTTTGACCCATTGACAATAAAGGAAAAGCAAAACGTGCCTCGGTCAAGGTGGTGAGTGACATGGAGGGAAGCTTGGAGGGAACATGTTGGGGAACATGTTGGGGAACATGGAGGGGAGCTTGGAGGGAACATGTTGGGGAACATGTTGGGGAACATGGAGGGGAGCTTGGAGGGAACATGTTGGGGAACATGGAGGGAAGCCTGCAGGTAGTGGTGTTCCCCTGCATCTACAGCCCTTGTCCTTCCATGGGAAAAGATCACTGGTATGGAAGGGGTTACCTAAGGAGCCTTGGTGAGTTTCTGCAGTGCAAGTTGGAGATAGTACACATTCCTGCCACTGTGCACCGGTGGTGGAGGGAATGAATGTTTAAGGTGGTGGGTGGGGTACTGATTAAATGAGCTACCTTGTCCTGGGTGATGCTGAGCTTCTTGAGTGTTGTTGAGTTGCGATCGTCAATGATGACATCGTTGAACATCAAGGGGAGATAGTTAGATTCTCTCTTCTTGGAGTTTATTTCCTGCTACTTGTGTGGCATGAATGTTCCGTGCCATTTATCAACCAAATTCTGAATGTTGGCCAGAGCTTGCTGTAAGCTTGCATGGGCTGCTTCAGAGTCTGAGGAGTTGTGAATGGTGCAGAACATTGCTCAATCGGCAGTGAACATCCCAATTCTGAGCTGATGATGGAGGGAAGGCAATTGATGAAGAATCTGACGATGGTTGGGCCAAGGACACTACCCTGAGGAGCTCCTGCATTGCTGGCCTGGAGCTGAGATGATTAATCTGTACCACCTCAACCACATTCCTTTGTGCCAGGAATGACTTTAACCAGCAAAGAGTTTTCTCCCTGATTTCCATTGACTTCAATTTTGCTAGGGCTTGTTGATGCCATACTTGGTCAAACATTACACTGATGCCAAGGGCAGTCACTCTCGCCTCATCTCTGGAGTTCAGCTCTTTTGTCCGAATTTGAACCAACGCTGTAACGAGGTCCGTACTTGAGTGACCCTGGAAGAATCTAAACTGATCATCAGTGAGTAGGTTATTGCTGAGTCAGTGGAATTTGACAGCACTGTTGATTACCCATTCCATTATTTTACTGATGATCGAGAGCAGAATGATGAGTGGTAATTGGCTGGCTTGTGTTTGTTCTGCTTTTTAGGTACAGGACAGACCTGGGCAATGTTTCACATTGCCGGGTAGATCCCAGTGTTGGAGCTGTGATGGAACAGCTTGGCGAGGGGTGCAGCAAGTTCAAGAGGACAAGTCTTCAGGTTGTTATCCCAGTCCATGGGTTGCTTTATCCAGCACACACAGCTGTTTCCTGCCATCACATGAAGTGAATCCAATTGGCTGAAGACTGACATTCTAAAGATACCTTTCTCTGATACCTGGGCCGGGATTCTCCCCTACCCGGCGGGGCGGGGGGTCCCGGCGTAGCGGAGTGGCGCCAACCACTCCGGCATCGGGCCTCCCCAAAGGTGCGGAATTCTCTGCACCTTTAGGGGCTAGGCCTGCGCCGGAGTGGTTGGCGCCATGCCGACTGGCGCCCAAACCGGCGCCAACGGCCTTTAACGCCCGCCGCCCGACGTCGGGGCTGGCTGAAAGGCCTTCGCTGGTTCGCGCATGCGCCAGTCCCCGCGGCCGCCGATGTCACCACCGGCGCATGCGCGGTAGGGGGGTTCTGTTCCGCCTCCGCCATGGTGGAGGCCGTGGCGGCGGTGGAAGAAAAAGTGTGCCCCCACGGCACTGGCCCGCCCGCCAATCGGTGGGCCCCGATCGCGGGCCAGGCCACTGTGGGGGTACCCCCCGGGGTCCGATCGCCCCACGCCCCCCCAGGACCCCAGGGACCAGCTCGCGCCGCCGATCCCGCCGCCACCAGAGGTGGTTCAAACCACGTCGGCGGGAGGGGCCTCCCAGCGGCGGGACTTCGGCTCATCGCTGGCTGGAGAATCGCAGCGGGGGGCACGCCGAACGGCTCGGCGTGATTCCTGCGGGGGGGTCGGAGAATTTTGCCCCTGATGTGAGTTTCAGGATATTAAAACCGCCTTATTAAAAATTGTGTACGTTTTCAGATATAATACATGGACCTTTGACGATTACTGATGTGCTATAAACAGATTAGGTCGGAAGGTTAAACTCTTGGTTACCTGATAGCGAAAAAAGCAATGAAATAGAATTCAATGTTTATTCTTTTTTAAAAATACAAAGGTCAGTCAGGCAGGATCTGGATTATATTTGAGCACTTCCCAGTTTAGAACTGTTTTAATGCCAATGTGACATTTAGCGATTAAAGCTCCAGGGATAAGCAAGTACAGTAAATGGCCAATGATTACTGATTGGGCCAATTCCCAGCAGTAACTCTGATCTACTCTGTTAGTAATAGTGTCTAATTGTTGTGCTATTAAGTATACCAACTCATTAACCTATTGCCAGGAATAATGCGTTAAATGTCATTAAATGGGTCTTAGCTTATTTATTAAGAACTGTGTAAATTAGCTAATAATTATGGTGTACAACATTTAGAATTTATAAATTATTCTTTCACAAAATCAAAATTCAAAAGTGCCAGATTTATTTCTTTGTTTAGTTTCTGGGGTTCATTGTGTTTTTTAGTCACGGTTTACATTTTGTAATCTTTGAAAATTACATGAGCTGTTTGTTAAGAAAACATATAGGACACTGTGTGCCTTGTGAAAACCTCATACTTCTCAGTGTCACTGTGCCTTCTGCAAACACAATTTGGAATGATGACTATTGATGGCAGGAGATGAGGATGTTCATTTTGGGACATCTTTATCTCCTGCCAATTCCTGAATTCTATTCGAGTCAACAACATATGGCTATGAAATTGGAATCAGTTTTTTGAACAGGTAAACTTTTTTTTCACTGAAGTATGAATACTGTTAAATGAGCAAATGAGGCATTTACAGTTAGGGATGTACTTAATTGATTATATTTTGCATCATGTGTTTTTGACAATGTTCACGTTGCATTGATCTATCACTTTCGGAGTTACTTGGGTGGTTAATACTAATTTCCATACAACCTGACTGGTATATATTTCTGTCCATGTGTAATCCACAGTTCCTGATAGGTTCTCCGCAGCCATGATGTCCTCTCCAGTGCAGCCACTGTCTTTCCCATTGGTGAATACAGAACTCAAAGTTCCTTCTCTTAGAAGCACACACGTTACTCTCAATTCTGTTTCCACTAACAGCAAGCATTGTTTTTATGTTCCTTTTTCAAAAAATATTTTTTATTGCTGTTTTCCAATTTTAACAGTTTGACAAATTAACATATAAACTACATACTTTTTACAGAGTATGACGTTTCTTACGTACAATTTTACATGCACGCCTTTTATTGGCCCTCTCCTTTCCTTGCTCCCCCCCCCCCCCCCCCCCCCCCCCCCGCCCCTGTTGATAGTCGGCCATGATCCTGCGCCCACCTTTCACCCTGGGTGTTGCATTGTTCTACTTCGTTCCTAAATTTTGTGATTCTTGCTGTTATCTTTGTGGCTTCACTGGGCAGGGGGAGGGGAGAAGGGGGGTGAAGCGGGGGGGGGGGCACTCCCCCCCCCCCCCACTCTTTTCCATCTCTCTATCTGATGCTTCCCTGGGTTCCTCCCTCCCCCCCTCTGCACCCCCACCCCCGTGTTCCTCTTTGCTCTGTGTGCTCTTGTCTGCCCTCATTGGACCCCCTCCCCCCTTTCTTCCTCATCACTATTGGCTTTGAGCTGCAATAGGCTGAGCCTTGTGCAGGAGGAGGTGGAGTTGTCCCTGCTCAGTACTTTGCTCCAGAGTCCCCAACCCACTTCCGTTCCCAGTTCGACCTCCTATTTATGTTCTGCCCCATCTAACCGTGTTCTTACCCTTTCCAGCAGATGTCTGTACATTTCCCCACAGTTCCCCTTCTCCATACTGTCCACGTCCAGCAGTCCCTCCAGGAAAGTCTCTCTCAGGACCCGAGGGAACCTCATCATCTCCTCAGGGAGAGAGTGTTCGATTTGTAGGTACCGGAGTTCCTGTCCTGTCAGTAGCTCCAGTTCTTCCGTTAGTTCATCTCGGGTTGTGAGTCTGTCCCTATGTACAAATCTCTGACCACTAGCGTCCCCCCATCCCATCTCCACTTCTTAAAGGTGGCGTTGAGCATGGTGGGTGGGAATCTGTGGTTACTGCAGATGGGGGCCATGTGGGCCATCTCGCTTTGATGGAAATGCTGCCTCATTTGGTTCCAGGTCCTCCATGTGGCTCCCATCATTGGGCAGGATGTGTATTTTGCCGGGGGGGGGGGGGGGGTGGGACGCTACCATGACGAGGATCCGGAGGGTTGTTCCGTTGCAGGAGACCTTCTCCAGCCTCACCCATTCCGTTTTCAGTTCTCCTATCCACCCCCTCACCCTCTAAACCGTGGCTGCCCAGTGATAGTACTCCAGGTTCGGGAGGGCCAGGACACATGTTTCTTCTTCTTTGCTGTGTAGTCTTGGGGACCCTTGGGTATTTTCCTCCACACAAACACAAACACCATGATCATTTTGTCTAGTACTTGGTAAAAGGTTTTGGAGATTGATGCACTATCAATTACGATGAGACGAGAGCAGAGTGCAATTGAGGCATTATTCCACAGCTGCTGCTGAAATGACTGCAGCTCGGAGAGCACACACATTTATACTCTGCCTACTGGGCGGAGCCTGCAGTCAGGGATCTACCCCCGTACCAGTAGTACAGGAGCCTTACCGTAATACACCTCATATGCGATATATATACAACATTGGTGACTACCACATTCACCCCCTGTTAAAAAGAGTCCATCCGCGGCCATCTGCTTCAAACGCAGTGTACGGGCGGTCCAGAAGGCATGATGTCTTGTGCCCATCGACCTTTACTGTCGTTGGCAAGGTCGCGAGGTTGTGCGGTCGGGACTGGTCGATCGTGATGGAGGTGAGCTGTAGCTGGCGTTGGAAGGCCCCTGGCTGGTTGGCGGCGATTGCAGGCGATGAGCGGCCCGATGAGGTGCCCGACGAGCAGGAGTCCTGAGGCGAGGAAGATGCCGGCGCCCACGGGTCGCACCCATGTGGCGCAGAGATAATGGGCCTGGTTACAGCGGCGATCGAGCGGGCCTGGCACACAGCAGCGAAATGTCCTTTCTTCCTGCAGGCCTTGCAGAGCGCGGTGTTGCCGGGGGTGTTTCGTCTGTGCAGAAGTAGCACTTGTGTTCCCTGGGGTTGGTTGGCTGTCGCGCGACGCAGGCTCGGGGTTTGTTGGGGATGGTGGGGTCCATGATGGGGTTTGTTGGGGATGGTGGGGTCCATGATGGGGTTTGTTGGGGATGGTGGGGTCCATGATGGGGTTTGTTGGGGATGGTGGGGTCCATGATGGGGTTTGTTGGGGATGGTGGGGTCCATGATGGGGTTTGTTGGGGATGGTGGGGTCCATGATGGGGTTTTCATTGATGGGGTCCATGATGTCCAGGAGGGGGGTGCCGTGCGGTCGGGGGGGGGTACGCTTGTACATTATGGAGATGACCGTTAGTGAGATCGCGAGTTACTTGGTCGCATCGAGGTCGAGTGTAGCCCCTTCTGAGAAGCGCTGGCGGATGTACGCCGACCCTATGCCCGTAACGAAAGCGTCTCTAATTTGGAGTTCGGAATGTTCAGCAGCCGAAATGGCCTGGCAATCGCAGTCCCTCGCCAGGGCGTGCAGGGCACGCCAGAAATCTTCCACTGACTCACCGGGGAGTTGATGCCGCGTGGACAGGAGATGCCTGGTGTAGATTTTGTTGGTCTGCTGAGTGTAGTTCTCCTTCAGTAGCGCCATGGCCTCAGCATAGGTAGGCGCATCCCGGATGAGGGGAAAGATTTCGGAGCTCAGCCGTGTATACAGGATCTGGAGCTTCCGTGCCTCGGAGGGTGGGTCTGTCACAGATCCGCTGTATGCTTCAAAGGAAGCTAGCCAATGGGCGAAGGCTGACTTGGCATTGTCTGCTTGAGGATTGATGCACGATCAATTGCACAAAAGATTCAGGTTGGTTCAACTGTGGCTTTATTACAGTCAGATGCGAGGCCTCCTACTGCAGCTGGCGAAATGGCAGATCAGGAGGTCACGAATATTTATCCGGCTCCTTGTGGGCGGAGCTAACTGGCAGGGGCTACCGGCGAACCTGTAGTGCAGGTCCTACCGTACATCCCCTAATACAGGTGTAACAGTGGTTCACCACATTCACCCCCTGTTAAAAATGAGTCCGGCGGGGATGGCGTGGAACTATATACAGATTTACAAATAATTTACAGTGGGGAGGTGATAAAAGTTTGTCCATTTTGGTAGTCCGGTGCCCGTCAGAGGTTAAGTCGGTCCGGTGGTTTGACGGTTCGCTGGGAGCGACGTAACGGTGGCGGCGATGTCGGTGCTGGCGGTGTTGGTGCTGGCGGTGCTGGCGGTGTTGGTGCTGGCGGTGTTGGTGCTGGCGGTGTTGGTGCTGGCGGTGTCGGTGCTGGCGGTGTCGGTGCTGGCGGTGTTGGGGCTGGCGGTGTCGGTGCTGGCAGTGTTGGTGCTGGCGGTGTTGGTGCTGGCGGTGTCGGTGCTGGCGGTGTTTGTGCTGCCGGTGTTGGTGCTGGCGGTGTTGGTGCTGGCGGTGTTGGTGCTGGCGGTGTCGGTGCTGGCGGTGTCGGTGCTGGCGGTGTTGGGGCTGGCGGTGTTGGGGCTGGCGGTGTTGGTGCTGGCGGTGTTGGTGTTGGCGGTGTTGGGGCTGGCGGTGTTTGGGGCTGGCGGTGTTGGTGCTGGCAGTGTTGGTGCTGGCGGTGTCGGTGCTGGCGGTGTTGGTGCTGCCGGTGTCGGTGCTGGGCGGTGTCGGTGCTGGCGGTTGTTGGGGCTGGCGGTGTTGGTGCTGGCGGTGTCGGTGCTGGCGGTGCTGGCGGTGTTGGTGCTGGCGGTGTTGGTGCTGGCGGTGCTGGCGGTGTAGGTGCTGGCAGTGTTGGTGCTGGTGGTGGTGGTGCTGGCGGTGTTGGTGCTGGCGGGTGTTGGTGGTGTTGGCGGTGGTGGTGCTGGCAGTGTTGGTGCTGGCGGGTTTGGTGCTGGCGGTGTCGGTGCTGGCGGTGTTGGTGCTGGCGGTGTTGGTGCTGGCGGTGTTGGTGCTGGCCGGTGTTGGGGCTGGCGGTGTTGGTGCTGGCGGTGCTGGCGGTGTTGGTGGCTGGCGGTGTTTGGGGCTGGCGGTGTTGGTGCTGGCGGTGTTGGTGCTGGCGGTGTTGGTGCTGGCGGTGTTGGTGTTGCTGCTGGCGGTGTTGGTGCTGGCGGTGTTGGTGCTGGCGGTGTTGGTGTTGGCGGTGTTGGCGGTGTTGGTGCTGGCGGTGTTGGGGCTGGCGGTGTCGGTGCTGGCGGTGTTGGTGCTGGCGGTGTCGGTGCTGGCGGTGTCGGTGCTGGCGGTGTCGGTGCTGGCGGTGTTGGTGCTGGCGGTGTTGGTGCGGGCGGTGTTGGTGCTGGCGATGTCGGTGCTGGCGGTGTTGGTGCTGGCGGTGTCGGTGCTGGCGGTGTCGGTGCTGGCGGTGTTGGTGCTGGCGGTGTCGGTGCTGGCGGTGTTGGTGCTGGCGGTGCTGGCGGTGTTGGTGCTGGCGGTGTTGGTGCTGGCGGTGTTGGTGCTGGCGGTGTTGGTGCTGGCGGTGTCGGTGCTGGCGGTGTCGGTGCTGGCGGTGTTGGTGCTGGCGGTGTCGGGGCTGGCGGTGTCGGTGCTGGCGGTGTTGGTGCTGGCGGTGTCGGTGCTGGCGGTGTTGGTGCTGGCGGTGTTGGTGTTGGCGGTGTTGGTGCTGGTGGTGTTGGTGCTGGCGGTGTTGGTGCTGGCGGTGTTGGTGCTGGCGGTGTTGGTGCTGGCGGTGTTGGGGCTGGCGGTGTTGGTGCTGGCGGTGTTGGTGCTGGCGGTGTTGGTGCTGGCGGTGTTGGGGCTGGCGGTGTTGGTGCTGGCGGTGCTGGCGGTGTTGGTGCTGGCGGTGTTGGGGCTGGCGGTGTTGGTGCTGGCGGTGCTGGCGGTGTTGGTGCTGGCGGTGTTGGGGCTGGCGGTGTTGGTGCTGGCGGTGTTGGTGCTGGCGGTGTTGGTGCTGGCGGTGTTGGGGCTGGCGGTGTTGGTGCTGGCGGTGTTGGTGCTGGCGGTGTCGGTGCGGGCGGTGTTGGTGCTGGCGGTGTTGGTGCTGGCGGTGTCGGTGCGGGCGGTGTTGGTGCTGGCGGTGTTGGTGCTGGCGGTGTCGGTGCGGGCGGTGTTGGTGCTGGCGGTGTTGGTGCTGGCGGTGTTGGTGCTGGCGGTGTCGGTGCTGGCGGTGTTGGTGCTGGCGGTGTCGGTGCTGGCGGTGTTGGTGCTGGCGGTGTCGGTGCTGGCGGTGTCGGTGCTGGCGGTGTTGGTGCTGGCGGTGTTGGTGCTGGCGATGTCGGTGCTGGCGGTGTTGGTGCTGGCGGTGTTGGTGCTGGCGGTGTTGGTGCTGGCGGTGTTGGTGCTGGCGGTGTTGGTGCTGGCGGTGTTGGTGCTGGCGGTGTTGGTGCTGGCGGTGTTGGTGCTGGCGGTGTTGGTGCTGGCAGTGTTGGTGTTGGCGGTGTTGGTGCTGGCGGTGTCGGTGCTGGCGGTGTTGGCGGTGTTGGTGCTGGCGGTGTCGGTGCTGGCGGTGTTGGTGCTGGCGGTGTTGGTGCTGGCGATGTTGGTGCTGACGGTGTTGGTGCTGGCGGTGTTGGTGCTGGCGGTGTCGGTGCTGGCGGTGTCGGTGCTGGCGGTGCTGGCGGTGTTGGTGCTGGCGGTGTTGGTGCTGGCGGTGTCGGTGTTGGCGGTGTTGGTGCTGGCGGTGTTGGTGCTGGCGTGTTGGTGCTGGCGGTGCTGGCGGTGTTGGTGCTGGCGGTGTTGGGGCTGGCGGTGTTGGTGCTGGCGGTGTTGGTGCTGGCGGTGTTGGTGCTGGCGGTGTTGGTGTTGGTGCTGGCGGTGTTGGTGCTGGCGGTGTTGGTGCTGGCGGTGTTGGGGCTGGCGGTGTTGGTGCTGGCGGTGTTGGTGCTGGCGGTGTCGGTGCTTGGCGGTGTCGGTGCTGGGCGGTGTCGGTGCTGGCGGTGTTGGTGCTGGCGGTGTTGGTGCTGGCAGTATTGGTGCTGACGGTGTTGGTGCTGGCGGTGTCGGTGCTGGCGGTGTCGGTGCTGGCGGTGTTGGTGCTGGCGGTGTTGGTGCTGGCGGTGTCGGTGCGGGCGGTGTTGGTGCTGGCGGTGTTGGTGCTGGCGGTGTCGGTGCGGGCGGTGTTGGTGCTGGCGGTGTTGGTGCTGGCGGTGTTGGTGCTGGCGGTGTCGGTGCTGGCGGTGTCGGTGCTGGCGGTGTTGGTGCTGGCGGTGTCGGTGCTGGCGGTGTTGGTGCTGGCGGTGTCGGTGCTGGCGGTGTCGGTGCTGGCGGTGTTGCTGCTGGCGGTGTCGGTGCTGGCGGTGTTGGTGCTGGCGGTGTTGGTGCTGGCGGTGTTGGGGCTGGCGGTGTTGGTGCTGGCGGTGTTGGGGCTGGCGGTGTCGGTGCTGGCGGTGTTGGTGCTGGCTGTGTTGGGGTTGGCGGTGTTGGTGCTGGCGGTGTTGGTGCTGCCGGTGTTGGTGCTGGCGGTGTTGGTGCTGGCGGTGTTGGTGCTGGCGGTGTTGGTGCTGGCGGTGTTGGTGCTGGCAGTGTTGGTGTTGGCGGTGTTGGTGCTGGCGGTGTCGGTGCTGGCGGTGTTGGCGGTGTTGGTGCTGGCGGTGTCGGTGCTGGCGGTGTTGGTGCTGGCGGTGTTGGTGCTGGCGATGTTGGTGCTGACGGTGTTGGTGCTGGCGGTGTTGGTGCTGGCGGTGTCGGTGCTGGCGGTGTCGGTGCTGGCGGTGTCGGTGCTGGCGGTGTTGGTGCTGGCGGTGTTGGTGCTGGCGGTGTTGGTGCTGGCGGTGTTGGCGGTGTCGGTGCTGGCGGTGTCGGTGTTGGCGGTGTTGGTGCTGGCGGTGTTGGTGCTGGCGATGTTGGTGCTGGCGGTGTTGATGCTGGCGGTGTTGGTGCTGGCGGTGTTGATGCTGGCGGTGTCGGTGCTGACGGTGTTGGTGTTGGCGGTGTTGGTGCTGGCGGTGTTGGTGCTGGCGGTGTTGATGCTGGCGGTGTTGGTGCTGGCGGTGTTGGTGCTGGCGGTGTTGGGGCTGGCGGTGTTGGTGCTGGCGGTGTTGGGGCTGGCGGTGTTGGTGCTGGCGGTGTTGATGCTGGCGGTGTTGGTGCTGGCGGTGTTGATGCTGGCGGTGTCGGTGCTGACGGTGTTGGTGTTGGCGGTGTTTGGTGCTGCGGTGTTGGGGCTGGCGGTGTTGGGGCTGGCGGTGTTGGGGCTGGCGGTGTTGGTGCTGGCGGTGTTGGTGCTGGCAGGTGTTGGTGCTGGCGGTGTTGGGGCTGGCGGTGTTGGTGCTGGCGGTGTCGGGGGCTGGCGGTGCTGGCAGTGTTGGTGCTGGCGGTGTTGGTGCTGGCGGTGTCGGTGCTGGCGGTGTTGGTGCTGGCGGTGTTGGTGCTGGCGGTGTTGGTGCTGGCGGTGTCGGTGCTGCCGGTGTTGGGGCTGGCGGTGTTGGGCTGGCGGTGTTGGTGCTGGCGGTGTTTGTGCTGGCGGTGTCGGTGTTGGCGGTGTTGGTGTTGGCGGTGTTGGGGCTGGCGGTGTTGGTGCTGGCGGTGTTGAGGCTGGCGGTGTCGGTGCTGACGGTGTTGGTGTTGGCGGTGTTGGTGCTGGCGGTGTTGGGGCTGGCGGTGTTGGGGCTGGCGGTGTTGGTGCTGGCGGTGTTGGTGCTGGCGGTGTTGGTGCTGGCGGTGTCGGTGTTGGCGGTGTTGGTGCTGGCGGTGTTGGTGCTGGCGGTGTTTGGTGCTGGCGGTGTTGGTGCTGTAGGTGTTGGTGCCGGCGGTGTCGATGCTGGCGGTGTTGGTGCTGGCAGTGTTGGTGCTGGCGGTGTTGGTGCTGGCGGTGTTGGTGCTGGCGGTGTCGGTGCTGGCGGTGTTGTGCTGGCGGTGTTGGTGCTGGCGGTGTTGGTGCTGGCGGTGTCAGTGCTGGCGGTGTTGGTGCTGGCGGTGTTGGTGCTGGCGTGTTGGTGTCGGTGCTGGCGGTGTGGTGCTGGCGGTGTTGGTGCTGGCTGTGTTGGGGCTGGCGGTGTCGGTGCGGGCGGTGTTGTGCTGGCGGTGTTGGTGCTGTCGGTTGCTGGCGGTGTGGTGCTGGCGGTGTCGGTGCTGGCGGTGTTGGTGCGTGGCGGTGTTGGGGCTGGCGGTGTTGGTGCTGGCGGTGTTGGTGCTGGCGGTGTTGGTGCTGGCGGTGTTGGTGCTGGCGGTGTTGGTGCTGGCGGTGTCGGTGCTGGCAGTGTTGGTGCTGGCGGTGTTGGTGCTGGCGGTGTTGGTGCTGGCGGTGTTGGTGCTGGCGGTGTTGGTGCTGGCGGTGTCGGTGTTGGCGGTGTTGGTGCTGGCGGTGTTGGTGCTGGCGGTGTTGGTGCTGGCGGTGTTGGTACTGGCGGTGTCAGTGCTGGCGGTGTCGGTGCTGGCGGTGTTGGTGCTGGCGGTGTTGGTGCTGGCGGTGTTGGTGTTGCTGCTGGCGGTGTTGGTGTTGGTGCTGGCGGTGTTGGTGCTGGCGGTGTCGGTGCTGGCGGTGTTGGTGCTGGCGGTGTCGGTGCTGGCGGTGTTGGTGTTGGCGGTGTCGGTGCTGGCGGTGTCGGTGCTGGCGGTGTTGGGGCTGGCGGTGTCGGTGTTGGCGGTGTTGGTGCTGGCGGTGTTGGTGCTGGCGGTGTTGGTGCTGGCGGTGTTGGTGTTGGCGGTGTCGGTGCTGGCGGTGTCGGTGCTGGCGGTGTTGGTGCTGGCGGTGTTGGGGCTGGCGGTGTTGGGGCTGGCGGTGTTGGTGCTGGCGGTGTTGGTGCTGGCGGTGTTGGTGCTGGCGGTGTTGGTGTTGCTGCTGGCGGTGTTGGTGCTGGCGGTGTTGGTGCTGGCGGTGCTGGCGGTGTAGGTGCTGGCAGTGTTGGTGCTGGTGGTGGTGGTGCTGGCGGTGTTGGTGCTGGCGGTGTTGGTGTTGGCGGTGGTGGTGCTGGCAGTGTTGGTGCTGGCGGTGTTGGTGCTGGCGGTGTCGGTGCTGGCGGTGTTGGTGCTGGCGGTGTTGGTGCTGGCGGTGTTGGTGCTGGCGGTGTTGGGGCTGGCGGTGTTGGTGCTGGCGGTGCTGGCGGTGTTGGTGCTGGCGGTGTTGGGGCTGGCGGTGTTGGTGCTGGCGGTGTTGGTGCTGGCGGTGTTGGTGCTGGCGGTGTTGGTGTTGCTGCTGGCGGTGTTGGTGCTGGCGGTGTTGGTGCTGGCGGTGTTGGTGTTGGCGGTGTTGGCGGTGTTGGTGCTGGCGGTGTTGGGGCTGGCGGTGTCGGTGCTGGCGGTGTTGGTGCTGGCGGTGTCGGTGCTGGCGGTGTCGGTGCTGGCGGTGTCGGTGCTGGCGGTGTTGGTGCTGGCGGTGTTGGTGCTGGCGGTGTTGGTGCTGGCGATGTCGGTGCTGGCGGTGTTGGTGCTGGCGGTGTCGGTGCTGGCGGTGTCGGTGCTGGCGGTGTTGGTGCTGGCGGTGTCGGTGCTGGCGGTGTTGGTGCTGGCGGTGCTGGCGGTGTTGGTGCTGGCGGTGTTGGTGCTGGCGGTGTTGGTGCTGGCGGTGTTGGTGCTGGCGGTGTCGGTGCTGGCGGTGTCGGTGCTGGCGGTGTTGGTGCTGGCGGTGTCGGGGCTGGCGGTGTCGGTGCTGGCGGTGTTGGTGCTGGCGGTGTCGGTGCTGGCGGTGTTGGTGCTGGCGGTGTTGGTGTTGGCGGTGTTGGTGCTGGTGGTGTTGGTGCTGGCGGTGTTGGTGCTGGCGGTGTTGGTGCTGGCGGTGTTGGTGCTGGCGGTGTTGGGCTGGCGGTGTTGGTGCTGGCGTGTTGGTGCTGGCGGTGTTGGTGCTGGCGGTGTTGGGGGCTGGCGGTGTTGGTGCTGGCGTGCTGGCGGTGTTGGTGCTGGCGGTGTTGGGGCTGGCGGTGTTGGTGCTGGCGGTGCTGGCGGTGTTGGTGCTGGCGGTGTTGGGGCTGGCGGTGTTGGTGCTGGCGGTGTTGGTGCTGGCGGTGTTGTGCTGGCGGTGTTGGGGCTGGCGGTGTTGTGCTGGCGGTGTTGGTGCTGGCGGTGTCGGTGCGGGCGGTGTTGGTGCTGGCGGTGTTGGTGCTGGCGGTGTCGTGCGGGCGGTGTTGGTGCTGGCGGTGTTGGTGCTGGCGGTGTCGTGCGGGCGGTGGTTTGCTGGCGGTTTGGTGCTGGCGGTGTTGGTGCTGGCGGTGTCGGTGCTGGCGGTGTTGGTGCTGGCGTGTCGTGCTGGCGGTGTTGGTGCTGGCGGTGTCGGTGCTGGCGGTGTCGGTGCTGGCGGTGTTGGTGCTGGCGGTGTTTGGTGCTGGCGATGTCGTGCTGGCGGTGTTGGTGCTGGCGGTGTTGGTGCTGGCGGTGTTGGTGCTGGCGGTGTTGGTGCTGGCGGTGTTGGTGCTGGCGGTGTTGGTGCTGGCGGTGTTGGTGCTGGCGGTTTGGTGCTGGCGGTGTTGGTGCTGGCAGTGTTGGTGTTGGCGGTGTTGGTGCTGGCGGTGTCGGTGCTGGCGGTGTTGGCGGTGTTGGTGCTGGGGTGTCGGTGCTGGCGGTGTTGGTGCTGGCGGTGTTGGTGCTGGCGATGTTGGTGCTGACGTGTTGGTGCTGGCGGTGTTGGTGCTGGCGGTGTCGGTTGCTGGCGGTGTCGGTGCTGGCGGTGCTGGCGGTGTTGGTGCTGGCGGTGTTGGTGCTGGCGGTGTCGGTGTTGGCGGTGTTGGTGCTGGCGGTGTTGGTGCTGGCGGTGTTGGTGCTGGCGGTGCTGGCGGTGTTGGTGCTGGCGGTGTTGGGGCTGGCGGTGTTGGTGCTGGCGGTGTTGGTGCTGGCGGTGTTGGTGCTGGCGGTGTTGGTGTTGGTGCTGGCGGTGTTGGTGCTGGCGGTGTTGGTGCTGGCGGTGTTGGGGGCTGGCGGTGTTGGTGCTGGCGGTGTTGGTGCTGGCGGTGTCGGTGCTGGCGGTGTCGGTGCTGGCGGTGTCGGTGCTGGCGGTGTTGGTGCTGGGCGGTGTTGGTGCTGGCAGTATTGGTGCTGACGGTGTTGGTGCTGGCGGTGTCGGTGCTGGCGGTGTCGGTGCTGGCGGTTGGTGCTGGCGGTGTTGGTGCTGGCGGTGTCGGTGCGGGCGGTGTTGGTGCTGGCGGTGTTGGTGCTGGCGGTGTCTGGTGCGGGCGGTGTTGGTGCTGGCGGTGTTGGTGCTGGCGGTGTTGGTGCTGGCGGTGTCGGTGCTGGCGGTGTCGGTGCTGGCGGTGTTGGTGCTGGCGGTGTTCGGTGCTGGCGGTGTTGGTGCTGGCGGTGTCGGTGCTGGCGGTGTCGGTGCTGGCGGTGTTGCTGCTGGCGGTGTGCGGTGCTGGCGGTGTTGGTGCTGGCGGTGTTGGTGCTGGCGGTGTTGGGGCTGCGGTGTTGGTGCTGGCGGTGTTGGGGCTGGCGGTGTCGGTGCTGGCGGTGTTGGTGCTGGCGGTGTTGGGGCTTGGCGGTGTTGGTGCTGGCGGTGTTGGTGCTGGCCGGTGTTGGTGCTGGCGGTGTTGGTGCTGGCGGTGTTGGTGCTGGCGGTGTTGGTGCTGGCGGTGTTGGTGCTGGCAGTGTTGGTGCTGGCCGGTGTTGGTGCTGGCGGTGTTGGTGCTGGCGGTGTTGGTGCGGTGTTGGTGCTGGCGGTGTCGGTGCTGGCGGTGTTGGTGCTGGCGGTGTTGGTGCTGGCGATGTTGGTGCTGACGGTGTTGGTGCTGGCGGTGTTGGTGCTGGCGGTGTCGGTGCTGGCGGTGTTGGTGCTGGCGGTGTCGGTGCTGGCGGTGTTGGTGCTGGCGGTGTTGGTGCTGGCGGTGTTGGTGCTGGCGGTGTTGGTGCTGGCGGTGTTGGTGCTGGCGGTGTTGGTGCTGGCGGTGTTGGTGCTGGCGGTGTTGGTGCTGGCGGTGTTGGTGCTGGCGGTGTTGGTGTTGGCGGTGTTGGTGCTGGCGGTGTTGGTGCTGGCGGTGTTGGTGCTGGCGGTGTTGGTGCTGGCGGTGTTGGTGCTGGCGGTGTTGGTGCTGGCGGTGTTGGTGCTGGCGGTGTTGGTGCTGGCGGTGTTGGTGCTGGCGGTGTTGGTGCTGGCGGGTTGGGTGCTGGCGGTGTTGGTGCTGGCGGTGTTGGTGCTGGCGGTGTTGGTGCTGGCGGTGTTGGTGCTGGCGGTGTTGGTGCTGGCGGTGTTGGTGCTGGCGGTGTTGGTGCTGGCGGTGTTGGTGCTGGCGTGTTGGTGCTGGCGGTGTTGGTGCTGGCGGTGTTGGTGCTGGCGGTGTTGGTGCTGGCGGTGTTGGTGCTGGCGGTGTTGGTGCTGGCGGTGTTGGGGCTGGCGGTGTTGGTGCTGGCGGTGTCGGGGCTGGCGGTGCTGGCAGTGTTGGTGCTGGCGGTGTTGGTGCTGGCGGTGTCGGTGCTGGCGGTGTTGGTGCTGGCGGTGTTGGTGCTGGCGGTGTTGGTGCTGGCGGTGTCGGTGCTGCCGGTGTTGGGGCTGGCGGTGTTGGGGCTGGCGGTGTTGGTGCTGGCGGTGTTGGTGCTGGCGGTGTCGGTGTTGGCGGTGTTGGTGTTGGCGGTGTTGGGGCTGGCGGTGTTGGTGCTGGCGGTGTTGATGCTGGCGGTGTCGGTGCTGACGGTGTTGGTGTTGGCGGTGTTGGTGCTGGCGGTGTTGGGGCTGGCGGTGTTGGGGCTGGCGGTGTTGGTGCTGGCGGTGTTGGTGCTGGCGGTGTTGGTGCTGGCGGTGTCGGTGTTGGCGGTGTTGGTGCTGGCGGTGTTGGTGCTGGCGGTGTTGGTGCTGGCGGTGTTGTGCTGTAGGTGTTGGTGCCGGCGGTGTCGATGCTGGCGGTGTTGGTGCTGGCAGTGTTGGTGCTGGCGGTGTTGGTGCTGGCGTGTGTGGTGCTGGCGGTGTCGGTGCTGGCGGTGTTGGTGCTGGCGGTGTTGGTGCTGGCGGTGTTGGTGCTGGCGGTGTCAGTGCTGGCGGTGTTGGTGCTGGCGGTGTTGGTGCTGGCGGTGTTGGTGTCGGTGCTGGCGGTGTTGGTGCTGGCGGTGTTGGTGCTGGCGGTGTTGGGGCTGGCGGTGTCGGTGCTGGCGGTGTTGGTGCTGGCGGTGGTGGTGCTGTCGGTGCTGGCGGTGTTGGTGCTGGCGGTGTCGTGCTGGCGGTGTTGGTGCTGGCTGGTGTTGGGGCTGGCGGTGTTGGTGCTGGCGGTGTTGGTGCTGGCGGTGTTTGTGCTGGCGGTGTTGGTGCTGGCGGTGTTGGTGCTGGCGGTGTCGGTGCTGGCAGTGTTGGTGCTGGCGGTGTTGGTGCTGCGGTTGGTGCTGGCGGTGTTGGTGCTGGCGGTGTTGGTGCTGGCGGTGTCGGTGTTGGCGGTGTTGGTGCTGGCGGTGTTGGTGCTGGCGGTGTTGGTGCTGGCGGTGTTGGTACTGGCGTGTCAGGCTGGCGGTGTCGGTGCTGGCGTGTTGTGCGTGCGGTGTGGTGCTGGCGGTGTTGGTGTGGTGCTGGCGGTGTTGGTGTTGGTGCTGGCGGTGTTGGTGCTGGCGGTGTCGGTGCTGGGGTGTTGGTGCTGGCGGTGTCGGTGCTGGCGTGTTGGTGTTGGCGGTGTCGGTGCTGGCGGTGTCGGTGCTGGCGGTGTTGGGGCTGGCGGTGTCGGTTGTTGGCGGTGTTGGTGCTGGCGGTGTTGTGCTGGCGGTGTTGGTGCTGGGCGTGTTGGTGTTGGCGGTGTCGGTGCTGGCGGTGTCGGTGCTGGCGGTTTGGTGCTGGCGGTGTTGGGGCTGGCGGTGTTGGTGCTGGCGGTGTTGGTGCTGGCGGTGTTCGGTGCTGGCGGTGTTGGTGCTGGCGGTGTTGGTGCTGGCGGTGTTGGTGCTGGCGGTGTTGGTGCTGGCGGTGTTGGTGCTGGCGGTGTTGGTGCTGGCGGTGTTGGTGCTGGCGGTGTTGGTGCTGGCGGTGTTGGTGCTGGCGGTGTTGGTGCTGGCGGTGTTGGTGCTGGCGGTGTCGGTGCTGGCGGTGTAGGGGCTGGCGGTGTTGGTGCTGGCGGTGTCGGTGCTGGCGGTGTTGGTGCTGGCGGTGTCGGTGCTGGCGGTGTTGGTGCTGGCGGTGTTGGTGCTGGCAGGTGTTGGTGCTGGCGGTGTTGGTGCTGGCGGTGTTGGGGCTGGCGGTGTTGGTGCTGGCGGTGTTGGTGCTGGCGGTGTTGGTGCTGGCGGTGTTGGGGCTGGCGGTGTTGTGCTGGCGGTGGGGCTGGCGGTGTTGGTGCTGGCGGTGTTGGTGCTGGCGGTGTTGGGGCTGGCGGTGTTGGTGCTGGCGGTGCTGGCGGTGTTGGTGCTGGCGGTGTTGGTGCTGGCAGTGTTGGTGCTGGCGGTGTTGGTGCTGGCGGTGTTGGTGCTGGCGGTGTTGGTGCTGGCGGTGTTGGTGCTGACGGTGTTGGTGCTGGCGGTGTTGGTGCTGGCGGTGTTGGGGCTGGCGTGTTGGTGCTGGCGGTGTTGGTGCTGGCGGTGTTGGTGCTGACGGTGTTGGTGCTGGCGGTGTTGTGCTGGGCGGCGTTGGGGCTGGCGGTGTTGTGCTGGCGGTGTTGGGGCTGGCGTGTTGGTGCTGGCGGTGCTGGCGGTGTTGGTGCTGGCGGTGTTTGGTGCTGGCAGTGTTGGTGCTGGCGGTGTTGTGCTGGCGGTGTTGGTGCTGGCGGTGTTGGTGCTGGCGGTGTTGGTGCTGACGGTGTTGGTGCTGGCGGTGTTGGTGCTGGCGGTGTTGGGGCTGGCGGTGTTGGTGCTGGCGGTGTCGGTGCTGGCGGTGTTGGTGGTGTCGGTGCTGGCGGTGTCGGTGCTGGCGGTGTTGGTGCTGGCGGTGTGGGTGCTGGCGGTGTTGGTGCTGGCGGTGTTGGTGCTGGCGTGTTTGGGTGCTGGTGGTGTCGGTGCTGGCGGTTGGTGCTGGCGATGTTGGTGCTGGCGGTGTTGGTGCTGGCGGTGTTGGTGCTGGCGTGTGGTGCTGACGGTGTTGGTGCTGGCGGTGTTGGTGCTGGCGGTGTCGGTGCTGGCGGTGTTGGTGCTGGCGGTGTTGGTGCTGGTGGTGTTGGCGGTGTTGGTGCTGGCGGTGTTGGTGCTGGCGGTGCTGGCGGTGTCGGTGCTGGCGGTGTTGGTGCTGGCGGTGTTGGGGCTGGCGGTGTTGGCGGTGTTGGTGCTGGCGGTGTTGGTGCTGGCGGTGTTGGTGCTGACGGTGTTGGTGCTGGCGGTGTTGGTGCTGGCGATGTCGGTGCTGGCGGTGTCAGTGCTGGCGGTGTTGGTGCTGCTGGCGGTGTTGGTGCTGGCGGTGTTGGTGCTGGCGGTGTCGGTGCTGGCGGTGTTGGGGCTGGCGTTGTTGGGGCTGGCGGTGTTGGGGCTGGCGGTGTCGGTGCTGGCGGTGTCGGTGCTGGCGGTGTCGGTGTTGGCGGTGTTGGTGCTGGCGGGGTTGGTGCTGGCGGTGTTGTGGGCTGGCGGTGTTGGGGCTTGGCGGTGTTGGTGCTGGCGGTGTTGGTGCTGGCGGTGTTGGGGCTGGCGGTGTTGGCGGTGTTGGTGCTGGCGGTGTTGTTGTTGGCGGTGTTGGTGCTGGCGGGTGTTGGTGCTGGCGGTGTCGGTGCTGGCGTGTTGGTGCTGGCGGTGGTTGGGGCTGGCGGTGTTGGCGGTTGTTGGTGCTGGCGGTGTTGGTGTTGGCGGTGTTGGTGCTGGCGGTGTTGGTGCTGGCGGTGTTGGTGCTGGCGGTGTTGGTGCTGCCGGTGTTGGTGCTGGCGGTGTTGGTGCTGGCGGTGTCGGTGCTGGCGGTGTTGGTGCTGGCGGTGTTGGTGCTGGCGGTGTTGGTGCTGGCGGTGTCGGTTGCTGGCGATGTCGGTGCTGGCGGTGTTGGTGCTGGCGGTGTTGGTGTTGGCCAGTAGTCGGATAACTCTGGGAGCGTGCCAAAATCTTCCTCATCCTCTAGCGTGGGCAGGGGAAGAAGGGATGGACCTCGTGGGGCTAAAGTTGGGAGAGCCGGGGGAGGGGAGGGTGGCGCCTGAGTGGGGGAGTGTGTGGGAGTGAAACCTGAGGGAGCCAGGTCCCTGAGCGAGACTGTATCCTGGCGGCCGTCGGGGAACTCCACATAGGCATATTGGGGGTTGGCGTGGAGCAAGTGTACCCTGTCCACCAAAGGGTCCGCCTTGTGGAGTCGGACATGCCTACGGAGCAGGACCGGTCCTGGAGCTGTGAGCCAAGCGGGAGCGACACCCCGGATGTAGACTTCCTAGGGAAGGCAAAAACACGTTCATGGGGTGTGTTATTTGTGGCAGTGCACAGTAGAGACCGTATGGAGTGTAGTGCATCAGGGAGGACCTCCTGCCAGCGAGAGGCTGGGAGGTTCCTGGACCGTAGGGCCAGCTGGACGGCCCTCCATACCGTCCCGTTCTCCCTCTCTACCTGCCCGTTTCCCCGGGGGTTGTAGCTGGTCGTCCTGCTGGAGGCGATACCTCTGCTGAGCAGGAACTGACGCAGCTCATCGCTCATGAACGAGACCCCTGTCGCTGTGGATGTAGGCGGGGAACCCGAACAGAGCGAATATGGAATCGAGGGCCTTGACGGTGGATATCCGGGCATGGGATGGCGAAGGGGAACCTAGAAAATTCATTGACCACACTAAGGATGTAGGTATTGTGGTCGGTGGAGGGGAGGGGCCCTTTGAAATCCACGCTGAGGCGTCAAAGGGGCGGGATGCTTTCACCAGGCGCTCGCGATCTGGCCGGTAGAAGTGCGGCTTGCACTCCGCACAGACCTGGCAGTCTCTGGTGACTGTCCGTACTTCCTCGACGGAGTAGGGCAGATTGTGGGCTTTGCCCAGGTGGTACAACCGAGTGACCCCCAGATGGCAAAGGCTGTCGTGCAAGGCACAGAGTTGGTTCACTTGTGCGCTGGCACATGTACCTCGGGAGAGGGCGTCTGGGGGCTCGTTGAGCTTGCCGGGGCGATACAAGATCTCGTAATTATAGGTGGAGAGCTCGATTCTCCACCGCAAGATTTTGTCATTCTTGATCTTTCCCCGCTGCGTGTTTTTGAACATGAAGGCTACCGACCGTTGGTCAGTGAGGAGAGTGAACCTCCTGCCGGCCAGGTAATGCCTCCAGTGCCGCACGGCCTCAACGATTGCCTGGGCCTCCTTTTCAACAGAGGAATGTCAGATTTCGGAGGCATGGAGGGTGCGGGAAAAGAATGCCACGGGTCTGCCTGCCTGGTTTAGAGTGGCGGCAAGGGCGACATCTGAAGTGTCGCTTTCTACTTGGATGGGCAGTGACTCGTCTACTGCGTGCATCCCGGCCCTAGCTATGTCAGATCGAATACAGGCGAAGGCCTGTTGTGCCTCGGCCGAGAGGGGAAATTGTGTGGAATGGATCAGTGGGCGGGCCTTGTCCGTGTAGTTTGGGACCCACTGGGCGTAGTAGGAGAAGAACCCAAGGCAGCGTTTGAGGGCCTTGGGGCAGTGGGGGAGGGGGAGCTCCATGAGGGGGGCGCATGCGGTCGGGATCGGGCCCCAGGAGTCTGTTTTGGACGACATAGCCGAGGATGGCTAGATGGGTCATGCGGAACACACACGTCTCCTTGTTGTATGCAAGATTGAGGAGAGTGGCGGTGCGGAGAAATTTAGAGAGGTTGGCGTCGTGGTCCTGCTGGTCATGGCCACAGATGGTGACATTGTCCAGGTACGGAAACGTGGCCCGCAGACCGTACCGGTCGACCATTCAGTCCATCTCCCTTTGGAAGACCGAGACACTGTTAGTGACGCCGAAGGGAACCCTAAGAAATTGATAGAGGCGGCCGTCCGCCTCGAAGGCAGTGTAGGGACGGTCCGATTTACGGATGGGGAGCTGGTGGTAGGCGGATTTCAGGTCAATTGTTGAGAAGACCCGGTACTGCGCAATCTGATTGACCATATCAGATATGCGTGGGAGGGGGTACACGTCGAGCTGCGTGTACCGGTTGATGGTCTGCCTGTAGTCCACGACCATCCTGTGTTTCTCCCCAGTTTTAACCACCACCACTTGAGCTCTCCAGGGGCTGTTGCTGGCCTCGATAATACCCTCCCGAAGCAGCCGCTGGACTTCGGACCTGATGAAGGCCTTGTCCTGGGTGCTGTACCACCTGCTCCTGGTGGCGACGGGCTTGCAGTCCGCAGTTTGATTGGCAAAGAGGGAGGCAGGGTCAACCTTGAGGGTCATGAGGCCGCAAACAGTGAGTGGGGGTAGGGGCCCACTGAATTTGAGGGTGAGGCTCTGGAGATTACACTGAAAATCCAGACCCAGCAATAGTGCAGCGCAGAGGTTGGGGAGGACGTAGAGGTGGAAACCGCTGAATTCTACGCCCTGGACAATGAGATTGACCACACAGAACCCTCGGATCGAGACAGAGTGGGATCCGGAGGCCAGGGAGATCCGTTGGTTGGCGGGGTGGACCGCATGGGAGCAGCGCCTTACCGTGTCTGGGTGAATGAAGCTTTCGGTGCTCCCGGAGTCCAACAGGCAAGAGGTCACGTGGCCGTTGATTTCCACTGTCGTCGAAGCGGTGGCCAGGTTGTGAGGACGGGATTGGTCCAGTGTCATAGAGGCGATCTGCGGGTGGTCATCCGAGGATTCAGATGGGGAGCGTCGGCGACCCGGATCCAGCGTTCCAGTCCCGTGGGGGAAACAAAATGGTGGCGTCCGGAGGACCTGTGGGAACAAGATGGCAGCGTCCATGGAGCGCACATTGTGGGGGCGGGGCAAGATGGCGGCCCCAATGGTGCGCACGTTGTGGGGGCGGGGCAAGATGGCGGCACCCACGGGTCGCACGTGGACCTGGGGGGAGAAGATGGCGGCGCCTACTGGTCGCACATGGCCCGGGGAGGAGAAGATGGCGTCGCCCACTGGTCGCACGTGGCGTGGGGAGGAGAAGATGGCGGCGCCCATTGTGCGTTCGGCTGGGGGAGGGGGTGATTACGGGCGCGATAGCAGCGACTGCGCCACCCTGGCACACAGCTGCGAAGTGGCCCTTTTTACCGTAGGATTTGCAAGTGACGGGGGTGCTTCTGCTGGCTGCAGAAGTAGCAGCGGGGACCCCCAGGGTGCGTGGCGTGGCGGGTGGTACAGGCATATTGATTAGGAGGGGCCCCAGCCGGGGGTGTTGTTTGCGGGGCCCAGGAGGAGCAGGAGGGGTGGGTCGTGCGGCGAGCGGGGTAGGCTTGGCCGTTTCGAGATGCGATTGTCATGGAGAGCGCTAAAGATTTCATCTCCGTTAGGTCGAGCATGGCCCCTTCCAGCAGTTGTTGTCGGATGGGGTCCGACGCAATCCCCGTTACGAATGCATCACGCATGAGGAGATTGGAATGTTTCGTGGCCGTGATTGCCTGACAGTCACAGTCCCGGACGAGTGGGATAAGAGCCGCCAGAAGTCTTCGATCGACTCACCAGGTAGTTGTACGCGAGTGGCGAGTACATTCCTTGCAAAGAGTGTGTTTGTCTTCTGAGCGTAGTTCTGTTTTAGGAGTGTCATTGCTTCCGCGTAACTTGGGGCATCCTGGATCAACGGGAACACGCTGGAGCTCAACCTGGAGTATAGAACTTGGATCTTCTGAGCTTCCGTCGGCGTGGGGGTTGCTGAGTTGATGTAGGCCTCAAAACAAGCCAGCCAGTGATTATAGTCCTTTCTGGCGTCTGGCGAGAGCGGATCCAGCTGCAGGCGATCTGGTTTGATCCTGATGTCCATAATGTAGAAAAACCTGACTGTAATAAATTGATGCACGATCAATTGCACGAAAGACTCAGATTGGTACAATTGAGGCTTTATTACAGTCAGATGCATGGCCTCCTGCTGCAGCTGGCCAAATGGCTGATCAGGAGGAGGTCACGCATATTTATATGCCTCTTTGTGGGTGGAGCTAGCCGGCAGAGGCTACCGGCAAACCTGTAGTGCAGGTCCTACCGTACATCCCCTAGTGGTTCACCACAAGGATGCAGCTGCAGGCGATCCGGCTTGATGCGGAGATCCATCATTGTAAAATCTCTGCGTAATAAATTGATGCGCTATCAATTACGAGACGAGAGTAGAGAGTAATCGCGGCTTTATTACGCAGAGATGTGGAGCCTCCCGCAGCTGCTGCTGAAATGGCTGCAGCTCGGTGAGCACACACATTTATACTCCGCCTACTGGGCGGAGCCAGCAGGTAGGGATCTACCCCCGTGCCTGTAGTACAGGAGCCTTACCGTATTACACCTCATATTTGATATATAGAGTAGTGGTGACTAACACAGGTTTTTTTTTTAATTTGGAGTACCCAATTTTTTCCAATTTAGGGTCAAATTAGCGTGTTCAGTCCACCTACTCGGCACATCTTTTGGGTTGTGGGGGCGAAACCCACGCAAACATGGGGAGAATGTGCAAACTCCACACGGACAGTGACCCAGAGCCGGGATCGAACCTGGGACCTCAGCGCCGTGAGGCAGCAGGGCTAACCCACTGCGCCACCGTGCTGCCCTGTGACTAACACAGAGATGAAGGTTAGTATGGATCTGAACAGGAAGAGGAACCTGCGCAGTACATTCAGCTTGATCATCTGCACCCTCCCTGGCAGGGAGAGTGTCCCATCTCTGCAGGTCCTTTTTAACTTCTTCCACCAGACTGGTCAGATTCCACTTGTGTATCTGTGTCCAGTCCTGGGCTATCTGGAATGGGAGTTTGAATGGGAGTTCTCCAGCTCTGTCCCTCCCCCGTTCCAGTTCACCGGGAATGCCTCGCTCTTGCCCAGGTTGGGTTTGTTGCCCAAGAAGGCTCCAAACTCTTCCAGGAGCTTCATGATTATTTTCAGGCTGTTCTGTGGGTCCGAGGAGCAGGTCATCCACATAACCACATAGAGTGAAATGCGGCTCTCTGCTTCCCCTTTGGATGCCCTTCCAGCTTTTTGCCTCTCGCACGGCGATCGCTAGGTATTCAGGGGCAACGGGCATCCATGCCTCGTTCCTCTATGCAGCTGGAAGTATTCAGAGTTGGTGGCGTTGGTCTGAACACTCTCCTGAGGAGCTTTGTACAAGAGTTTCACCAACGAGGTTGTGGTGAATGTAATATATGAATCTATATACTAATTCACACTGTTGTTGTAAGCGCAGTAGCGCCATCCTACCACTAGGGGGAGTAGCGCTAGGAGCACTTAGGAACTTGTACTGGGCTCCACCCTTGGTTCCGCCCACGACTCCTCCCCCTAGTGCAGTTGTATAAGCACCCGTGTCCAGAGTCAGCCTGGGTCACTACGAGTTCATCGACAGGTAACAGGCTGGCTCTGAAGTAAGTCGATTAAGCCTAGATTCACATCGGAAACACGTGTCTGGTGAATTGATGGTTCCATCAGAGGTGAATCCTATCCCGAGCTCAAACCGCTCCAGTACCTCAATGACGTATTTCCATTCAACTCTGCTGAAGGCATTTTCTGCATCCAGGGAAACAATCATCTCTGGTGTTCTCTCCCCAGGGCGGGGGGGGGGGGGGGGGGAGGGGGGCGGGGGGGGGGAGGGGGGGGGGGGGCGGGGGGGTGTCAGTATCACACTCAGCTGCCGTCTGATGTTCGCAGTTAGCTGCCTACCCTTGTCAAAGCCCGTCTGGTCCTCTGCGACCACCTCTGGTACGATGTTCTCCAGAACATGGGTCTATAAGATCCGCATTCCACTGGGTCTTTGTCTTTCTTGGGTATCGGCAATATTGTGGCCTGTGTTAGCGTTGGAGGCAGGGTGTCCCTCACTAGTGGGTCCGCGAACATTTCCCAAAGCTGCGGGGTCAGGGTGGTGTGAAAATGTTTTGAAATCCGCTGGCAAACCATGTGGACCCGGCACCTTCCCCGCCTGCATGGACCCCGCCTGCGTGGAGCTAATGCTCTTTGTGATTTCCCGCTGTCCCACTGTTGCTTCCAGCTCTCTCCATCTGTCATTCCCCCACAAGTGGCACGTCCAGTCCGTCAAGGAACCGTTTAATTCCTAAATCCCCGTTAGGGGCTCAGAGGCATACAGTCTCTGGGACAAGGCCTCAAATGATTAGTTCACATATTTTGGTTTGATGACCAGTCTGCCTTTGCTGTCCTTTGTCCGTGCTAACCCCCTCGTGGCTGCCTGCTATCTCAGCTGGTGAGCTAGCACACGGTTAGCCTTCTCTACGTGTTCGTAAATGGTCCCCCATGTCTGGCGCAGTTGGTACAGTACTTTCCTGGTGGACAGAAGGTTAAAGTCCATTTGTAGCTATTCCTCTCCACCAGATGCTCTATGGTCAGGGCCGCAGAGTACCTTCTGTTGACCTCCAGGATGTAATCGATCAGTTGTTGCCTTGGCTACCTCTCTTCCCTGTCTCTGCGAGCCTTATTGGCTATAATCCCTCCCCAATCACCGCCTTCAGTGCCTCCCAGAACGTGGAGGGTGAGACTTCCCCATTCTGGTTGTTTATGATGTGCTCGCCTATGGCCTGTGATATTTTGTGGCTGAAGAACTTGTCGGCCAGGAGGTCTGTGTCGAACCTCTATGTGAGGCATTAGGTACGACCCGTCTCCAACCTCACATCCATGGGAAGTGGGGCATGTTCGGAGATTACGATCGCGGAGTATTCCGCTCTGATTACTTCTGGAAGCACCGATTTCCCCCCTGAAAAAATGTCAATTCGTGTGTATACCTTGTGTACCGGTGAATAGAATGAGAATTCCTTCTCACCTGGGTGTAGGAACCATCATGGCTCCTCTGCCCCTTTACTCTGTCCTTTTCTGCGATCTGGTGTTTGACGGTTGGTCAGTGGGTCCGACACACAGCTGAAGTCAACCCCATGATCAGTCGGTGTGTGTCGATGACAGAGATTTCCACCATGGTCTTTTTTATGAAGTCTGTGTCGTCCCAGTTGGGCGCGTACACATTTACCAGAACTACCAGTGCCTGTCTCGGACACTGCTGATCATGATGTCACCGGGAACCGTAAATATTGTCCTCTTGCTAATCAGTATTGCTACCCATCAGCACTCGCCCCATAATATGAGTGATACGTCTGTCCAACCCAGACCTTTCTTACCCTCAGGGGCGTCTCCTGCACGACGATTATGTCGGCTTTGGTTTAGCTCACTGGGCTAAATTGCTGGCTTTTAAAAAAGCAGACCAAGGCCAGCAGCACGGTTCGATTCCCGTACCAGCCTCCCTGGACAGGCGCCGGAATGTGGCGACTAGGGGCTTTTCACAGTAACTTCATTGAAGCCGACTCGTGACAATAAGCGATTTTCATTTTTTTTTCATTTCTTAAATGGGCAAAGACTCTGGATCTTTTCACTAGGCCGTTAAGTCCCGTGACATTCCAGGTGATAATCCTGGTGAGGGATTTCTGTCCCCCTGTTCCTGTGGGATCAACCACACTTACCTCGTCGATGCGCCCCTGAACTCCTTTGTTCAGGGATCCTTCAAAGTGGCTGTTTGCAGCGCCATCTTGTTCCCTCAACCTGCACCCTACCTACTGAAACCAATCTGAAACCCATCCCTTCTCTTCGTGTTCCCTTTGTGTTCCTTCTCCTCATCGTCCCCCCTACTATCCCCTGCCCACTTCTGTGTCCCCCACTTCCTGTCTCTCGGGGCAGCACGGTGGTACAGTGGTTAGCACTGCTGCTTCACAGCTTCAGAGACCCGGGTTCAATTCCCACCCGTGTGCGCGTGCGTTTCCTCCGGAGGCTCCGGTTTCCTCCCACAGTTCAAAGATGTGCAGGTTAGGTGGATTGGCCATGATAAATTGCCCTTAGTGACCAAAAAGGTTTGGGGGGATTCCAGGGTTACGGGGAGGTGTGGGCTTAAGTGAGATACTCTTTCAAAGGGCCAGTACCGACTCGATGGACCGAATAGCCTCCTTCTGCACTGTAAATTCTATGAAACCCCCTTTGTGTTCCTCCTCCCTGTCCCTGTGCCAACCCCCCCTCTCCAGACCCATCCCCCCCCCCCCCCCCCCCCCCCCCGTCCCACCGCCCCCCACCCCCTGCTCGCGCTCCCTCCCTGCCGGGAGCTGCGTTTTTCTGTTTCTGACACTAACTATCTTTATGGTGAAATCCCATCCAGCTAACACATGATTAATATTCTGCCGTGGTCTTCAGTCCACCAGGAACTAATTTTACTGAATATTATTGGACCATCCAGCAAAATCCCCCCTTCAGTGCATCGATCCAAGCTGGATTAGAACCAGACCCCCGTGTCGAGCAATGTTCTGAGTTTGCAGGGAGATTATCAGAGAGTTGAATTTTGGGTTAAATCTTATGAGGATTCTTTTTCAAAAATTATTTAAAAATCATTTCCATTAGATCCAGTAGTATTGATTTTCCATGTTTATCTCATCTATTGAAAGACAATGGCATAGTGAAAGCATTCGGAATGATTCCCATTTGCCCAGGTTTAAATTCAATGCCTCAGTATAAATTGCTCAAGATTTAGTTTCACAGTCAAGGTTCAAAGAAATGACTCTTGTGTGACTTCCAAATGATTGAGGGTTTTGATTGAAGAATTAATGAAGAAGATCGTGGATGGGTAACTTTGTGCCTTTCCTGTTTTTGAAAGATTCAATAAATTAGATCCTGGAATTTGAATGAAGAAAATTGCTGGGCAATCCTATGCTCAGGGTTGATTCATTTTAATTTTAAATAGAAGCCGCTATTCTTTTTTGGTTAATTTAAAGATTATCCGTATGGATTCTTCGTCTCCAACCTCTGCGGAAAATGCCAATTAATATGAATTTGCAAGTTATTAAAGATCTGTAGTGAAAACAGCAAATGCAAATTAATCAGCTTTTCAAAAGCATTCACTGAAAAATAATGGAAATTCCAATTCTAGGCTTTACAGTCCTATTGAACAAAGGATTCAAAGCAATTTGTTATTAATCAATTGACTTGGCCAAAATACAGCAGCTTGGTGATAGCTTGGAGCTTCGTACATTGCCACCAGTTTTATTAGGTGCAACAGCCTCTCTGGTAAATGAGGGTGAAATCGCAGTTAAAGGAATTGACTGGTTTCCCAGAGGGTTCAGAGTTTTTTGCTATCAAGAAGGATAACTCATGTTGGGAATTTTCCACCTTGGCAGACCTGCCTCAGCTTAAAGGGCCCATTGGACCAAATGTTTGCTGCAGGGAGTGAGGGATGGTTAGAATTGCGGCTGAAAACCCCGTAAATAGATCAAAGGCAGCCATGGAGGGGGCAAGTCCTGAGGTGAGCTGGTTACAACACCCACAGTGGTCCTCTAGGACCTTTTCCCAGTTGCTTTAGAAGGATATAAGGCCCTCAGACCCTTTAGCCCTCACCCCTTACACCCCAGATCCCAACAACACCCATTCACCCTCATAGCACCATCCAACCTCCAATGCCAATGCATGGACCCACCAGCCCCCATTACACCTCATGCCACCTCCATCACCACTCACCCAGTATCCACAATGGTCAAATCTCAGGAGCCATGTGGAAATGCAAATATTAACTTTTAATAATCACATACAGCTCTCACTTATACACACTTGATAGTGAATAAAATGCCCAATCGTGAAACCCATTGAAAGTTTTAAAATCTTCTCAAGTTTTTTAAAAATTCATTTACAGGATATGGGTGTCATTGGTTAGGCCGTCCCTAGTTTCCCTTCAGAAGATGGTGGTGAACTGCCTTTTTTAATCACTGCAGGTGGAGGTACACCCACTGTGCTGTTAGGTAGGGAATTCTAGGATGTTGCCTTAGCGTTAGTGAAGGAATGCCAATATATTTCCAAGTCAGAGAGGTGAGTGACTTGGAGGGAACCTCCAGGTGGTGGGGTTCCCAGGTATCTACTGCTCTTGTCCTTCTAGATTGTAGTGGTTGTGGGATCCTTAGTGAGTTGCTGCAGTGCATCTTGTAGACGGTACACACGGCTGACACTGTTCATCAGTGGTGAAGGGTTTGAATGTTTGTGGAAGGGGGAGCAATCAAGCGGCTGCTTTGTCCTGGATGGTGTTGAGCTTCTTGTGTGTTGTTGGAGCTGCACTCATCCAGGCAAATGGAGAGTATTCCATTACAGTCCTGACCTGTGCCTTGTAGATGGTGGGCAGGCTTTTTTTTGGGGGGGGGGGGGGGGGGGCAGAATGTGAGTTACTTGCCGTAGGATTCCTAGCCTTTGACCTGCCCTGATAGCCACAGTATTAATGTGGCTAGTCCAGCTCAGTTTATGATCAATGGTAACCCCCAGGATGTTGATTGTGGGGGATTCAGTGATGGTAATGCCATTGAATGCAATGAAGTGGTGGTTGGATCCTCTCTTGTAGGAGATGGGCATTGCCTGTGTGGCCAAATGGCCACCTAAGATGGCATCCTATATAAGATGCTGGGAGAATTGGCCAAGTTTGTGGACAAGCCAGCTGCAGCTAAAATAAACATCTTTGAATAAACTGCAGCCCAGACTCTACAATACACAGGAAATGGGCAATCTCCAGGCCATCCCAGGAACAATAGCACTATCCTGTCAATCACACTTGCTTACCCGGCACACCTGAGCTCCTTATTTGGAAAGGCTACCTGCCCCCAACACTTGTAGGCATGGCCACTGACTGCCCATCCGTAATCAATGTGCAGCCCCTGATTGGACTTGATTGATCAGGGTGATCGATCTCTGATCAATTGATTGGCAATGACGCGGAGATCGCCCAAATGGACAGAAATCCAAGCAGGTTAAAAGGTGCTGCATCACCTTAGAATCGCTCTCTATACAGCAGCAAGAGAACAACAGTGACCTTCACTGACCAACGAGGAAGTCCAGAGCCAGGAACAGACCAGACCAAGGACCAGACGCTGAGGACTACAGAATTCAGCACACAGATAAAGGCCAATATCTGTCTGGTACTTGCCAGTCACTCTAAAGTTAAGTCAGTGTCTCATATGGAGTTGTAGTACTCTGTAGTGTAACTTATGTTGATGGTGTGATTGTGTAACTATAACCTTGTATGAATGCGAATAAATCCTGTTTGATTTAAACAAGTAGACTTATAGTAATTTGTCCACCGCATACAGGTTAAGATATAAAGTGGCAGCAACACCTGACAATTGTGTGGCGCAAGAGTAACTTGCCACTTGTCAGCCCAAGCCTGGATATTGTCCAGGTCTTGCTGCATTTGGACATGGACTGCTTTATTATCTGAGGAGTTGTGAATGGCGCTGAACGTTGGGCAGACATCCGCAAACATCTCCACTAAGAATAAAGAAAGGTACAGCACAGGAACAGGCCCTTCGGCCCTCCAAGCCTGTGCCGACCATGCTGCCCGTCTCAACTAAAATCTTCTGCACGTCCTTGGTCCGTAATTCAAGTTTTACAATTTTTAAAAATATTCTGTTTGTTTTCCTTTGTGCTGCTGTCTGAAGACAATCTTTCTTTCCCTCGCTTTACTTCTGTCTTCTGTGCATGCTTTGACATTGAATTCACCTAAAAAACAAAGAACAAAAAAAGTACAGCACAGGAAAAGGCCCTTCGGCCCTCCAAGTCTGCGCCAACCATGCTGCTGTTTTAACCTACAATCTTCTACACTTCCGGGGTCCGTATCCCTCTATTCCCATCCTATTCATGTATTTGTCAAGATGCCCCTTAAATGTCACTATCGTCCCTGCTTCCACCACCTCCTCTGGCAGCGAGTTCCAGGCACCCACTACCCTCTGTGTAAAAAAACTTGCCTGGAACATCTCCTCTAAACCTTGCCCCTCACACCTTAAACCTATGCCCCTGTGTAATTGACCTCTCTACCCTGGGGAAAAGCCTCTGACTATCCACTCTTTCTATGCCCCTCATAATTTTGTAGACCTCACTCAGGTCGCCCCTCAACCTCCTTCGTTCCAGTGAGAACAAACCACTTCTGAACTTATGTTGGAAGGGAGGTCATTGATGAAGCAGCTGAAGGTGGTTGGGCTGAGGACACTATCCCAAGGAACGACTAATCTTTTACAAAATTAAATACATTTCTATTCAGTAGCCACATAAAAGGCAGATAATCCTTTAATAACCTCTTTAAACGTTCAGTCAAACTATGAACTCGGAGACAAAAATGGCTTTTGAAGCACAACCAAACACTCGTCAATAACAACCCCTGGGAAATGTCAACAAAGAACTGCAGTGAAATTGTGAGCAGATTATCATTTTTTTTTCTAATGTACACCAGATGTCCTATCAATCAAAGCAGTCCAAGAAATTATGTTTTTTTTCAACTCTTATTGATATTTTAAGCCTGTTTGATTTTCAAGTTCAAACAGAAGGGTAATTTTAAGCTTCATATAGTGGCACATAAACAAACCTACCTGCCCTCCATGAGTATTTACATCTGTTCGACAGATTTGTGAATTTGCGGCAAAAATTGGAACTGTTGGGACTCCAGATCACGCCGCCATTTTAATGGCACACATAGCTTTTTCAACTCTGCAAATATTTGACCCCAGCTGTTTTCTGAAACATTTAGACTTGCAAAAAATGTAAATGTTGCAGAATTAACCTAGTCGTGGAACTCCACAATCAAGTCTTATAACCATAAAGTAAAGGAGATACTTTGCAAACCTGGTGATCAAACTAGCAAAAGAAGAGCAGTAGATGGTGCCAGAGACCCAAGATGCAGTAATGCACGTGTCAATTTAATAATTATGGTTTCTGGTTGGGAATGAATTATCTTTAGATAAGGTCTGTTGAGAGGATAACGCAAACTATTTTAGAATGAAAATCTGTGTTTTAGGTCAGAGTTATTGTCATTACGATTTGAATAGAGGAGACTCCTGTACAACAGCGGCAGAATTTAACCGTGCCAAGGATTAAGAACAGGTTTGTTATACTTTACTTCAGCAAGAATTTTCTGAAAAACATGATTATATATTTGTGACTATTGAGTTACTATTGAGTTTTTAAAATTTAATTTAAACCCAAAATCAGTCAAAAGATGATAAAAATGAAGATTCCTGTGCCAGATTTAAAATACATCCGATATGAAAAAGAAAATATTGTGAGCTTTAAAATGTCCATGAGGGAGAAAATACTTTAATGTCTCTCAGAAAATCCTTGAGATGGTTTGTATATAAAATGAGTCAGCTTTGCCTTGTTTGGCAGCACACTAGCCTGTGAATCATAAGGTTCTGGGTTCAAGTAACAAAACCAGGATGAAGGGGCAAAAAGATCAAGGATGACACTTCAGCACAGTCCTGAGGGAGCACCACACTGTCAGAGGGTTAGTACTGAGGGAGTGCTGCACTGTCAGAGGGTCAGTCCTGAGGGAGCACCGCACTGTCAGAGGGTTAGTACTGAGGGAGTGCCGCACTGTCAGAGGGTCAGTACTGAGGGAGTGCGGCACTGTCAGAGGGTCAGTCCTGAGGGAGCCCCACACTGTCAGAGGGTCAGTCCTGAGGGAGTGCTGCACTGTCAGAGGGTTAGTACTGAGGGAGTGCTGCACTGTCAGAGGGTCAGTACTGAGGGAGCCCCACACTGTCAGAGGGTCAGTACTGAGGGAGTGCTGCACTGTCAGAGGGTCAGTACTGAGGGAGTGCTGCACTGTCAGAGGGTCAGTACTGAGGGAGCCCCACACTGTCAGAGGGTCAGTACTGAGGGTGTGCTGCACTGTCAGAGGGAGCGTGCTGAGGGAGTGCTGCACTGTCAGAGGGAGCGTGCTGAGGGATCCCCACACTGTCAGAGGGTCAGTCCTGAGGGAGCCCCACACTGTCAGAGGGTCAGTCCTGAGGGTGTGCTGCACTGTCAGAGGGTCAGTACTGAGGGAGTGCGGCACTGTCAGAGGGAGCGTGCTGAGGGAGTGCTGCACTGTCAGAGGGAGCGTGCTGAGGGATCCCCACGCTGTCAGAGAGTCAGTCCTGAGGGAGTGCTGCACTGTCAGAGGGTCAGTCCTGAGGGAGTGCTGTACTGTCAGAGGGTCAGTACTGAGGGAGTGCCGCACTGTCAGAGGGTCAGTCCTGAGGGAGTGCCGTACTGTCAGAGGGTCAGTACTGAGGGAGTGCCGCACTGTCAGAGGGTCAGTACTGAGGGAGTGCCGCACTGTCAGAGGGTCAGTACTGAGGGAGTACTGCACTGTCAGAGGGTCAGTACTGAGGGAGTGCTACACTGTCAGAGGGTCAGTACTGAGGGAGTGCCGCACTGTCAGAGGGTCAGTACTGAGGGAGTGACGCACTGTCAGAGGGCCAGTACTGAGGGAGTGCCGCACTGTCAGAGGGCCAGTACTGAGGGAGCCCCACACTGTCAGAGGGTCAGTCCTGAGGGAGTGCCGCACTGTCAGAGGGTCAGTACTGAGGGAGTGCTGCACTGTCAGAGGGTCAGTCCTGAGGGAGCCCCACACTGTCAGAGGGTCAGTCCTGAGGGAGTGCCGCACTGTCAGAGGGTCAGTACTGAGGGAGTGCCGCACTGTCAGAGGGTCAGTACTGAGGGAGTGCCGCACTGTCGGAGGGTCAGTACTGAGGGAGTGGCGCACTGTCAGAGGGTCAGTGCTGAGGGAGTGCTGCACTGTCAGAGGGTCAGTACTGAGGGAGTGCCGCACTGTCAGAGGGTCAGTACTGAGGGAGCCCCACACTGTCAGAGGGTCAGTCCTGAGGGTGTGCTGCACTGTCAGAGGGTCAGTACTGAGGGAGTGCTGCACTGTCAGAGGGTCAGTACTGAGGGAGTGCCGCACTGTCAGAGGGTCAGTACTGAGGGAGTGCTGCACTGTCAGAGGGTCAGTACTGAGCGAGTGCTGCACTGTCAGAGGGTCAGTACTGAGGGAGTGCTACACTGTCAGAGGGTCAGTACTGAGGGAGTGCCGCACTGTCAGAGGGTCAGTACTGAGGGAGTGCCGCACTGTCAGAGGGTCAGTACTGAGGGAGCCCCACACTGTCAGAGGGTCAGTCCTGAGGGAGCCCCACACTGTCAGAGGGTCAGTCCTGAGGGTGTGCTGCACTGTCAGAGTGTCAGTACTGAGGGAGTGCCGCTCTGTCACAGGGCCAGTACTGAAGGAGCCCCACACTGTCATAGGGTCAGTACTGAGGGAGTGCTGCACTGTCAGAGGGTCAGTACTGAGGAAGTGCTCCACTGTCAGAGGGACAGTACTGAGGGAGTGCTGCACTGTCCGAGGGTCAGTACTGAGGGAGTGACGCACTGTCAGAGGGCCAGTACTGAGGGAGTGCCGCACTGTCAGAGGGTCAGTCCTGAGGGAGTGCCGCACTGTCAGAAGGTCAGTACTGAGGGAGTGCCGCACTGTCAGAGGGTCAGTTCTGAGGGAGTGCCGCACTGTCAGAGGGTCAGTACTGAGGGGGTGCCGCACTGTCGGAGGGTCAGTACTGAGGGAGTGGCGCACTGTCAGAGGGTCAGTGCTGAGGGAGTGCTGCACTGTCAGAGGGTCAGTACTGAGGGAGTGCTGCACTGTCAGAGGGTCAGTACTGAGGGAGCCCCACACTGTCAGAGGGTCAGTCCTGAGGGTGTGCTGCACTGTCAGAGGGTCAGTACTGAGGGAGTGCTGCACTGTCAGAGGGTCAGTACTGAGGGAGTGCTGCACTGTCAGAGGGTCAGTACTGAGGGAGCCCCACACTGTCAGAGGGTCAGTCCTGAGGGAGCCCCACACTGTCAGAGGGTCAGTCCTGAGGGTGTGCTGCACTGTCAGAGTGTCAGTACTGAGGGAGTGCCGCTCTGTCACAGGGCCAGTACTGAAGGAGCCCCACACTGTCATAGGGTCAGTACTGAGGAAGTGCTCCACTGTCAGAGGGACAGTACTGAGGGAGTGCTGCACTGTCCGAGGGTCAGTACTGAGGGAGTGCCGCACTGTCAGAGGGTCAGTACTGAGGGAGTGCCGCACTGTCAGAGGGTCAGTACTGAGGGAGTGCCGCACTGTCAGAGGTTCAGTACTGAGGGAGTGCCGCACTGTCAGAGGGTCAGTACTGAGGGAGTGCTGCACTGTCCGAGGGTCAGTACTGAGGGAGTGCCGCACTGTCAGAGGGTCAGTACTGAGGGAGTGCCGCACTGTCAGAGGGTCAGTAATGAGGGAGTGCCGCACTGTCAGAGGGTCAGTACTGAAGGAGCGCTGCACTGTCAGAGGGTCAGTAATGAGAGAGTGCCGCACTGTCAGAGGGTCAGTACTGAAGGAGCGCTGCACTGTCAGAGGGTCAGTAATGAGAGAGTGCCGCACTGTCAGAGGGTCAGTACTGAGGGAGTGCTGCACTGTCAGAGGGTCAGTACTGAGGGGGTGCTGCACTGTCAGAGGGTCAGTACTGAGGGAGTGCTGCACTGTCAGAGGGTCAGTATTGAGGGAGTGCTGCACTGTCAGAGGGTCAGTATTGAGGGAGTGCTGCACTGTCAGAGGGTCAGTATTGAGGGAGTGCTGCATTGTTGGTGGTGACATCCTTCGGTTGATTTGGTATCCCGGGTTTCCATCTTTTTGGCTGGATGAGAAAGGATCTGATGACAGTATTTTGAAGAAGTTGGGGAGTTATCCAGACCTGGATTCGCCCACAAGTCATCTTTTTGAGTCTGAGTGTGTTTCCTCTTGGTAAACCCACACTTAGAAAGTGGTGTCATCAGTGGGCAGCTGAACCCATTGGTAGACCGGTTCCTCAATGATAGCTGCGCTAATTGTAAATGGATACCCCAAGCTCTAAATGAGCTTGAGGCTCCCCACTACCCACACGCAGACAATGCCACTCCCCACAGATATGGGCATTAACCCCCCCCCCCCAACCCGCTATGCGGTCACTGAGGGTTCCCCTTCCAGGCCCCCCTTTCAGGCTCCCCTTCCACCCAACCTTTATGACGCTCATTTATAAAATGGAGACTAGAACGATGCACAATTCTCCGAGTTTGAAGCTTGTATGACCAAATATTGATTTACCAGATTAATTGCTTCAAAAGTTCTTTAATTGTACAAAGGTGTTCATGATTCATAACTGCTTATGTTGGCAATTTTATTTCTGCTTATTGGGAGCGACGAGTTTAACTAGGTGAAGGAGTATATGGAACAGCAATATTAATTTATAGGAGGAACTTCTAATCCTGTGGAAACGCAAGACAGATTTGTTGTCAGGTTTAATACTTGGGGTATAGTACCTGCTGGAAATGTAACTCAATGCACTGCGAAGTGAGTCTGAAACGGGTAGCTGGGCGCTTGTGTGATCTTCACAATGGAATTCTTTCCCGACAGCACTTAGCACAATGATGTTGGCAACTCCTTGTTTTCAGGGGACTTGACATGTGAGATATAATTACAATCTGATGGGATTTCACCAGGTTACTGATTATGGCTGCCAATTAAAATTTAATGCCGAAACGTGGCGGGGCAGCAAGGCAGCAGAATTTGTTTATAAAGAAGGGGGGAATCTGCCATTCACCATTTGAAGAACTAAAGAAATTAATCCACAGAGTAAAAAAAAATTCTCCAAGCTGGAAAAGGACATGCAAAGCTGCAGCAGACAGAATATAAATGAGGAGATAAAATGATAATTAGGCTCAGTTTAATTGCTGTAATTAAAAATTATATATTATTTAATTTAAAGTACAATAAAATGTAATGTTAAGGATCAATTATTAATGTTTATTAGATGCTGCCTTACCCATTAAACTTGCAACAACCTATTGGAGTACGTTTGATTAAGCAAACCTATTGGAATAAGTTTTAAAACTGATATTGCCAGCACAATGATTCTGTCACTTCAAGTAAGAAGCTTGACAACCTTTCAGCATTTTCTATTGGAGGTGGAGGCGATGTGTCAGGGTTCACTGACTTCCATATGCAAATTGATGATAACCACCAGCCCATGGGAAAGTTCCAAATCAGGAATACAGATTCATAAAACTACTACTTTTAGCTCAAAACAGTATTAATAAAGAATTGAAATATTGATTTTTCTATTAACCATAATTCTAAAATATTAAAAAGCTCTGCACGTGTGTGCTTTACGTTCTCTGTTTTAATAGAACAGGTACACATACAGGATGGATTATATGCTGTCAAATTTTCTGCAAACTCACTGGTGCGCTTACCCAGTGAACAGGTATGCCGTACAACAACAACCTGCATTTCTGAAGCATCTTTAATGTGGTAAAATGGGCCTCTTCACAGAAACGTTGTGAGTCAAAATTTGATGCTGAGACACATATGGAGTCATTAGGACAAGAGAACAAATAGTATTAAGAAGTGTCCAGTGAGAGTAAGGTGAGGAGGTAGCACGATGGTTAGGTTTGAAGAATGGATTCCAGAGTTTCGGGCCCAGGGCTGAAGGCATGGCCGCTGACGGTGAAATAATGAACATTAGGGCAACCACAATTAGGTGAGTGCCAATATCTTAGAAGGGGCTGGAGCAGATTTGAGAGAAAGAGAGGGGCAAGGCCTTGCAGGGATTTGAAAGTGAGGGTGAGGATTTTCAAATCAATCTGTTGCTCAACAAGAATTCAACATTATCAGTGAACACAAGGGTGATTGAGGAAGTTAGACATCGATGGGATGGCATGGTAGCGCAGTGGTTAGCACTGCTGCCTCACGGCTCCGAGGACCCGGGTTGGATCCCGGCCCCGGGTCACTGTCCGTGTGGAGTTTACACATTCTCCCCGTGTCTGCGTGGGTCTCACCCCTACAACCAAAAAAGATGTGCAGGGTCGGTGGATTAGCCATTCTAAATTACTCCTTAATTAGAAAAAAAAGAATTGGGCACTCTAAATTTATTTTAAAAATAGTTTGGGTGGGCTAAACATTACAGAAGGTGGTCGGTGAGATCATTGGAATAGTTACAGCATTGGTATGAATGAGGGTTTCAACAACAGGTGAACTGAGCAGAGTGGATTTGGGTGTAAATAAGAAAGTGGACACAGGAAGTGTTGATGTTGGAGAGGAAATGGGATTTAAAACTCAGCTCAGAATCAAAAAGGATACCGAACATGTGAACTGTCTCATTTAGTCTTAGTCTCCAGGGAGAGAGATGGAGTTGGTGGTTAGGGCATTGGAGAGAGATGGAGTTGGTGGTTAGGGCGTTGGAGAGAGATGGAGTTGGTGGTTAGGGCATTGGAGAGAGATGGAGTTGGTGGTTAGGGCATTGGAGAGAGATGGAGTTGGTGGTTAGGGCATTGGAGAGAGATGGAGTTGGTGGTTAGGGCATTGGAGAGAGATGGAGTTGGTGGTTAGGGCATTGGAGAGAGATGGAGTTGGTGGTTAGGGCATTGGAGAGAGATGGAGTTGGTGGTTAGGGCATTGGAGAGAGATGGAGTTGGTGGTTAGGGCTTTGGAGTCTGAGGCCTGTGGATAATGTCCATCTTCTGCCCAATAATAAACTGGGAAGAATTTTGAAAAGTTTCCGATTATAAATTCCTGAAGTGTGTCCAGTTAGTTGGGCACGTGTAGAACATACAAGCCTCAGTGCTCTTGTCTACTGAAATTAAAATAAAATTGGCTCGAATTCCTGCTCCGGATCAAAATGGCCCTGAATGGACGTAAAAGGTCTATGTGTGCTTCAAACATGCCAACAGGAAACAGGCAACCTCTCCCGATACATGCCAATTTCTGGGAATTCCTGCCTTTCCAAAATGCATCCCAAGTTGGGTTGTGGAACCTCCATAAGTGCTCTCAGTTTGGCTCCTCGTTAGTCACCAGGCAGCCCCAGTGTTGACAAGACTCAGGAATTTGGCACGAGGAGCAAACAGCCCAAAGGGAGTCAGGAACCGCAGCAGTAATGTTACCAGCCACCTCGCCACTGACTGCAATGAGAAATATCACATTATCCTGACAAATTGACAGCTGGAACCGGATATTGCAGTTTTCATAAAAGGAGCTATTACAGTGAAGTCCTCCATTCAATTATACAGATAAATGAAAAATCATATGTGGTTTTTGTGCAGCCGCATAGAGATATGGGAACCATAGCATGATTGTAGCTGATACTACTGCTGCTGAAGCATGCAATCTGAAAATCAGCAATTATTGATAACATGAAGGCCGCTGGAAGCTGTTTGATGTATTTTTGACATAAATAAATGACGTTCCGTTAGTCCTTTGATTCTGTCATTCCTAACATCAATTCTCACCCAGCGATAATTGTAAATGGTATCTGTCAGTGCATTGGACCATTAGCAGGTCCCTGGTTAATAATTCAGTAGAAGTTACCTCTAATAATTTTAGTTGAAACATAAGACTATTTAAGGGATTGCTTGAGCCATATCAATCAATTACTGCTTGTATTTCAATGCACTTTCTGAAATGACATCCGATTCTATTAGAATCCCTCTCTCCGCTAAGGCAGTTCTGATGAAAGTGAGTAACACAAAGTATTGTGGATAACAGCACAATTTCAACCTTGTTCTAAAACTGATTGAACCCATATTTATATAAAAAAAACACAAACATAAAGTGAGCCAAAGATTTCAAAGAAAATTCTCTCTGAACTCTCAATAATCAAAGTGTTTAGATATCAGCATTGGAGCCTTGCAGCAGCAAAGAGCTGCCAAAACTGGAATTGTCAAACAGCTTTAACTTTACTTAGTGAGCAAATGCCAGGATTTACAAAGGCTTAAATAAATACTGGCTCATCCGTGACCCTTCATATCCTTGTGATCTCCCTTTATTGCTTCAAAAATTAAAATGCTATTTAAAGCAGAAAGCTCAGAATGGCTGATTCAGTGTAAGGACCTGCTCTCCATGGCATTCAGCACGCAAGTGCAAACTTAAATGTAAATAATCTAATACCACAAAGCTTCACTTTGAATAAAATGTGTTTTGGACACTCTGTTAACAATTAATTTTAGTATTTCAAAATGGAATTCATAGGCTAAATTATATACCAAATACGTGGGCCGGATTCTCCATTGACCGACGCTGAAATCGGGCGGAGAATCGGTCATAAAGCTGATATCATGGCCAGCACTGTTTTCACATCAAATCCCAATTCTCCGGTGCCTCGACAGCGACGTCAATGCGTTCCACTCCACACGTACAGTAAACTCCGTTTGTATATCATTAGCGGGCCTGACCCGGTATTCTCCGGAGCCTGCACTGGGCGCATTCCTGATGGCGAGGTTCACTTTAACATCGGGAATCAGGCACCGTGGCTGCTGAAGGGGACGGAGGAGGTCGGACACGGAGAGGTGCGACCATGGGCTGCAGTTCCGGACACTGGCAGGGCAGACTGGGGATGGGGCACAGCGGGGTGGGGTGTGAGGTGGGGCCGGGGTGATCACCCCCACGGGACCGGAGTGGTGTCCAAGACAAGGACAGCAATTGCCATGGTCTGTAAGGCAGCCATCTTGCTGTGCACCCACTGACCACCAACCCTGGCCTCTGGTTCTGCAGCGTGACACCGGCTGTATGGGTGCACCCACACCCCCAAGCCCGCACCCTAGCCGCTACTCTCCCACCCACTACTTTAGCATCCGAACCCCACCCTCCACCCACCACACCTGCAACCCACCCTCCACCATACCACCCACCAACCCTACCCAACTTCCACCTGTCATGTGAGAGTACCTTTAAGAAATGGATGTTTAAGCAATGTACCTTTAAGAAATGAGGCAGATCATATTACTGAAGTGATGTCAGAGGGTGGGGGGAAGCTGAGCTGAGCTGAGCTCACTTCTGTTTTTGGTTTCAGTTTTGAGAAAAAGAGCGTGGGTGTGTCTGTGTTTGCAGTGAGCTGGATCTGCTGTGATCTCTGCCAGGAAAGACTATCTCTGAATCATTTGGGTGATTTAAACTCATAACAGTAATGTCTTTAACCTGATGTGTTTCTCTTTCAAGGTGTTTAAGTCGTTTGGCGGTTTGAAGGAACATTTTGAGGGATTATTTAGTGTTGTATTATTTTCAGGGTTATCTTTGAAGTAAGGGGTGTTAAGGGATCTAATGTTTATTTCAAAAGATTAAGTTGAATTCATGGAAAAAAAGTTGTTTTGTGTTTTAAAACCCACGTGTCCATAATTGTAATACCGCACCTGGGGAACAAGCCGCGTGCTTCAAAAGCAACAATACATTAAAGGGAGAGGTTGGTTGAACTCCATGATACAATTTGGGGTACTGACACGCCCGTCGGCGAGGCACCATGCAGCCCATCCAAGGGCAACGCCTACAGTAGCCGCGAAAGTGGTGCGCCGGACAGAGTCGATGGTGTGCACCACTGGCAAGGGCAGAGCCTTGCAATGGTATCCCTGGCAGCAGGGACGGGTGCCATGGTCAGGGCTCCCCATGATCCTGGGCACTGATGGGGCCAGTGGTGCGAATATGGGGTAGGAGGGGGGTCTGCAGTGGCAGCCAAGGCCAACGTGTAGCCCAGTGGACCTGGTTGGGATCGGGCTGGGGGGGGGGGGGGGGGTACGCACCATGCTAACATGTCGGCCTTTCACCCCCTGCAGACAATGGATATCGGAATACAACCAGCAATGGGCCTTCCTGCTGGTCGCCGCAGCCCTGGGGGGTGCCCTGCGGCTGTACGAGCTGGAGCTGCTCGAGGAGGAGGAAGCTGCAGCAGCAGAACGGTAAGCATCAGACTGGGCAGCAGCAGAGTGGGCACCAACGGAGTGGGCAGGAGGGGGCAGCAGGGGAGTGGGCAGCAGCGGAGAGGGCAGCAGCGGAGCGGGCAGCAGCGGGCAGCAGGGGAGCGGGCAGCAGCGGAGCGGGCAGCAGGGGAGCGGGCAGCAGCGGAGCGGGCAGCAGGGGAGCGGGCAGCAGTGGAGCGGGCAGCAGAGGAGCGGGCAGCAGGGGAGTGGGCAGCAACGGAGCGGGCAGCAGCGGAGCGGCAGCAGCAGAGGAACACGAGACAGCTTGTGAAGATGGAGAGCCCGCCGCCCAACAGGCCGAGGAGGAGGTGCAAAGGTGGCTCTGCATGAGGCCCCATGTGTACCAGCAGCGCCTGTCATTCGAGGACCTGCCGGACCGGGCAAACCGTCGATGACAGCGGCTGAGCAGGGAGACAGTGCGACATATCTTCTGGATCATGATACACTTGGCACTGCGGGGGGTATGGGTCAGCACCTGGGGTTCCGGCCGTGGCTGGAGTTGGGGAGGGGACACCGGAAATGCTGCACGTCACCAGCACATCCTGCAAGACACAAGACAGGACGCATGATTAGACCACACAGAGGGGGAGTGGGGGTGGTGGTGGGTGGCGGTGTAGGGGGGGGGGGAGGTATATAAGAACCATGGGGAGCTAGAACTCAGTGAGGTCTCATGTGTCCAGTGGGGGTTAGTGCCAAGGGCACAGTGCTGCCAACTCACCCTGGCCACACTGAGGAAGTTGTGCAGTTTCTTTTGCATTGCTGGCCAGTCTGGACAGTGTTGCCCCCGGCATTGACCACCTCCTGGGCCGGCGAATGGCGGCGGCTGGCAGCTTCCTTTCTGGGCCAAGGTACATGGCCAACTGCCTCTCCTGCACGGCATCTAGCAACGTCTCCAGTTCAGCATTGGCAAATCTCAGTGCCGCGCGTTTTGCTGCCACCTTGTTGGCTGGGTTGGTGTGTGTGGGGAGTGCAGTGTGTGTGTGGGGAGTGCAGTGTGTGTGGGGAGTGCAGTGTGTGTGTGGGGAGTGCAGTGTGTGTGGGGAGTGCAGTGTGTGCGGGGGGAGTGCAGTGTGTGTGGGGAGTGCAGTGTGTGCGGGGAGTGCAGTGTGTGTGTGGGGAGTGCAGTGTGTGTGTGGGGAGTGCAGTGTGTGTGTGGGGAGTGCAGTGTGGTGGGAGTGCAGTATGTGGGGAGTGCAGTGTGTGGGGGGAGTGCAGTGTGTGTGGGGAGTGCAGTGTGTGGGGGGAGTGCAGTGTATACGGGGAGTGCAGTGTGTGTGTGGGGAGTGCAGTGTGTGTGTGGGGAGTGCAGTGTGGTGGGAGTGCAGTATGTGGGGAGTGCAGTGTGTGTGGGGAGTGCAGTGTGTGTGGGGAGTGCAGTGTGTGTGGGGAGTGCAGTGTGTGTGGGGGGAATGCAGTGTGTGTGGGGAGTGCAGTGTGTACGGGGAGTGCAGTGTGTGTGGGGGGAGTGCAGTGTGTGCGGGGGAAGTGCAGTGTGTGCGGGGAGTGCAGTGTGTGTGGGGAGTGCAGTGTGTGTGGGGAGTGCAGTGTGTGTGGGGAGTGCAGTGTGTGTGGGGAGTGCAGTGTGTGTGGGGAGTGCAGTGTGTGTGTGGGGAGTGCAGTGTGGTGGGAGTGCAGTGTGTGTGGGGAGTGCAGTGTGTGTGGGGAGTGCAGTGTGTGTGGGGAGTGCAGTGTGTGGGGGGAGTGCAGTGTGGTGGGAGTGCAGTATGTGGGGAGTGCAGTGTGTGTGGGGAGTGCAGTGTGTGTGGGGAGTGCACTGTGTGTGGGGAGTGCAGTGTGTGTGGGGAGTGCAGTGTGTGGGGGGAGTGCAGTGTGTGTGGGGAGTGCAGTGTGTGTGGGGAGTGCAGTGTGTGTGGGGAGTGCAGTGTGTGTGGGGAGTGCACTGTGTGTGGGGAGTGCAGAGTGTGTGGGGAGTGCAGTGTGTGGGGGGAGTGCAGTGTGTGTGGGGAGTGCAGTGTGTGTGGGGAGTGCAGTGTGTGTGTGGGGAGTGCAGTGTGGTGGGAGTGCAGTGTGTGTGGGGAGTGCAGTGTGTGTGGGGAGTGCAGTGTGTGGGGGGAGTGCAGTGTGGTGGGAGTGCAGTATGTGGGGAGTGCAGTGTGTGTGGGGAGTGCAGTGTGTGTGGGGAGTGCACTGTGTGTGGGGAGTGCAGTGTGTGTGGGGAGTGCAGTGTGTGGGGGGGAGTGCAGTGTGTGTGGGGAGTGCAGTGTGTGTGGGGAGTGCAGTGTGTGTGGGGAGTGCAGTGTGTGTGGGGAGTGCACTGTGTGTGGGGAGTGCAGAGTGTGTGGGGAGTGCAGTGTGTGGGGGGAGTGCAGTGTGTGTGGGGAGTGCAGTGTGTGGGGGAGTGCAGTGTGTGGGGGGAGTGCAGTGTGTGTGCGGGGAGTGCAGTGTGTGTGGGGGAGTGCAGTGTGTGTGTGGGGAGTGCAGTGTGTGTGTGGGGAGTGCAGTGTGTGTGGGGAGTGCAGTGTGTGTGGGGAGTGCAGTGTGTGTGTGGGGAGTGCAGTGTGTGCGGGGAGTGCAGTGTGTGTGGGGAGTGCAGTGTGTGTGTGGGGAGTGCAGTGTGTGCGGGGAGTGCAGTGTGTGTGTGGGGAGTGCAGTGTGTGTGGGGAGTGCAGTGTGTGCGGGGGGAGTGCAGTGTGTGTGGGGAGTGCAGTGTGTGTGGGGAGTGCAGTGTGTGTGGGGAGTGCAGTGTGTGTGGGGAGCTATGATGTGGAGATGCCGGCGTTGGACTGGGGTGAGCACAGTAAGAAGTCTTACAACACCAGGTTAAAGTCCAACAGGTTTGATTCAAACACGAGCTTTCGGAGCGCAGCTCCTTCCTCAGGTGAATGGCGAGGTATGTTCCAGAAACATTTATATAGACAAAGTCAGAGATGCTGGACAATGCTTGGAATTCGAGCATTTGCAGGTAATCAAATCATTACAGATCCAGGGAGAGGGATAATCACAGGTTAAAGAGGTGTAAATTGTCTCAAGCCCGAACAGTTAGACCATAAGACCATAAGACATAGGAGTGGAAGTAAGGCCAATCGGCCCATCGAGTCCACTCCGCCATTCAATCATGGCTGATGGGCATTTCAACTCCACCTACCAGCATTCTCCCCGTAGCCCTTAATTCCTCGCGACAGTTGGTAGGATTTCCCAAGCCCAGGCCAGATGGTGGGGGGTGGATGTAATGCGACATGAATCCAAGATCCCGGTTGAGGCCGCACTCATGTGTGCGGAACTTGGCTATAAGTTTTTGCTCGGCAATTCTGCGTTGTCGCGCGTCCTGAAGGCCGCCTTGGAGAACGCTTACCCGGAGATCAGAGGCTGAATGCCCTTGACTGCTGCAGTGTTCCCCAACTGGAAGGGAACATTCCTGCCTGGCGATTGTTGCAACATCTTCTTTGCAGCCTCCAACACATCATCGATGAAGATGAACATCTTGCCAAGGTCATCCCCACACCCCCACTACTTGCCTTCAAACAACCGCGCAACCTCAAACAAACCATTGTTTGCAGCAAATTACCCAGCCTTCAGAACAGCGACCACGACACCACACAACCCTGCCATGGCAATCTCTGCAAGACATGGCAGATCATCGACTTGGATACCACCATTACACGTGGTAACACCACCCACCAGGTACGCGGCACATACTCGTGCGACTCTGCCAATGTAGTCTACCTCTTACGCTGCAGGAAAGGATGCCCCGAAGCGTGGTACATTGGCGAGACCATGCAGACACTGCGACAACGAATGAACGGGCATCGCGTGACAATCACCAGGCAGGAATGTTCCCTTCCAGTCGGGGAACACTTCAGCAGTCAAGGGCATTCAGCCTCGGATCTCCGGGTAAGCGTTCTCCAAGGCGGCCTTCAGGACATGCGACAACGCAGAATCGCTGAGCAGAGACTTATAGCCAAGTTCCGCACGCATGAGTGCGGCCTCAACCGGGACCTGGGATTCATGTCACATTACATCCACCCCCCACCATCAGGTCTGGACTTGCAAAACCCTACCAACTGTTCGGGCTTGAGACAATTTACACCTCTTTAACCTGGGGTTACCCCTATCTCTGGATCTGTAATGATTTGATTACCCGCAAATGCTCGCATTCCAAGCATTGTCCAGCATCTCTGACTTTGTCTATATAAATGTTTCTGGAACATACCTCGCCATGCACCTGAGTAAGGAGCTGCGCTCCGAAAGCTCGTGTTTGAATCAAACCTGTTGGACTTTAACCTGGTGTTGTAAGACTTCTTACTGTGTGTGGGGAGTGCAGTGTGTGTGGGGAGTGCAGTGTGTGTGTGGGGAGTGCAGTGTGTGTGTGGGGAGTGCAGTGTGTGGGGGGAGTGCAGTGTGTGTGGGGAGTGCAGTGTGTGTGTGGGGAGTGCAGTGTGTGTGGGGAGAGCAGTGTGTGGGGGGAGTGCAGTGTGTGTGGGGGTTGCAGTGTGTGTGGGGAGGGCAGTGTGTGGGGGGGGAGTGCAGTGTGTGTGGGGAGTGCAGTGGGTGTGGGGAGGGCAGTGTGTGTGCGGAGTGCAGTGTGTGTGGGGAGTGCAGTGTGTGTGGGGAGTGCAGTGTGTGTGTGGGGAGAGCAGTGTGTGTGGGGAGTGCAGTGTGTGGGGGGAGTACAGTGTGTGTGGGGAGTGAAGTGTGTGTGTGGGGAGTGCAGTGTGTGTGGGGAGTGCAGTGTGTGTGGGGAGTGCACTGTGTGTGGGGAGTGCAGTGTGTGTGGGGAGTGCAGTGTGTGGGGGGGGAGTGCAGTGTGTGTGGGGAGTGCAGTGTCTGTGGGGGGAGTGAAGTGTGTGTGGGAAGTGAAGTGTGTGTGGGGAGTGAAGTGTGTACGGGGAGTGCAGTGTGTGTGGGGAGTGCAGTGTGTGTGGGGAGTGCAGTGTGTGCGGGGAGTGCAGTGTGTGTGGGGAGTGCAGTGTGTGCGGGGGGAGTGCAGTGTGTGTGCGGAGTGCAGTGTGTGTGGGGGGAGTGCAGTGTGTGTGGGGAGTGCAGTGTGTGTGGGGAGTGCAGTGTGTGTGGGGAGTGCAGTGTGTGCGGGGGGAGTGCAGTGTGTGTGTGGGGAGTGCAGTGTGTGTGGGGAGTGCAGTGTGTGTGGGGAGTGCAGTGTGTGCGGGGAGTGCAGTGTGTGTGGGGAGTGAAGTGTGTGTGGGGAGTGCAGTGTGTGTGCGGAGTGCAGTGTGTGTGGGGAGTGCAGTGTGTGTGGGGAGTGCAGTGTGTGTGGGGAGTGCAGTGTGTGTGGGGAGTGCAGTGTGTGTGGGGGGAGTACAGTGTGTGTGAGGAGTGAAATGTGTGTGTGGGGAGTGCAGTGTGTGTGGGGAGTGCAGTGTGTGTGGGGGGAGTGCAGTGTGTGCGGGGGGAGTGCAGTGTGTGTGGGGAGTGCAGTGTGTGCGGGGAGTGCAGTGTGTGTGGGGAGTGCAGTGTGTGGGGGGAGTGCAGTGTGTGGGGGGAGTGCAGTGTGTGGGGGGAGTGCAGTGTGTGTGGGGAGTGCAGTGTGTGTGGGGAGTGCAGTGTGTGTGGGGAGTGCAGTGTGTGGGGGGAGTGCAGTGTGTGTGGGGAGTGCAGTGTGTGGGGGGAGGGCAGTGTGTGTGGGGGGAGTAGTGTGTGTGAGGAGTGCAGTGTGTGTGGGGGGAGTGCAGTGTGTGTGGGGGGAGTGCAGTGTGTGTGGGGAGTGCAGTGTGTGTGGGGGGAGTACAGTGTGTGTGAGGAGTGAAATGTGTGTGTGGGGAGTGCAGTGTGTGTGGGGAGTGCAGTGTGTGTGGGGAGTGCTGTGTGTGCGGGGAGTGCAGTGTGTGTGGGGAGTGCAGTGTGTGTGTGGGGAGTGCAGTGTGTGTGGGGAGTGCAGTGTGTGGGGGGAGTGCAGTGTGTGTGGGGAGTGCAGTGTGTGTGGGGAGTGCAGTGTGTGTGGGGGGAGTACAGTGTGTGTGAGGAGTGCAGTGTGTGTGGGGGGAGTGCAGTGTGTGTGGGGAGTGCAGTGTGTGGGGGGAGTGCAGTGTGTGTGGGGAGTGCAGTGTGTGTGGGGGGAGGGCAGTGTGTGGGGGGAGGGCAGTGTGTGGGGGGAGGGCAGTGTGTGTGGGGAGTGCAGTGTGTGGGGGAGGGCAGCGTGTAGGGGGAGTGCAGTGTTTGTGGGGAGTGCAGTGTGTGTGGGGAGTGCAGTGTTTGTGGGGAGTGCAGTGTGTGTGGGGAGTGCAGTGTGTGTGGGGAATGCAGTGTGTGGGGGGAGGGCAGTGTGTGGGGAGTGCAGTGTGTGTGGGGAGTGCAGTGTGTGTGTGGGGAGTGCAGTGTGTGTGTGGGGAGTGCAGTGTGTGTGGGGAGTGCAGTGTGGGGGGAGGGCAGTGTGTGGGGGGAGTGCAGTGTGTGTGGGAAGTGCAGTGTGTGGGGAGAGCAGTGTGTGTGGGGGGAGTGAAGTGTGTGTGGGGAGTGCAGTGTGTGTGTGGGGGGAGTGAAGTGTGTGTGTGTGGGGAGTGAAGTGTGTGTGGGGAGTGCAGTGTGTGGGGGGAGTGAAGTGTGTGTGGGGAGTGAAGTGTGTGTGTGGGGAGTGCAGTGTGTGTGTGGGGAGTGCAGTGTGTGTGGGGAGTGCAGTGAGTGTGGGGAGTGCAGTGTATGGGGGGGAGTGCAGTGTGCGTGGGGGGAGTGAAGTGTGTGTGGGGAGTGAAGTGTGTGTGTGGGGAGTGAAGTGTGTGTGGGGGGAGTGAAGTGTGTGTGTGGGGAGTGAAGTGTGTGTGGGGAATGAAGTGTGTGGGGGGGAGTGTAGTGTGTGTGTGTGGGGAGTGCAGTGTGTGGGGGGAGTGCAGTGTGCGTGGGGGGAGTGAAGTGTGTGTGTGGGGAGTGAAGTGTGTGTGGGGAATGAAGTGTGTGTGGGGAGTGAAGTGTGTGTGTGGGGAGTGAAGTGTGTGTGGGGAGTGCAGGGTGTGGGGGAGTGCAGTGTGTGTGTGGGGAGTGCAGTGTGTGCGGGGAGTGCAGTGTGTGTGTGGGGAGTGCAGTATGTGGGGGGAGTGCAGTGTGTGTGTGGGGAGTGCAGTGTGTGTGTGGGGAGTGCAGTGTGTGTGGGGAGTGCAGTGTGTGTGTGGGGAGTGCAGTGTGTGGGGGGAGTGCAGTGTGTGTGGGGGTGCGTGGGGGGAGTGAAGTGTGTGTGGGGAGTGAAGTGTGTGTGGGGAGTGAAGTGTGTGTGGGGAGTGAAGTGTGTGTGGGGAGTGAAGTGTGTGTGGGGAGTGAAGTGTGTACATGCCGCTGCAGCTTGTTAACCTCCTGAGTGTGAATCGTAAATCCGGCGAATCCTGCCCCATTTTCCATTGGCATTGATTTTGTTCCACATGACACTGGCGCCCCTTAACGGTCCTTGAATCGGTCCAGTTTTGCTGTCGAACTTCACTAATCCTACGTCGGCATCAATGTTTAGGACGGGTTTCTCCATTGCCCAACAATCGTATTGAGTGATCGGGTGGAGAATCCACGTTTGCGACCCAATCCGGGCTGGTACCGTTTATCGGATGCTCCACCCGCGATGGGCCGAGTTCCCGATCGCGTGGGCCGCGACGTGGCAGCTGCAGACTGTGCCCAGCGCTGTAACAGGAGACATGCTGCTGGCAGGGGGTGGGGGCTTCATCGAGGGCTGCGGGGACTGGTGGGGGTGTCCAAGGGGCAGCGAGGGTGGCCAGGGTGGCCGAGTCTGCAGGCAGCCTGCGCCATGTTGTAAGGTCCAATTCTGCAGATCGTTGCCGTGAACATGCACAGGAAGTATTCCAAGCTGCTATTTTTTCTACTGTGTCATAGCCACATGCCTGAGGTCAGATGACACTGGTATTTTATTTTGCCAATATTTCCCATTATCTGCTATTGGAAGATTCAATAGTAACATTCAGAAGAAATTGGATAAACATTTAAAGTAAACACAGTTGCAGGGTTATGGGGGATGACCAAAGGGACTGGGATCAATTAGATAACTGTCAATGAGCTGGTGCTGGTTTGATGGACCAAATGATCTCTTTCTACATTGTACCATGTTACGATTCTCTGCGAATAGTCAGTGTGATTCACATTGCTGCTATGATGCTGAACTGTCTGGGAAAACATTAATTTTTTCCATTGAATTATCCAGAAATCTATTCCTTTTTTTTCCTCTTGCTTGTTCATTTTCTATTTCTCTTGGCTTCAGGTAAATCTGTCACTGGTTAGATGTACAGGATACAGGAATTTCTATTGCTGCTTTCACAAATTTCAAGCGCACATTTAGTACTCTCCTTTGCAAAGGAGTCTCCATCAAGCTTTCTTCATCACCATATCTCAAAGATTTGACTTTTTTCTCAATCCGTGTACCATGTCATAATTTTCAACATCGAAGTTCGACAGCAAAGTTGCCACCCAGGTTGATAGGGTTGTGAAGAAGGCCTATGGTGTGATGGCCTTTATTGGTAGAGGGATTGAGTTCCGGAGCCATGAGGTCATGTTGCAGTTGTACAAAACTCTAGTACGGCCGCATTTGGAGTATTGCGTACAGTTCTGGTCGCCTCATTATAGGAAGGACGTGGAAGCTTTGGAACAGGTGCAGAGGAGATTTACCAGGATGTTGCCTGGTATGGAGGGAAAATCTTATGAGGAAAGGCTGATGGACTTGAGGTTGTTTTCGTTAGAGAGAAGAAGGTTAAGAGGTGACTTAATAGAGGCATACAAAATGATCAGAGGGTTAGATAGGGTGGACAGCGAGAGCCTTCTCCCGCGGATGGAGGTGGCTAGCACGAGGGGACATAGCCCTAAATTGAGGGGTAATAGATATAGGACAGAGGTCAGAGGTGGGTTTTTTATGCAAAGAGTGGTGAGGCCGTGGAATGCCCTACCTGCAACAGTAGTGAACTCGCCAACATTGAGGGCATTTAAAAGTTTATTGGATAAGCATATGGATGATAAGGGCATAGTGTAGGTTAGATGGCCTTTAGTTTTTTCCATGTCGGTGCAACATTGAGGGCCGAAGGGCCTGTACTGCGCTGTATCGCTCTATGCTCTATGTTCTCTGCTCAACACCTTCGTACCATTTAGAGCTCGCACCAGCCTGACCCTGATCTCTGCTCCACACTTGTTTTCCTCTGGGACTGAGGATCCCAAATGACAAATGCCATTGCCCAGTCCAAAACCCTCGCCATTTGTTTGTCTGTCTCTTCAAATTGATCCAATTGCAGCATTGTCATTGGTTTTGCTGCCTTGGAGTTTACTTTGAAGCCAAAACAGTTGCTTAACAATCTGCCACGGCAGTTCCAAATTGCTTTGCCATTTCCAATTCTCATTCATGTTGTTAAAGTTTCTGGTGTAGACTGATCTGTCACATTGAAAGATTGACAGTATTGCTTATAATTGCCTCAAAATATATTTTAAAAGGTAGGGGAGGCGAGTGCACCTTTCCCTTTCAATACTAAATTCTTCTACGTGATCTTTGGGTGTTGCCATGGTCACACAAGGGCTCTGGTGGTATGATTGGGGACGTCCACCTCTTTCTTTGCCTGTGTTTTAGGTTGTTAAATATTCAGTTATGTGAAGATGACTTTCTTTGTCTTCCTTTGGAATAATTTTCAGACAAAAAGCATTTCCTACTTATATCCCAAATGACAGCGCTCGAAAACCAGGGGACACCAAGTTCTTTGATTGTCTTTAACCCAGGTGTCATCCCCTGACACTCTCCGATGAAACCAGAGTTTCTGACAGCACAGATGTCGATCTATTTAAAATAAAATGATACTGTATATTTATACCCCTGTTAGTTAAGTTGTAAAGAGGCAGATGAGCTTGTGTTGAGTTATTTATATGTTCAAACATTGTGATTGAATGAGAAAGGTTATATTGATGATGACCTCATTTATTCCCTGGCAGCCCTTTGGGAATGACAGGAACAGCTTTGTGGTGATCTGTCTATTTGACCGCTTGGAGACTTGCAGGAAAATGGTTGTTGCAATAGTGATGTATCTATACAACATTACAGAAGGTCCTCAGTGCAGACGCAACTTCTGAATGGGCTTTTGTAATTTATTCAGGGACACTGACAAACATGATTAAGAGTTGTTCCGAGTATTTCAGACTCGAGAGGTTCATAAATCATATTTTGTCCTCTTCAAAGCTAAAAGCCAAAATGGGCCCTAATGTTCAGTTTTAATGAATGTGGCACCCACTGTTGAAGATCAGACAAGTCTGAAACCACTTTGTCGAAGTGACTGGTGTCAGGCATTAATCATTAGCTTCATAGATTCACACCATTGTTAGATATGATTTGTATCTCTGACAATTGATTGCTCAGAGTCAGCTATTACTTTAGAATTAGAATTAGAACAGTACAGCACAGAACAGGCCCTTCGGCCCTCGATGTTGTGCCGAACAATGATCACCCTACTTAAACCTACGTAACCCGTATACCCATAACCCAATAATCCCCCCATTAACCTTACACTACGGGCAATTTAGCATGGCCAATCCACCTAACCTGCACATCTTTGGACTGTGGGAGGAAACCGGAGCACCCGGAGGAAACCCACGCACACACAGGGAGGACGTGCAGACTCCACACAGACAGTGACCCAGCCGGGAATCGAACCTGGGACCCTGGAGCTGTGAAGCATTGATGCTAACCACCATGCTACCGTGAGGCCCCTATACTTCACTTAACTCTTTGCAGTCCATACTATTAGCATTATTATTGCGTTGAACTGGAATATTAAACCACAAGATCATACAATCGATAATACATTATACTCCTTTAATTCTCACACTCACATACTGTTTCACAGCTCTTGGGTGGGTTTCTCTGATCCCCCGCCGGGTCGGAGAATCGCCGAGGAGCGCCGTGAATCCAGCTCCTGCCGGCTGCCGGATTCTCCGGCGCGGGGTTTTGGCAAAGGCGGGAATCGCGGCGCGCTGGTCGGAGGCTGCTGGCAGCGCCCCCCCCCCCCCCCCCCGGCGAATCTCTGGCCCGCGATGGGCCGAGTGGCCGCCGGTTTTTGGCGGGTGCCGCCGGCGTAAATCACAACAGGTCCTTACCGGCGGGACCTGGCTGTACGGTCGGCCTGCAGAGTCCTCGGGGTGGGGGGGGGGGGGGGGATCTGGCCCCAGGAGGTGGCCCCATGGTGGCCTGGCCTGCGATCGGGGCGCACAGATCCGTGGGTAGCCCAGTGCCGTAGGGGCACTCTTTCCCTCCGCACCGGCCACTGTCAACCTCCGCCATGGCCGGTACAGGGAAGAACCCCCCTGTGCCTGCGCTGGGATGATGCCAGTACACGCTGGCACTCCAGCGCATGCCCCAACTCGCGCTGGCCAGCGGAGGCCCTTCGGCGCTGGTTGGCATGGCGCCAAGCCCTTCTGCGCCAAACGCTCCGGCGCTGGCCTAGCCCCTGAAGATGCGGAGGATTAGACGGCGGAGTGGCCCGCCCCGCTGGTTCGCGGAGAATCCCGCCCCTGAAGGTGCGGAGGATTAGACGGCGGAGTGGCCCGCCCCGCTGGTTCGCGGAGAATCCCGCCCTTGAAGGTGCGGAGGATTAGACGGCGGAGTGGCGCACCCCGCTGGTTCGCGGAGAATCCCGCCCCTGAAGGTGCGGAGGATTAGACGGCGGAGTGGCCCACCCCGCTGGTTCGCGGAGAATCCCGCCCCTGAAGATGCGGAGGATTAGACGGCGGAGTGGCCCACCCCGCTGGTTCGCGGAGAATCCCGCCCCTGATTACACAATAGAGAAATAACTGATGAAGATACCATTGGATTAAAAACAAGAGTTTCCAGATGTCCTGCTCAATATTCCTCCCTCACATACAACCAGTTAAAAGTAGTGGGCTGATTATTTATCCCTACTCTTTGTGGCATGTTGCTGATGCAGAAATGTTTCTGTTTGTCCCCAGGCTACAGTTAATTAAAAAGTGAATTGGTTCAACAAAATTTTAATATATAAAAGACACGATAAAAATGGATGGTAGATTACTTTTGGAATTGTGATCAATTCCTTTGTTCAGGACTGTTAACAGATACCATCTGGAAAGAGATTTATAGCCAATAATCAGCATACTTAATCAATCCAGACATAGAATTCATTATTGAACTTGAAACAAAAAATCCCCAGATAAGGATTGTCCATGGTCCAGTTAGTTCTGTCATTAATTCACTGAACAGTTTGAGTGGACATGCTTCATGATCTTGCGGCATTAAAATGGCCAGAGGGCAACTACGTTTCTGTGTTTGCATCATGGTACAACACTTTCCAGTTAATTCCATGTGGGCGTCACTGGTTAGACCAGCATTTATTGACCTTCCCAGTTGTCCTTCAGAAGGTGGTGGTGAGCCGCCTTCTTGAATCGCTGCAGTCTCTGATGTGTAGGTACACCCACAGTGCTGTTAGGGAAGGAGTTCCAGGTTATTGCCCCAGCGACAGTGAAGGAACGGCCGATATATTTCCCAGTCAGGGTGGTGAGTGACTTGGAGGGGAACCTCCAGGTGGTGGGGTTCCCAGGTATCTGCTGCTCTTCTAGATGGTAGTGGTCATGGGTTTAGAAGGAGCTGTCGAAGGAACCTTGGTGAGTTCCTGAAGTGCATCTTGTATATGATAGTATACACGGCTGCTACTGTGCGTCAGTGGAGGAGGGTTTAAAGGTTTGTGGAAGGGAAGCAATCAAGCGGGGCTGCTTTGTCCTGGATGGTGTTGAGCCTCATGAGTGTTGTTGGAGCTGCACTCACCCAGGCAAGTGGAGAGTATTCCATTATACTCCTTACATTACATTCATTACATTCCATTAGAGAAGAGGATGATCGGAGGAGACTTGATAATGAGCTCAAAATCATAAAGGGCCTAGACAGCGGAGATATGGAGAAACTGTTCTTGAAGGTGGAAGGGTTGAGAACCAGAGGACACCAATTTCACACAGAAAAATGTGAAGTGAGTGGGTTTAATTTTGCAGAGAAAGAGGTTAGGATCTGGAATGCATGGTCTGAAAGCTTGACCTTATTTTTCCAAATTTGTTGGGGAATGTGAAGGCCTCACAGAAAAGCCACCACGATGGAACCAAGAGGACAGGTCATTGCAAGCGGACAATTTAGTTGTGCGTGCGGAACTTTGTTGGAGGATCAGAATGGGAGAGTTGCTGCCAGGACTGGGCCAGTGTCCTCTCTCATAGACCGGCAGGATCGTCAGGGGAGAAAACATATTGACCATCTGGGGAGTAGAGAATCCAGCATTCCCAAAAAGGGGTAGGTGGACTTGATCCCATTACCAATGTACCATTTGCCGAGGTTGTGGTATTAGAACTGAGATCTTCTCATTGAGATTCATCAGGGCCACGGGGGAGGTGAAGAGGTCATCAATACTACCCCTGTTTGGGACTCCACCAATTTGCTTTGCATTTGCTAGAGACTCAGATGTTTCTAATCTGGAAGAGCCAAAACCTTGGCCAAACCCTCAGCACTTCCTTGTGCCATATCCCTCTATACCATCCTATCCATGTATTTGTCCAGATGTTTTTTAAATGCCGTTAATGTATCTGCTTCTACAACCTCCCCTGGCAACGCATTCCAGGCACTCACCACCCTCTGTATAAAAAGCCTGCCTCGTACATCTCCTCGAAACTTACCCCCACGGACCTCAAACCTATGCCCCCTGGTGACTGACCCCTCCACCCTGGGAAGTACTGCTTGTCTATTCACTCCACCCATGCCCCTCATAATCTTGTAGACCTCTATAGGTCACCCCTCAACCTCCGTTTTTTGATGAAAACAGTCTGTCTATTCAGCCTGTCCGCATAGTTACCACCCTCCAGACCAGGCAACATTCTGGTAAACCTTCTCCACACCCTTTCCAAAGCCTTCTCATCCTTCTGGTAGTGCGGCGACCAGAACTGTACGCAGTATTCCAAGTGCGGCCTTTCCCAGGTTCTATACAACTGTAGCATGGCTTGCCCCGTCCAATGAAGGCAAGCATTCCGTATGCTTTCTTGACTACCTTGTCCACCTTCAAAGATCTGTGGATGTCAGTTTCCACCTAAAAAGGGCTGTACAGTAGCACAGTGGTTAGCACTGTTGCTTCACAGAGCCAGGGTCCCACGTTAGATTCCCGGCTTGGGTCACTGTGTGGAGTCTGCACGTTCTCCCTGTGTCTGCGTGGGTTTCCTCCGGGTGCTCCAGTTTCCTCCCATACTCCAAAGATGTGCAGGATAGATAGGTTGGCCATGATAAATTACCCTGAGTGTCCTAAAAGGTTACATGGGGTTTCTGGGTTAGAGGACGAAGGTGTAGGCTGAAGTAGGGTGTTCTTTCCAAGAGCTGGGGCAGACTCAATGGGCCAAATGGCCTCCTTTTGCACTGTACATTCTATGACCTGCACGCCCAGATCCCTCTGACTTTCTATATTTCTCAGAGTTTTGCCATTTATGGTATATTTCCTCTCTATGTTAGACCTACCAAAATGCATTACCTCACATTTATCCAGATTAAACTCCATTTGCCATTTCTCTGCCCCAGTCTCCAACCTATCTATGTCCTGCTGTATCCTCTGACAACCCTCAACACTATCTGCCGCTCCACCAATCTTGGTGTCATCTGCGAGCTTACTAATCAGACCAGCAACATTTTCCTCCAAATTGTTTATGTATACTACAAACAACAGAGGTCCCAGCTCTGATCCCTGTGGAACACCACTAATCCCAACCTTCCATTCCGAAATACACCCTTCTCCCGGGTGGAACAAACCATTACAAAGGGACATAAATTTACGGTGAATGGTGGAAGATATAGGGGGGATGTCAGAGGTCGGTTCTTTACCCCGAGACTAGTGGGGGCATGGAATGCACTGCCTGTGGAAGTAGTTGAGTCGGAAACTGTGGTAGTATGATTAGGGGTATTACTGTACCTGGAAGTGTGAGCTGCCATTGGTGCAGAGGACTTGCTGCCCATTGGCCCAGGTATGTCATGTGCCTCTCAACCGATTGGCTGAGAGGTAGGTAGCTCCGCCTACGAGGCGGTGTATAAGACCCCGTGTACCCCGGCAGTCTGCCATTCTTCTGTACGTCTGCTGCTGGGTACACTTCTTGTGTATTAAAGCCTATCATTCGAACTTTATCTACGTTTCGTGTCCATTGATTGTGCATCAGAAACATTAGGGACCTTCAAGCAGCTATTGGATAGATACATGGATTACAGTAGAATGATAGGGTGTAGATTAATTTGTTCTTAATCCAGGACAAAAGTTTGGCACAACGTCATGGGCCGAAGGGCCTGTTCTGTGCTGTATTTTTCTATGTTCTATGTACTGCTACTCTTTGACGCCTGTGAACAAGCAAGTTCTGTATCCATCTTACCAACTCACCTCTGACCCCGTGTGACTTCACCTTTTGTACCAGTCTGTCATGAGGATCTATGTCAAATACTTTACTGAAGTCCATGTAAACAACATCCACCACCCTCCCCTCATCAATCATCTTTGTCACTTCCGAGGGACCTTAAGAGGGGAGGAATGTGATAGCGAGGTCCCTTTAAAGGGCGATGCATCACAGGCCGCATGGTGGGCCCTGAACATATGGGGATGGAGCATACAAATGTTAGTCTTTTAGGCGGGGGTTAGGCTATTGGGGTTTCGGTCAGAGGTAGCCCAGGAGTTGTAGGAACAAGACGTTTGTAGTAGTTGTGTTGTCCAGTGTATATAGTTCTTAGTTAATAACCCTCTGTTGTGTTTTCACATTACTTCCTCGCAATATAACAGTGTCGGTGCAGGAAGATTCTCAGTTTCTAAGGTGCACATGCACTATTTCAAAAGCTTTTTCAGATCAAAACTTTTGTAATTTAGTAAGAAACTGGCTATTTTGCACCAATGGACCAAACTATTAAAGTCCTTTTCTATTTTTTAATCTGCCTATCTATTAATGGAAGACTAGACACAATAATATTCATTGCTTTTGCAAATAATTCCATTTTTCGTTGTATTACTCAAAACTGTACGAGGCAACCAAGCCGTAATGTCTCAACAAATATTTCAGAACGGGAAGAAAAAATAAGAAGTTATTCTATTCTATCCCGCTGCTCAATTGGGCTCTTTAATGGAAGATTTTACATTTGTTGTTAGACAAAATGAATTTTAGCAGACCCGATGGGCCGAATGGCCTCCTTCTGCACTGTAAATTCTATGATTCTGTGATTAATCACCTTCACAATTAGTTTGCAGATTCTCAGGTTGAAAAACCTACTTTAACAGGAGGACCACATGAAAATTTCTGTCTCCCTCCCAATGTACTGATACCCACAGGGAACATCCTGCTCCATGAACAGCATTGTGAAATATTCTCACTGCCACACGACCTAAAAGAAAATCCCACACACGTATCTCGAATTCGATGATCTCTACTGCACACATGACAAACTAACGGCAGTCCCACCTCTCGATGTCTGTCCTCCTGGCTGACTGCTTGCTTCACACACAGAACACAAGGAACAGCTCAAATTGTGACTGTGGCCACCAACCCAGCTTGTCACACTCACCCTGAACTCCTGCCCAGGGAGACACATTCCCAAAGCCGGTGAATGGGTTGTCAATCTTGACATTGAACTTGAACTGCTTCGCCAGTCATGTGAATTTTTAAAGATGGAAATGTGGCCTTTCACCCAACCATTGCAGCTACAAGCACATTTTGCTGCAATTTTCCAGAGCTAAAGGGGTAATTTTCATTTTCCAACTGCAAGTTTCAGAAATGATAAACAAACCAGGTTAAATGTTTAACCATCACAATTGAAAAACTATTTTTAAATCAATGATATTTCAAATTATCTCCGTCAAAGATCAGAAGAAAGAAAGCATATTTTTGTATTCCTACAGAACCTTATTTTATGCTCAAGATGTTCAGATCACATCACATTGAATTATTTTTCAAGTGTTGTCATTCGTGATATGGAGCAGCAGTATATAGATTTATTGACATTCTCATGCATTTGTAGATCTGTATATGTAAACATATGCACACATACACACGTATGTTCATTCCGTTCGGTGTACACTATGACCTGGATTTTCACTCGCAGCTGCGGAGATGGGACGTTTGCCAGCTCTGCCAACCCGGCCCAGGAAAACAGACCTGGAAAGTGGAATTTTCATTCCAGGGAGCGAGTGCGGGGGCTGCTGGCTGCAGAGGTGGGCTGGGTAGAAAACCTCTCTCTGTGCTCCAGCATTTTGTCAAGTCAATTTTAAAAAATCGAACAAAACAAAAGCCGGCTCGCCAGCCCTCACCACAACATGCCCTCACTCTCTACGCCCTCCCCATTCTCATAAAGATTATTAGTAATGAGCCTTTTTTGAAATAGATTTTCATGAGCTGAGCTTGAATATTACGTGGGTGAAAAGTAAAAACTCTCATTTTCTGTTTCCATGGTTGATTTCGAGAGGCAGAGAGACTCGCAGCCTGCACAAAAATGCCAGCAAAGGCCCAAATCTCCAGCTGGTCTGAACCATTTTCACAGTGGGAAGAAATGGGGGCGGCTTCCAACTAGCTCATTTGTAGTTCCCAGAGACAGCTGCCCATATAAATCAAGATGTGGAGATGGCAGCGTTGGACTGGGGTGAGCACAGTAAGAACGTAGAACATAGAACAGTACAGCACAGAACAGGCCCTTCGGCCCTCGGTGTTGTGCCGAGCAATGATCACCCTACTTAGACCCACGTATCCACCCTATACCAGTAACCCAACAACCCCCATTAACCTTATTTTTAGGACACTAAGGGCAATTTAGCCTGGCCAATCCACCTAACCCGCACATCTTTGGACTGTGGGAGGAAACCGGAGCACCCGGAGGAATCCCACGCACACACGGGGAGGACGTGCAGACTCCACACAGACAGTGACCCAGCTGGGAATCGAACCTGGGACCCTGGAGCTGTGAAGCATTTATGCTAACCACCATGCTACCGTGCTGCCCACAAGAAGTCTGACAACACCAGGTTAAAGTCCAACATGTTTGTTTTGAATCATTAGCTTTCAGAACGCAGTCTGTTAAAGGAGCAGTGCTCGGAAAGTTAGTGATTCAAAACAAACCTGTTGGACTTTAACCTGGTGTCAGACTGCTTACCATAAAATCAACAGATCCCTCCCCTCATGTTCCTTTCTAGTGAGAAACACAAGGTGTGCAGATTAGACCTGGTAGGAGCAGATTTGTGGATGTATTTGGATAGCCAGGAGGCCCTTTTGGAGATTTATGGTACCTTTTTGGATATGATTCCTGGGCAGTTTATGGAAAGGTAAAATACTCTTTGGGACAAGTCAGATACTCTTTGGGATCATCATTCCTCACATAAGGTGGGATTCTCTGACACCCGCCAGGCCGGAGAATCGCCGGGGGGGCTGCGTGAACCCCGCCCCCTGCCGGCTGCCAAATTCTCCAGTGCCGGGGATTTGGCGGGGGTGGGAATCGTGCCGCGCCGGTTGGCGGCTGCTGGCAGCCCACCCCCCCCGGCGATCCTCCGCCCCACGATGGGCCAAGCGGCCGCCCGTTTTAGACCGTTCCCACCGGCGTAAATGAGACCTGGTACTTACCGCGGGACCTGGCTCTACGGGCGGCCTCCGAGGTCCTCGGGGAGGGGGGACGCGGGGGTTCTGACCCCAGGGGGTGCCCCCACGGTGGCCTGGCCCACAATCGGGGCCCACCGGTCTGCTGGCAGGCCTGTGCTGTGGGGGCACTCTTTCCCTCTGCACCGGCTGCTGTGGGCCTCCGCCATGGCCGGCGCGGAGACGAATGGATTCCGTCCCTTCCGGGTGGCCCAATGCCGGAGTGGTTCACGCCACTCCTCAGCGCCGGGACCACCCACCCCGCCAGGTGGGGGAGAATCCCGCCCATGCTTTGCATGTCTAATCCATGCCAACCCATGACATCATTTCCCCTCATATCTCCCATGCCAACTTATTCCTCCAATACTCCTCTCATGGCCCTTCACACTCCCCATTCAAATGCATCCCAGCCAAAGATGTGCAGGTTAAGTGGATTGGCCATGTTAAGTTTCCACTTAGTGTCTGTAGATTAGGTGGGGTTATGACGTTGGGGGGATAGGGCAGGGGAGTGGTCCGAGGTAAGGTGGTCATTTGGAAGCTTGGTGCAGACTCAATTGACCAAAAGGCCTCCTTCTGCACTGTAGTGATTCTATTGTCCTCTATCATTGGTCAGGTATCTTATTAAAAGCATTTTGGAAATCCAGCACATCACATCTGCAGCTTCCCCTTCATTCATCTTGCTTGTTACTTCTTCAAAGAACTCCAATTTATTAATCAGACATGATTTCCCTTTCACAAAACCATGTTGACTTTGCCTGATGGAGTCAGGATCAATAGTAAATAGTGAAAAGCAAATTACTGCGGATGCTGGAATCTGAAACGAAAAGGAAACTGCTGGAAAATCTCAGCAAGTCTGGCAGCATCTGTTGGGAGAGAAAAGAGCTAACGTTTCGAGTCCGATGACTCTTTGTCAAAGCTCCATTAAATGGTGTCTGGAGGTCCCATTTCCTTTCCCTTCCTTTCAGTTATGAAAGTGGGATCTCGAAGGTGATTGGAGACAGAAAAAGTAACTAACATCAGTGGAGGTAAAACAATTAAGAGAATGCGTTTTGAGTGACATATTGGTATATTTAGGATACAGAAGGTGTTTACTACATCAGGAATAAATTCAATCCTCACAATGGATGGAAGCACAAAGCATATAATGGGAAGTATCAAAATAGAAGGGACAGATGCCTGTACCCCAGATGAGGCTCCACTATCTGTGTTTTACTGACTGTTGCATTGAATGTGCTTAATGGAAAGACACAGATAACAAAATGTTCACATGCAGGGAATGTGACAATGTGTTAATTGTCGAGGTGTTGGGAAGTGTTGATGTCCTGAGGGACTAGGGTGTCTAAGCTAGCAGACAGATGCTACAGTAAGTAAGGACAGCAAATGCTATGTTGGCTTTTGTTACAAGGGGATTTGAGTACAGAAGTAAAGATATCTTGCTGCAAGTGTACGGAGTCTTAGTGAGACTCCACCTGGAGTATTGTGCAAAGTTGTGGCCTCCTTATCGATACAATAATAGAGGGAGTGGAATGGAGGGAGTTGAACTAATCTCTGGGATGATGGGGCTGGCTCATGAGGAGAGGTTGAGGAGATTCGGGCTGTATTGTCTGGAGTTGGAAGAATGAGAGGTGATCTCTATGAAGCAGACAGAAGTTTCACAGACAGAAGGGTAGATGCAGATTGGATGTTTCCCCTGGTTGGAGAGTCCAGAATCAGGAGACACTGTCTCAGAATAAGTGGCAGGTCATTTCAGACTGAGGTAAGGAGGAAATTCTTCACTCAGAGGCTGGTGTATCTTTGGAATTTTCTGTCCCAGTTTAATCATTCAGCGACTGAGATTGATTGATTTCTGGTTACTAATGCCAGCAAGGGATATGGGGGTAGCATGGGAAAGTGGCATGATCTAATTGAACAGCTTGTTCGGCCGAATGCCCTATTCCTATGTCCCTATGTCTCTCTCTGTCTCCTACACGTTCACTCTGTCTTTCTCTGACTCTCCATTGCTCCTTCTATCTGTGTGTCTCCAGCAGCATTTACCCCCAGACTGGCCCTCTCTCTCTGACTCCTGTTGACTTTCTGCCTCCACTGTTATCTGTGGGTCCAGAGACATGACCAAGCCACCATCAACTACATTTTTCAAATACATCAAAATTCATTAACAAACTGTGAGTTCCATGTTATGTATGTTTTTCAGTAAGATAATAGTGAGATACGTTTTGGAGAAAATGGTAAGTATGGATTTTTGAAAATCCTGCTTCCAGGAATGCATGTGAGGAATCTGGATTCAGAGGTCTTCCCTGCATTAATTTAAATGCAGGGCCCCAAAAGATGAAACTGTGAGCTGAGAAATCAATTTGTAAAATCGATTCTGAAATGCCAAATACTTTAGTCTGGAAACGATACCTTTTGACATTCTAATACTGCCACATTAGATTTCTCTTTGTACGATTTAAAAAGAAGCCTTAACCTACCCATTTATTACAAAATAGGCAAGCTGTCATTAAAATGGTGCTCAAAGGAATTTGATATAAGTGCCTTAACCATTCACATGTTAATATTTACCCTGCAATATTTAAAATAATAAGTGCAAACTCATTGGCTAGACTGAATACGATGCAAACAAAAATTGCTGAAAATAATGATGTCCGGCAATTTGTTCGTACAGTAGCACAGTGGTTAGCACTGTTGATTCACCGTGCCAGGGTCCCAGGTTCGATTCCCTGCTGGGTCATTGTCTGTGTGGAGTCTGCACGTTCTCCCTGTGTCTGCGTGGGTTTCCTCCGGGTGTTTCGGTTTCCTCCCACAAGTCCCAAAAGACGTGTTGTTAGGTGAATTGGACAATCTGAATTCTCCCTCTGTGTACCCGAACAGGCGCAGGAGAGTGACGACTGGGGGAATTTCACATTAACTTCATTGCAGTGTTAATGTAAGCCTACTTGTGACAATAATAAAGATTATTAGATTATTATAACTGCCTCCTCATAATTACATGGACCTTCCCCCAAATTGCTGATGAAGGTGCGATGATGGAGCAGACACAAAGGAGAAATTCACAGTAAGTATCTTTGTAAGTTTGAACTACAGAGGTACGTCTATTGCTTTGTAAACTCAGCTGTGCACCTTTCAAAAATGTTGTGAAATAAAGGGCATCTTTGAAAAAACTCTGGTGAATGAACAGTTGGATTTCGAATGTTGCTGGGCATGCTCCATTGAGCTGTAAATCCCTTTATAATACTTCAAAGATTATCCTAGATTCAGAAGGTCAACTTTCAGATGTTAAACCAAGTCCACATCTGTCCTCTGGAGGACATTAGTATTGCTTGGCACGATTTTGAAGAAGAGTGGGGGAAATATCCCCATAATTTGTCCAATTTTTACCTCACCATCAACATTGCAAAAAAGATGTCTGGCCACGAACAGATTCTCGTTTGTAGGATTTTGCTGTTCAAATTAGCGGCTTTGTTCCCTACATTATATCAATGACTACACTTCAATTGTCTGTGAAACACCCTTATCCTGTGGCTATAAAAGATATTCTACGTAAATGCAATCTTTCTTTCTGTAAATGATAGAATTTGTGAATTTCACACTTTGTGAATGAACAGTGTGATTTTAGACTATAGAATAAACGAAAGAATGGTTCAGAGAAGCTGCATAATGGAACCCATGTAAAATACATACATTTGAAATATTTCCCAGTATTTCCCTCTGGCATCATTTTGAACAAATGTGCAACTAGTCACAAACAAGATTTTGATTAAAATTATGACATAAATTAATGGCATTTGAAGAGAGGAATGGTTTGTCTATTTGTTGACTCCATTATTTTCAATATTCCACTACAACCTTTGAGTCAACTGAAGCGATTAAAATGGAAATAGTCATTTAAAACACAAATGCTTCCAGAATCTTGTTAGTTCTTGAAGATGAACCATTTTCTCTGGCTACTGTGTTAATTACAATGTTCCCACATATTCACTTCCTTGTCCTTTGTGGATTCGGAATGTGTTGTTCGAGGAGTCTTGGTGAGATTGTGTACTGCATCTTGTACACGGTACACACGGCTGCTGCTGTCTGTCTCCCTCAACTCCATGTTAAACTCACCAGTATGAGTGAGGGTGATAATATTTCAGCAGTTTGATTCTGGATCCATTCTGCTTGCTTCCATTTCCCTACGTTATACCTTAGGCTGCTTAGCCACTCACTAGTCAATGTCACAACTATATTACAGTTATTCACTCTGCTGTTTCTTATATTTATTGTCATGTTTAGAATTAAAAGGAAAACTTACATTCATATTGTTCTTTCTACAACCTGAAGATGCCCGAAAGTACTTTGCAGATAATGGAATATTACCTGGGGCTGGTTTAGCTCACTCAGCTAAATCGCTGGCTTTGAAAGCAAACCAAGCAGGCCAGCAGCACGGTTCGATTCCCGTACCAGCCTCCCCGGACAGGCGCCGGAATGTGGCGACTAGGGGCTTTTCACAGTAACTTCATTGAAGCCTACTTGTGACAATAAGTGATTTTCATTTCATTTCATTTTCATTTCATTTCATTTTCAATATCTTTGAAGTTTCAGATCTTTTGTAAAGTGGAAAACATCGGAACGCATTGTCACAGAGCAAACTCTCTCAAACAGCAGTGTGACCGTGTGAGAGACCTTGTTGAGAAACAAATAGTAGCTCTCACACCGAGAATAACTCCCCGTTCTTCTTTGAATGCTATCGCTTTTTTAAAAATTTACAGAACCCAATTATTTTTTTCCAATTAAGGGGCAATTTAGCATGGCCAAGCCACCTACCCTGCACATCTTTGGGCTGTGGAGGTGAAACCCACGCAGACACGGGGAGAATGTGCAAACTCCACACGGACAGTGACCCAGGGCCAGGATTGAAACCCGGGTCCTTAGCACCGCAGTCCCAGTGCTAACCACTGCGCTACATGCTGCCCCTTTGAATGCTATCATGGTAAAATTATGTCCAAGACAGAGCCATGGTTACATGTCTTAGCAGAAAGGCAGTGCAGCACCCCCCGTGGTATTGCACTGGAGAGTGAGTCTGCACAATGATTTTCAAACTTATCTGCCTGGTACACATTCTTACCAACCGGCCAGCCTTTGGGACCCATGCCGGCCGACTTTCGCGACCCACCATTTCCTCTGACCTTTAATGCAAGAGGAGAGCTGGGCTTATATTCTATAGTCTAGAGTAGCGAAGAATGAGAAACAACCTGATTGGAACAGACATTATTCTCTCAGGACTCTGCAGAGCAGATGCAGAATGTTTGTTTTCCTCAGGTGGGTGGTTTACAGTCTGATGCAAATTACAATGCGACGATTTTAGACAAAGATGAGGAGGAACGGGACTTCCGGTGGCGGCGATGTCCGGGTGAGCCGCACATTCGGCGGGCTCTCACTCCAGCCGGCTGGAACAGCTGTTTCACCGCGATAGCAGGACTACGGAGGCGGCAGAAAGGCTGCCTGGAACAGAGGAGGAGAGCGGGCTGCAGAGGATGTAAGTGTGGGAGGCCAGCAGGTGAGGAAAAGAGAGAGAGAGAGAAGGAGGAAGCTGACCTGCAGGGTAAGATGGCGGACCCACGGACCTTCCTTCCTCCAGGACAAAGGGAAAAAAAAGTTTGGAGTTGCTGAGGAAGGACAGCTTGGACCCACTTCAGATGCCCAGGAGGTAAAATTGAAGGAGCTGGGCGAAGGAAAGCGGCAGCGGAGGCGCTGAGGAGCGGGCTGCGGCACATGGAACAGCGGGATTCCAGAAGGCAGAAGAAGAAGGAGAAAAAGGGACAGAGACAAGGACCGGAAGAAAATTACCTGCGACCTAAGATGGCGGACACACGGACCCCGGGCTCAGCAATCCAGTTGGCGCTGGATAACATGCTCCAGGTAATGAAGTCCAGTTTTGAAGCGCTGAAGCGGGACAGCTTGGACCCAATCCAGAAAGCGGTGGATCAGCTGAACCAGAGGCTGGACGCCCAGGATGTTAAAGTTAAGGAGCTGGGAGAGGCGGTGGAGGAGCAGGCGGATGCGCAAACGGTTGCAGCGCTAGAAGTTGACGGCCTGAAAGAGCGGCAGAGAAGACTGCTGGACAGAGTGGAGGAGCTGGAGAATAGAGTCCGTAGGAACAATCTGAGGATGGTCGGCCTCCCGGAGGGGGCTGAGGGAGCTGATGCTGCAGCGTTTGTAGCAGACCTGCTGAAGCAGCTGATGGGGGCCGAAGCCTTTCCGCGACCGCTGGAGCTGGAGGGGGCACACAGAGTGCAGGCAAGGCAGGGGCGGCCGGGCGGACCCCCCCGCCCGATGGTGATTAGGTTCCACAGGTTCGTGGACAAGGAGCGGGTGCTGCAGTGGGCAAAGAGCGCCAGGAGCAGCGCGGGGAACAACAGTGTTCTCCGCATCTATCAGGACCTAAGCCAGGAGGTGGCTCGGCGGCAAGCAGCCTTTAAGAATGTCAAGGAGGTGCTGTTCAAGAAGCACGTGAAGTTTGGTCTGCTGTTCCCAGCCCGGCTATGGGTCACGCACCAGGGTCAACACCACTACTTTTCCGAGCCCGAAGAAGCGATGGATTTTGTGAGGGACCTGGGGCTGGTCCCGAAAGGAGGCCCCAAGGACGCGAGTTAGGGCCCGAGGATTTCTGTGGGGAGGAACGCCGAATGTGCCTGGACTGCTGCTCAACGGTCTGCTGGGCCAATGGGGCCAAGCGGAACATTTGAGACTCTTTCCTTTGTTCATGGACATTTATGTGCTTTTTCTCTTTTTTCTATGTTTTTTCCCTTTTTTTTTTCTGTTTGGGCTTTTTGTGCAGCTCGCGGAAGACACTGGAGCCGGCTTGCCCCAGTGGGTGGGGAGGAGGGCGGGGAAACAAGGGGAATGGGACAGGAAGGCGCTGGAGTGTTGAGTCACCGGGCTAGCAGATTGGCTAGTCAAGGAAGTCAGATGGGGGGGGAAGCTATAGCCAGTAGATGGCAGGGGTGGGGGTATCGGGAGATGGGGTTAGGGGAGGGGGGGGTTGTTCTGCTGACGGGAGAGGGACTTGAAATAGGCACTGGAAAGGAGGTCGAGGGTGGAGGCAGCTATAGGGCGGGCCAGGAGGGCGCGACGCACGGGTCAGGGGCCGGCCCGAGAAAGGCTATGGCTGACCGGCGGGGTGGGGGGGGGGTGGGATGTGCCCCCCGACCAGGCTGATCACCTGGAACGTCAAGGGACTGAATGGGCCGGTTAAGAGGGCGCGGGTGTTCGCGCACTTGCGGGCCCTGAGGGTGGACGTAATTATGTTGCAGGAGACACATCTGAAAGTGTCAGACCAGACCAGGCTAAGGAAGGGCTGGATTAGCCAGGTCTTCCACTCGGACTTGGACTCGAAGTCCAGAGGGGTGGCAATCATGATCAACAAGCGCGTGCAATTTGAGGCAGATGGCATATCCGCAGACAGGGGGGGGCAGATACCTGATGGTACGGGGCAGACTGGAGGGGAGAAGAGTGGTGCTGGTGAATATATATGCCCCGAACTGGGATGACGTGGACTTCATTAAAAGAGTGCTGGGGAAGATCCCGGACTTGGATTCTCGCAGGCTAATAATGGGAGGGGACTTTAACATGGTCCTTGACCCGGCTTTGGATCAGTCGTGTCCCAGAACGGGTAGACTCTCAGCAATGGCAAGGGAGCTGAAAGGGTTTATGGAGCAAATGGGGGCAGTGGACCCCTGGAGAGAGGGACAGCCAACAGGAAGGGGCTACTCGTTTTACTCGCACGTCCACAAAGTATATTCCAGGATAGATTTCTTTGTGCTAAGCAGGGACTGTAGGGGGGAGGTAAAGAACACGGAATACTCAGCAATTACCATTTCAGACCATGCCCCGCAATGGGTGGACCTGCAGTTCGGGGGAGTGAGTTATCAACGCCCGCAATGGAGGCTAGATGTGGGACTGCTGTCGGAGGAGGGGATCTGCGAGAGGCTTCGGAAATGTATAAAAAATTACCTGCAGGTGAATGACACTGGGGAGGTCTCAGTGGCGACCGTGTGGGAGGCGCTAAAGGCAGTAGTTCGGGGGGAGCTGATTTCAATTGGGGCCCATAGAGCCAAGGCAGACCGGGCAGAGATGGATAGATTGGTCAGGGAAATGGGCCGGATAGATGAAGAGCACGCGGAGTCCCCGGGGGAGGTTTTACTCAGGGAGAGGCAGAGGCTACAGGCGGAACTGGGGGCACTATCCATGAGCAGGGCAGTGGAACAGCTTAGGAAGGCGAGGGGAGTGGTGTACGAGTATGGGGAAAAGGCTAGCAGACTGTTAGCGCAGCAACTTAGGAGGAGGGAGGCGGCCAGGGAAATAGGTAGAGTGAGGGACGAGGGGGGGCACAAAGTGGAGGATCCGGCAGAATTGAATAGGGTATTCCGGGACTTCTATCGTAAGCTGTATACTTCGGAGCCACCAGAAGAACCGGAGGGGATGAAAAGGTTTCTGGATGGGTTAACATTCCCAACAGTTGGGGGGGGGCGAGTGGAAGAGCTGGGGGGCCCCGATTAGAGTAGAGGAGGTATTGGGGGGCCTAAAGGCCATGCAGTCGGGGAAGTCCCCGGGGCCGGATGGATACCCAGTAGAGTTTTATAGGAAGTTCTCGGAGCTGGTGGGCCCGGTCTTGGCGAGGGTTTTCAATGAGACAAGGGACAGAGGGACCCTGCCGCCGACGATGTCACAAGCCACCATATCTCTGATATTAAAGCGGGGTAAAGACCCGGAGGTGTGCGGGTCCTACAGGCCAATCTCCCTGATTAATATAGATGCCAAGCTCCTGGCAAAGGTACTGGCGGGTAGAATGGAGGACTGTGTACCGGAGGTGATTGGGGAGGATCAAACGGGGTTCGTGAAAGGTAGGCAGCTGGCGGCCAATCTGAGGAGATTGCTCAATGTGATAATGATGCCCCCGGCGGGTAGAGAGGTGGAGGTAGTGGTGGCTATGGACGCCGAGAAGGCCTTTGACCGGGTGGAGTGGGAATACCTATGGGAGGTGCTCGGACGGTTTGGGTTCGGGGAGGGATTGGTGGATTGGATCAAATTATTATATCAGGCCCCGAGGCCAACAGAGAAGTGTCGGAGTACTTTAGGTTGTACCGAGGGACCAGGCAGGGCTGTCCGCTCTCCCCGCTGCTGTTTGCGCTGGCCGTAGAGCCGCTGGCGATTGCGCTGAGAGCCGCAGAGGGTTGGAAGGGGATGGTGAGGGGCGACGTTGAACACAGGGTTTCTCTTTATGCAGACGACCTGCTCCTGTACGTGTCGGACCCAGTGGCCGGGATGGGAACTATACTGGGAATGCTGAGGGAGTTCGGCCAGTTCTCAGGATCAAATTAAATACGGTCAAGAGTGAAATGTTTGTGGTACAGGCAAGGGGCCAGGAGAACAGATTGAGAGGGCTACTGTTTAGGTTAGTTGAGGAAAATTTCCGGTATTTGGGAATCCAGGTGGCACGAGACTGGGGCAGGCTGCATAAGTTAAATTTGGCCAGGGTGGTGGAGCAAATGAAGGGAGAGTTTCGGAGATGGGATGCACTCCCGCTGTCGCTGGCAGGGAGGGTGCAGACTGTAAAGATGACAATCCTCCCTCGATTTTTGTTTATTTTTCAGTGCCTCCCGATCTTTATCCCACAGTCCTTCTTCAAAAGAGTTAACGGGCTGATCATGAGCTTTGTCTGGGCGGGAAAGTCTCCGCGGGTGAAGAAGGCGATGTTGGAGAGGAACCGCAGCGAGGGGGGCTGGCGTTGCCGAGTCTGGTCAATTATTACTGGGCGGCCAACATCGCTATGATAAGGAAGTGGATGGTGGGTACGGGGTCTATTTGGGAGCGGGTGGAGGCGGCTTCGTGCAGGGGCTCCAGTTTGGAAGCCCTGGTCACGGCTCCTCTACCGCTGCCGCCGGCCAAGTACACCACCAGCCCGGTAGTGGTGGCGACCCTGCGGATATGGGGCCAGTGGAGGAGGCATGTGGGGGAGATGGGGGCGTCTGTCTGGGTGCCAATCTGCGACAACCATCGGTTTGCCCCGGCAGTATGGATGGGGGTTCCGAGTATGGCGGCGAGCAGGGGCGGGAAGGGTGGGTGATATGTTCCTGGAAGGGAGCTTCGCGAGTTTGAGGAGCTTGGAGGAGAAATTTGGGTTGGTAAGGGGAAATGATTTTAGATACCTACAGTTGCGGGACTTTGTTCGTAGACAGGTCCCATCTTTCCCGCGCCTCCCGCCAATGGGGATCCTAGACAGAATAGTCTCTGGGAGGGACGAAGGGGAGGGTAGAGTCTCGGTATTATAAGGTGCTCATGAGGGAGGAAGGGTCCCAGACAGAGGAACTGAAACTTAAATGGGAGGAGGAGCTAGGCGGGGAAATGGAGGATGGGCTGTGGGCAGAGGCCCTGAGTAGGGTAAATTCGACCGCGACATGTGCTAGGCTCGGGCTGATCCAATTTAAGGTCGTTCACCGGGCCCATATGACGGTGGCTCGGATGAGCAAATTTTTCGGGATAGAGGACAAATGCGCTAGGTGCGCGAGAGGACCAGCGAACCATGTGCACATGTTTTGGGCATGCCCTGAGCTGAGGGGGTACTGGGAGGGATTTGCGGGGGTCATGTCCCAGGTGCTAAAAACAAGGGTGGTGATGGGTCCAGGGGTGGCAATTTTTGGGGTTTCGGAGACCCGGGCGTCCAGGGGGAGAAAGCGGCCGATGTGCTGGCCTTTGCTTCCCTGATAGCCCGGCGACGAATATTATTGGCGTGGAGGGACTCAAAGCCCCCGAAGACTGAGTGGTGGCTTGCGGACATGTCAAGTTTTCTGGGGATGGAAAAAATTAAGTTCGCCTTGAGGGGATCTGTGCAGGGGTTCACCCGAAGGTGGCAACCATTTATTGACTTCTTTGCGGGAGAGTGAGCGTCAGCAGGGGGGTGGGGGGGGGGGGGGGGGGTAGAGTAGAGTAGGAGGGAAAATATGGCGGGTAGTACGGGTGGGAGGGGAGCGGGCCTGTGCAATACGGTACGATGGAAGTATTGAAAGTACGTGGATGTTTGCACATTTTTGCCTTTTTTGCTTCCTTTCTGATGATGTCTGTAACTGTTTATAAAGCCAAAAACTACCTCAATAAAATTGTTTATTAAAAAAAAAAGATGAGGAGGAACTACTTAACTCAGAAAGTTAATAAAAGGTTAAATAATGTCTAATTCGCTTCCAGTGATCTACTGCTTTCCTTCTGACTCGAACAGTAAGTTTCATTCCTAGTGTTCATTCCTGAGTGAACGGGTTGTATTGTGAACTATAATCCAATCAGAGACTATAGATATATGTACTGACTCACCACTGTCTCTGCTGCTAAGTTATTTTCAGACTCAGGACACTTAGAAAAAAGAGAATGATTATCACTGTGATAATTTATAGCGATGGCTGTGCTGACATAACTAAACCCGACGATCAGTGAAAATTGGAAAGCCTCAGTTAATGACAGCAAGAGAAGCATTTGAGCCAGCAAACTGCCTGACAGCTTTCCCATTTGTCTTTTCCAGACATTTAGCTTCATTATTCTTCACAGTCCGTCAGAATGCTCGGAGTGATTTTTGGGGTGTTTGTACATTGGATTTACATAAACCTGACCAGTGATAATCTTCACCGTGTCAGTAAACAGTTGTCTACCGACAACCACTCTGCAGTTTAATATATTTAAATCTACATTTATGTCATCTGATTTGATGGCAATGCTTTCAAATTAATTTCTTCAGGTATTAGTACGATGTTAACAGTTGCTTGTTGAGATTTATTTCAGAAGTATTTCAACAGAATCATTAACACAGCAGTGTTATGAATTGATTAAATAACCAGATGGTCACGGTGACTGCTCAATAAGCTAATGCAAAAAAGAAAATCTTTTGAAGGTGAAAATGTAACATTTGATTTTTTTTTAAAAGATGTATTGAGAGACTTTACCTTTTCAATTGTGCTCCAGAGCTCGAGAAGTGCATATTGGCATTTCAAATAGTTTTCTGACTATTGGTTTGAATAATTGGAAAATCCTGCACCGTACGTGTCTGAAGCGGCGCTGTGGCCAGGTTACTTATAAAAGGTGCGATTTTGAGGTCGTGGTGCACTCGGGTGAGGGCAGAATGCGGCCGGTATACCCCAGGAGAGCACTCTCACAGGCTTCCCAACAGTCTTCATGCATCGTGGGATTCACGCAAATCCCACGAGGCGTCGGAGTCAGAATCCCGCCATAAGGGTCGGACTAAATAGCTTTGGCGAGCTGAGCCGGTATCCACCGGCAACGCGGGATCCACTGGCTTCCCCAGCGAGGACACAGCCGGGAGGAGTTCAGCACAAGTCCATCCGGGTCGAACAGCACCCGGAGGTGGGCAGGTTCCAGGGCCTTCAGAGACTCCAGTGTGGTCAGGGTCAGTGCAGGGTGGCTCCCCGGCCCTTCCCCTGGAATGTGGGCACCTTGTCACCCTGCCACTGCCCAGGGCCATGGGGCGAGGGGAGCCATGCCCACAAAAAGGAGTGTGGAGGGTGGGTAGAAGGGTGGGGGTGTGCAGCGCAGGTAAGTAGGGGCCTCTGAGACGTTGGGGGATGATGGGTGGGGTGTTCTTGGAAGGCAGGGCATGCTGTAAGGAACCTTGGGAGGGCCTGAAGAGGGGAGACCCACAAGGACGCCATAGCGGGGTGTCCTCACTGGGGCGTGTGGGGCAGTTTCCATGTGTGTGGGGGGGTGACATTGCCCATGGGTAGGGGTGTGGGAGACCCACAAGGACCCCATAGCGGGGTGTCCTCACTGGGGCGTGTGGGGCAGTTTCCATGTGTGTGGGGGGGTGACATTGCCCATGGGTGGGGGTGTGGGAGACCCACAAGGACCCCATAGCGGGGTGTCCTCACTGGGGCGTGTGGGGCAGTTTCCATGTGTGTGGGGGGTGACATTGCCCATGGATGGGGGTGTGGGAGACCCACAAGCTCGCTGAGAGGTTGGGATACCTTTTCAAAATGGCGTTCCGATCTCGGAGTTCAGCTTCCCAGTGCTGGAAGAAATTCCAGGTGGGATTCTCTGTCGGCCGAAGTTAAATCGGGAAACACAATTGGGCGGAGAATCGGGTCCGATGCCAAAATTGGCCCGGGTGCCGGTTTCACATGAAATCGCAAATCTCCATCACCTCGCCAGCAGCGTCACTGCGGCCCGGAACGCACACACAGTCAACACCATTTGCATATCAGTAACGGCCTGATATCAATAACGGCCTGATCCTGTATTCTCCATCACCTCCGCGATTCTCAGCCTCCAGTGGGCCGAGTCCATTTTTAAAAGATCATGAAATTGGCGTTGTGGCCGATGATGGAGAGAGAGGGGGTAGGACAGGGAGGGGAGTGACTGTGGGCTGCTGGGTCGGACACTGGCCAGGCTGGCTGGGGTGGGGGGGGGGGGGGGAGCTCCTGCCAAGGTTTGGGGGGGGGGGGAGGGAGTGGGGCAGTGTCCAAGCACGGACTGCCATTACCGCGACCTGCAGGACAGCCATGGTGCAGGTACCCCACTGACCACCCACCCTGGGTCTTGGCAGAGTGACACCGGCAGTATGGGAGCCAGCACCCCCGCGCTCGCCATAGCCCCCCCCCCCAACACCCGGCCATCACCCACACGCGGGTCATCAGGGGGCCCACCCAGGGTAATGCCCACTGTAGCCCTGTGGGGGAGCCAGGTGGGGGCTGAGGAGTGTACTGCTGGCAAAGTTCCCCCCCGCACGTGGATCCCCCCCCCACTGTGGCGGTGCTGGACTGAGTCCGCAGCTGCCCACGCCGAGTTCCTGATGGGTGGGACGATGAGAGACCCACGCTGTCGGGATCTCAGCCGGTCGGAGGCGGAGCACCAGGGGGGCAGACCTCAGGCAACGCCCTGGGGTCGTCGATACGTCATGCTGCTTACTCTCCGCGTGCGCCATTTTGGAGGGGCGGAGCATCGCAAATGCAGCGCCGCCCCCGATTTGGGCGGCACTTTGATTTTCCAGCCGATTGCCGAATGCGATTTCGGCGTCAGTGATCAGAGAATTCAGCCCTGTGACTGTCACCATTGATCACTGGTTATATACACTGGTCCTGTTTGTGGTGAATGTATAATGTATAATTCACACTGTGTATCACTGTGTCCCTGTGGGCTCTGTATGTGAGCCGTTGCGCGGCTCTGCCCACAGGGGGAGATGAGGAGCTTGTACAGGGCTCCACCCTTGGCTCCGCCCATGGCTCCTCCCACTACCGGAAGTATAAATTGCTGTGGTCTTGTGAGTCTGCCCTCAGTTCTTCTGGTCGCAGGCAGGCTCAGTTGTAAGTCTATTAAAACCACTGTTTACTTCCTCTCGTGTCTTGAGTGAATTGATGGTCGCATCACTGTTATATCCAAATATATACATCGGTGCAACTATGTACAGTTATACATAGATATGCCTGTGCACATATCCCCACATCAGGCTCCGATGGGACCTGTGGTGCAGGAATTGGGGGAGTAGGTGAACATGAGTGGGGAGGGTTCAAAATGCCAACTGGGGCCACCATGTAGGCCATTGGACCTGGTTGGGCACGGGGGGGAGTATGCACTATGCTAACATGTTGGACTTTCACCCCCTGCAGACAATGGATATCTAAATACAACCAGCAATGGGCCTTCCTGCTGGTCGCCGCAGTCCTGGGGGGTGCCCAGCGGCTGTACGAGCTGGAGCTGCTCGAGGAGGAGGAAGCTGCAGCAGCAGAGTGGGCAGCAGAGGGGCAGGTGGCAGCAGAGCGGGCAGCAGCGGAGTCGGCAGCAGTGGAGTGGGCAGCAGAGGAGTGGGCAGCAGGGGAGCGGGCAGCAGGGGAGCGGGCAGCAGGGGAGTGGGCAGCAGCGGAATGGGCAGCAGGGGAGCGGGCAGCAGCGGAGTGGGCAGCAGCGGAGTGGGCAGCAGCAGAGTGGGCAGCAGCAGAGTGGGCAGCAGCAGAGTGGGCAGCAGCGGAGCGGGCAGCAGCGGAGTGGGCAGCAGCAGAGCGGGCAGCAGGGGAGCGGGCAGCAGCAGAGCGGGCAGCAGGGGAGCGGGAAGCAGGGGAGCAGGAAGCAGCAGAGCGGGCAGCAGCAGAGTGGGCAGCAGAGGGGAAGGTGGCAGCGGAGTGGGCAGCAGCGGAGCGGGCAGCAGTGGAGTGGGCAGCAGGGGAGCGGGCAGCAGTGGAGTGGGCAGCAGGGGAGAGGGCAGCAGTGGAGTGGGCAGCAGGGGAGTGGGCAGCAGCGGAGCGGGCAGCAGTGGAGTGGGAAGCAGGGGAGTGGGCAGCAGGGCAGCGGGCAGCAGTGGAGTGGGCAGCAGGGGAGTGGGAAGCAGCAGAGTGGGCAGCAGAGGGGAAGGTGGCAGTGGAGCGGGCAGCAGCGGAGCGGGCAGCAGCGGAGCGGGCAGCAGCGGTGAGGGCAGCAAGGGAGCGGGCAGCAGGGGAGTGGGCAGCAGGGGAGTGGGCAGCAGGGGAGCGGGCAGCAGCGGAGAGGGCAGCAGGGGAGCGGGCAGCAGGGGAGAGGGCAGCAGTGGAGCGGGCAGCAGCAGAGCGGGCAGCAGCAGAGCGGGCAGCAGGGGAGCGGGCAGCAGGGGAGAGGGCGTCCCCTGGGGTGACCTGGCCTTGATTGGCCCTGTTGCTGCTTGGGTGACCAGGTGGCGTGGTGCTGCCCTGTTCTGCCCGCTGCCCACCAGATGCCACAGGGACAGGAGGGGGGTGGAAATCTGAGGTATTGTGGTGTTCCGGCACCTCCCCTGTGGGAGTCACCAGCACTGGCCCAATTTGTCAAGATCCTGTTGCAATCTTACATAACCTTCTTCACTATCCACAATGCCACCAATCTTGGTGTCATCTGCAAACTTACTAACCCTGCCTCCTACATTCTCATCCAAATGATTAATATATATAACAAATAACAGTGGACCCAGCACCGATCCCTGAGGCACACCGCTGGTCACAGGCCTCCAGTTTGAAAAACAACCCTCCACACCCACCCTTTGGCTTCGGGTGCCAAGCCAATTCTGTATCCAATTGACTACCTCACCCTGGATCCCGTGAGATTTAACCTTATGCAACCTGCCATGCGGTACCATGTCAAAGGCAAAGTGTTATCCCAAGCCACACAGTCACTAACTGAACAAACCCACCCCATACCTAACACAAACCTAATTCAAAATAACAATCGGCTGAGTTTGTGATGGATTAAATATTTACTCACAAATAAGGGGCTGGATTCTCCGTTTTTGGGATGTCCCCACACCGTTGTGAAAACTGTTGTCTTTTACACCAGGAAAACTGCCATCAAAAGGCCACAGATTCACCGTTTTGCAGAGGGCTAGCAGGCAGCTGGCATTGAGCTCGCAGCTCCAGTCGCCGATACGCCTCCTGCACTTCCAGGTCAGAGGCTGCGCATGCGCACAGCGGTGGCCTTCAGCGGCCGTGCCGTGCTCCATGGCGGACTCAGCCCACGGACATGAACCGTCAAATAGTGCCCCCAATGGGCCGCGCGCCCGACCCGGACCGCCTGCACAAAAAACCCAAGTCCCGAATGAGGCCCCCCCGCCCTCCGATTGGCTCGCCCCTCACTGTGGTGTCCGCGGACTGTGTCCGAAGCCGCCTCGCGAGTTTCCCGAACGGCAGGACCATATTAGAACCACGGCGTCGGGAATTCAGCCAGTCGGGGATGGAGAACAGCAGGTCGGGCCCCAGGCAAAGGCCTGAGGTGGTGGATACTCTGCACGGCGTACTCCCCAAATACGCCGCTTTTCAGGGGGCAGAGAATAGGGAAACGGGCACCGGTCTCGATTTCGTGCATGAAATTGGATTCTCCGCCCCATCGCCGGACGTGATTTCGGTGTCGAGGTGCAGAGAATCCAGCCCACGATACTTTAGATTTTATCTCCCTATCTGCCTGACCATGTTTTCATAGGAATGCTCAGTCAATGGCACATCAGAGATTACATTTTAACGCTCCAGTATGGATCATCAGGAAATGACGCATCTTTGCATATCCAGGCACTAAACCCAAAAGATAATGGGGAAAACATGAATGGAAAATACATTTCTATTTGAGCCTTGATTGTATTGGGTTGAAGCTGCAGCAATTTATCCATATCGAACCGGAAACAGCAGGGGTGTAAAATGCACATTGAACTGAAGAGGGAAGAATAAACAAGGTAGATGTATCGAATTTCTATTACAACTATTTTAATCAGCTCCAACCACTTAGGCAACTGATTAGAAAAAAACTGATTACAATTGGGCCCTGTTGTTGATTAACCTTGGATTCAATCTGTTGCAAAAGTTTTATTGAAGGGTCATGAATAAGGCAATCTAATACCTTGTTAGGGTTTAGAAATTTGAATAGATCTGATTGTATGTGAGGAAATGTTGTGAAATGGAACCAGACGAGTGCAGTTTGCAATGAATGACTTTATTTTACTTGACAACAGATTAGTGAATAATTGTTCAAATTTGACAATATCAGCACGGTAGCATAGTGGTTAGCACAGTTGCTTCACAGCTCCAGGGTCCCAGGTTTGATTCCCGACTTGGGTCACTGTGCGGAG